>NC_083577.1:1308000-1635000 GCF_027579695.1 Neoarius graeffei
CCCACCCCCCCGCATCTTCCAGGGTCAGACTGTGTTCACTGTGCATCGCCTGCTTGACTCCCACCGGGTCTGCGGCGGGTTGCAATATCTGGTGGACTGGGAGGGCTATGGTCCTGAGGAGCACTGCTGGGTTCCTGCTTGGGATGTCCTAGATAAAGAACTGTGTCAGGACTTCCATTCGGCCCATCCGGATCGCCCTGGGAATGTCAGGAGACGCTCCTGAGGGGGGGGGGGGTCCTGTTAGGACTAGGACTGTTTTGGCCTCTAGAGGCCGCTGTTATTTCCTTTTCGTGTCATGTTTGTTTTGGCCTCTAGAGGCCGCCACTGTTCCTGTGTTTTGTGTTTGTGTTAATTGCCTGTTTAGTCCTGATTATCTTCACCTGTGTTCAATTTAGTTTGTGTATTTATACCCCCTGAGTTCAGTCCTCTTGTCACGGAGTCTTTGTGCTGTTATGTTTATCTCCAGTTTCCTCTGTACCGTGTTCTTTATTTTGCATTTTGCTTTTCTTTTGGACCTAGTAGTTACTGTGTTTTTTGGATCTTCTGAGCTTTGGTATTTTTGCCTTTTCTTTTCTGTTTTTTTTTGGCTTTTGTTTTGTACTTTTGGATTTTTTATTTTTTCCCTTATATCTTCTGAGCGTTTTTGTATCTTTACTTTTTGGATATTTTTTTGTACATATTGTAAATAAACCTTTCTGATTCTTTTTCTACTTCTGCCTCATGCCTCTGCATTTGAGTCATCCTAGTGGGGGTTTGCTGGATTATCACACCAACGAACCAGGTTTGAATCCCAGCAAAACCCTAACACCCAGTTTTGCTTAATTACAATTATTAATTAAGTTATGGACTAATTAACCTTAATGAGCAGTTCAACAAAAAATAACTTCTTCTCGGTCAATTCCTTGCCGTTTTAGATTCTTTCTGGTAAATAGGTCGGTATTCCTAGGGTGGATATCACGTCTATACAGTATATAGCTTGTATATAGTGTATCTGCTACTACTGGACTGGACTGTTACCTTGCCATGGTGTAGCAGCTTGTGTGCCTCCTATGACCCCAAGGGCTAGTGCTGGCGGGGGCCTTCAGGTCCCCGGTAGGTTCAACCATGCCAGAGTTGGTCTTGGATTAGGGGCCTGACAAAAATTAGTCCACCGGGCTCCATGCCCCAACAACTGTGCTGATGTCCATGGCACACTAACACACACACAAGAGGAGCATGGAGGTACCATATTGCTGATTGACTGGGATGAGCCATTGCGTGCTACCTACACCAACACCAACTGTCAGAATATGGAAAACTAGGTATTGGGCAAGCTACCTAGAGGGTGTAGAGGCTTCAGTTTACAACACCTGGACAACAGCTGAAATGGCCAAGGGCACAGAGACTACCGTCTTCCCATAGAGGACACAAGTCAGAAGTGGCCAGCCTGCCTGGGTCAGTTCAAGTCAAGGTCAGCCCACTGACTCTACCCCCTTTTGACCGCTTCCCCAGATTACACATGGTGATGTGTCTCCCCGTAGTTCCACTCTGTGTGATTATTGGATGAAGGATGCAGGTATGGAATTGGGCAGCCTACCTGCTAGCCATGGAGAGGTCAGCATCCTTGCCATGGCGAAACTCTTTACCTACTACAGACTCTTCAACATCAACATCTTACAATCGGCATCGGTCTGATGGGAAGCGACATCACAAGTATGAAGGATCAAGGGCAAAGCCTTCATGACCCCCTTAACTCGATCATCCCAGAAGCTGCCGCAAATACATTTCACAGATCAAGATCACATCGTGGAGCATCTGAACCATGTGAGACACACCATCCACCAAACGACAAGCCCCAGATTATCAGTCTGCTCTCATTGCATCTGAACTCAAGAGGCTCAACATTGACATTGCTTGACTCAGTGAATGCGAAGGTGAATTCTCTGAGGCAACTACACCTACCTCTATTCAGGGAGACCCAGCAATCAGCACAGACTTGAGGATGTTGCAATTGCAATGAAGTCAAGTCTAAGACCTCTAGTGCTGAAATGGAAGGGCATCAACTCTTGCATTATGACCATGCACATCAGGCTGAGCAGCAAATGTCATGCTACTGTCATCAGCATCTATGCTCCAACATTTAAGAGACCACCAGAAGAAAAGGAGCTCTTCTACAGCCAACTCACATCAGTGCTCTCAGAAGTTCCATCCAATGACAGGCTAATTCTCCTTGGCGACTTCAATGCCAGAGTTGGTACCAACACTGAAGCCTGGACAGATGTCATAGGACCTAACGGCCTAGGAGAAGAAAATGTCCAGGGTGTGACGCTGCTTGAACTCTGCACCAGGTTTGGCCTGCTTATTACAAACACAGTATTTGCTCATCCCAACATACACAAAGGGACCTGGAAACATCCACACTCACAAAGATGGCACATGATTGACTTTATCATCATCAGACAGCACTACAAAAGTGACCTAGCAGACTCTAGGGCCTGGCGCAGCGCCAATTGTTGGCCAGATCACAAGCTAGTATGTGCTCGACTGAACCTGCACTTCCACATTTCCACCCAACGCAGACGCAGGAAAATCCATCCTCGCCTTAACACAGCACGACTAAAAGTATCTGAAATTGCACAACAGCTTCAGGAAGCTATTGCCTCCAAACTACCTAACATCACCTTGGATGACTTAGAGGAACACTGGCAAGGACTTGGGTCAATCCTTTACAATACCTCAAGGGAGATCCTTGATTTAGAAAGGAGAAAACACAGAGACTGGTTTGATGAGAACAACACCCCCATCCAAGATCTACTTATGTTATGGGTGATGAGATGTGGTGAGTAGGATCCAAAAGCAGAAACACAAACCAGAAAATCCAATGAATAAAAAAGTCCAAGAGAATAAACAAACAAAAATAGCAAAAATAGTCCAGACAAAAAAAAACTGTAAACAAAAAACGTAGCACAAAAACATGGAAAAATGGCAAGACGAGAGTGCAAAAACCATGGCAAAGAATAGGCAAAAACAGAGAGCAAAAATCCAGGAAGCAAAATGGCACAGAGACGACGTGAGAAACAGACCAGACGTTCTGGCAAAGTCCCCTTCTGAGAACAGCCTATTTATGCACAGCAGAGCAGACCAGGAAGTGAATGCCAGCAAGATGGAAGTCCCGTCCCGGATCTGGATTGCACTGAGCTGGGAAATAATAAATCTCCAGAGTGGAAGTCCAGGGTGGATCATGACAACTCAAGCGTAAACAACAGTGCTTCCAAGCTCTTCTCCAGAATGAAACACCGGAGAATCACCACCATTACTGCACTGCACAAAGCCTTTGCCAATGCCAACTTTGCCGAGTCCAGAACCAGTGGTTGTTAGACAGAGCTATAGAGATTGAATCATCTGCTCAGTGCCATGATTCTTGTGGGTTCTTCAAAGCTCTCTGCATTGTCTCTCAATGCAAATCTGGTGGCATCAGTCCCATTAACTCAGCTGAGGGAATACGTCTAACTGAAAGAGAAGACATTTTAAGCAAATGGAGAGAGCACTTCTGCACTCTATTGAACCACCAAGGCATAACCAAGTCTGTCTTAGATGGCATTCCACAAGAAGAAATTGCCCACGAGCTCAAACTAGATCCTTCACATGATGAGGTTGAAAAAGCCCTAAACCAGCTCAAATTAGGAAAAGTGCTGAGTCCTGATGGCATTCCTGCAGAAGTTCTTAAAGCTGGAGGTCCCCCTCTCCTAGAAGAACTTCACAGACCCCTGCTTATCATCTGGAAAGAGGAAAAGGTGCCAAAGGACTTCAAAAGCGGTACCATCATCACACTTTTTAAGAAGAACTGCCACTATACTTGTGGAAACTATCATGGCATAACACTCCTAGCCATGGTTGGGAAGCTGTACGTTCACATCATCTTAAATAGAATATGGCCCTCCACTGTCCCATTTATACCTGAGGTGCAATGCAGTTTTCAACCAGGCCGCTCTATGACCGATATGATGTTTGCCCTTTGCCAACTGCTAGAGAAGAGCCGTGAGCAGAACCAAGTACTGCACTTGATTTGTCTTGACCTGGTCAAGGCATTCGATACTGTGAATCACAAGATACTTTGGCAGCTACTACTTCACATTGGAATACCATCCAAAATAGTGAGCATTATCCAGAGCTTTCACGATGGAATGGAGGCCCAAGTACTAGTGGACGGAGATATGACAGAGCCATTCCAAGTGTCATCTGGTCTAAGACAAGGGTTCATTCTAGCACCAACTCTGTTCATTCTCTACTTCTCTTTTGTCCTGCACCACACCCACAAGAGCATGGAAAACTTTGAAGTCGACATAAGGTACAAGCTTGAGATGGCTTAAGACCAAGAGTGCCAAGACAACAAGGTTGGATGACTTCTTGTTTGCTGACGATGCAGCTCACAGTGCTGCGACAACACGATCCCTCCAGAATGCTGCAAACACCTTGAACAGGGCATGCAACGACTGGGGTCTTACTATAAGTAAACCAAAAACAGAAGTTATGCACTTTCCTAAGAATGAAGATGCTGAACGAACCACCATAGATGACCATGAACTAACAAAGGCACAAAGCTTCACCTACCTAGGTGGTCAACTAACTGTCAATGCTTCATTAGATGAGGAAATAAAGAGGAGAATAGCCAGAGGAGCAGCTGCTTTCAAACCTGTCTACTAGATGCTGGAACCACAGAGGCCTGACTCTCAAGACTAAAGTCACTGTCTACAAAGCCGTAGTACTGCCCTGCCTGCTATACGGGAGTGAGACTTGAACAACACTAGCACCCCACATCCACAAGCTGGAAGTGTTTCATCAAAGATCGCTCAGGCAAATCATGAGGATCCAATGGTGGCATCACATAATGAACACAGAGGTATTACGAAGAGCTGGCAAATCAACAATTGAGACCATGGTTCATACCAACTGCCTTCGCTGGCTAGGCCATGTCTGTAGAATGCCAGACCATAGGATCCCCAAGCAGCTTCTTTTTGGAGATCTTGCCAAAGGCAAAAGATTTTGTGGGTGACCAAAAAAGAGGTGGAAGGATTGCGTCAAAGAGGACCTCACCATATTTGGCCTCCAAGACAACTGGTACACCATCACAGCTGATCGGTCTGCATGGGGACAACAGATCCACAATGGAAAGTCCTTGTGTGAGACAAAACTACAACAGCATGCTGATGAGCGAAGAGAATGACCCCACAGAAGAGCCACCCTTAATCAGAGATGACGGGACCATAAGTAGTAAGTAAGTATATAGTGTATATAGCTTGCAGCATTTATTGCACAAGGTGGCCCACTTTAGATCGTTCCTTCTGGACTAGACAGGGCCGGAGTGAGCTACGCTGTCACTGACGGTCTCGTTACTTTTTGATTCTCAAGCCAGTTTCTGGCTGCAGATGTTTTGGAACCTGTGGAGACAGTTTCTCAGAGGCTCAAGTTCAGGATCATGCCTTGAGCACCTCTTTAACACATTTCTTAGTTTTGTGCATCACCTCAGAATGGGAAAAGTACCACTAATAGACCTCTGTACAGCAGCACTATTGAAATCTGCTCTTGTCTTGTTAGGGCACTGTAGACTCCAGGATGTTTTCCTTCTGTTTAAACACCTGATTAAGTCAAAGCTGGGTCTGTTAATTACTGCAGCAGACAGCTTGAATCAGATCAGAATGTCATAATAAACAAACACAGAAATTCATTGGCTCTCTCGAGGCTGGAAGATGAAGTTGAACTCTTAATCCACAGTGAGTGTTATCTGTGAAGGTGATGCTTTTAGGTATAGAACAAGGTGTGGAAGAAACAAAAAGAATCTGGCTGCTTTTAACTTTTAAAGTCATGCTTTTTTTTCCAACATCCTCCCCTTTTTTTCCTATTAATATCCCACTCACACAGGATGGAGTGCAGGTCTGATGTGCGATGCTGTTTCTATGGCACCTGAGTGACGCATATCTCACCATTTCACTGCATACTGACGTCAACCAGGGTGATAGATTGCTGCCATTCCACCCGTGCTAATAACCAGTGTATTCAACAACTGCATTCAGCTATAGACAAGAAGAGGGTGCTAATTATCTGTAATTGCACAAGGGCATAGACACACCGCCCATACTTCGTGAGTGAATTGGCACAGCTGGAGAGAAAAAGCTAAAATATGTACAATTACATGATGATTTTAATACATGAAGACATTTACACTAATACATTACACACACACACACACACACACACACATGCACTGAGTTATATTAGAAACACAAACCAATCAAGATATCCTTGCAGAAGATAATCCAGATAAAAGATAAACAGTGAGATAACACATCAAGGTGGATTACATAATAATTTCTGTTTAAATGAAGGGTTGATTAGCATTAAGGAGCATTGTACATTCCAAAAAGCCTTGCTTAGTAAGATTTATGAGACTAGTATCTCTCCACTGAGCACAGTTTGGATGTTATTATTATCCTGATGAACATTCTGCGTAGTACACACTCACAGGCCACTATTTACTAATGGTGAACTGTGCTATTAAATCACATTACATGAAATATACTGCAGATTTAAAACCTTACTCTCTTTAGAGTCTCTCTATTCCTTACTGAGAACAGACCATCCATCCTTTTCCAACATGCATTCTGACTTTTATGATGTTTCTCACTTAGGTATGGAACTTTTCCAAATACTTTTCAAATCTCTCTGCAAGAGCCCTGGAACAATATACTTTTGACTCAAAGAATGAAAATTATGATAATAAATGATACCTTGATAAAAAAAAATGGTGAATTTGAATAGTAAATCCATCTGATAGAAAATAGTAAATAGCAACATCTTGTAGATCAGCAGACAAAATAAGAGTTGGAACTAAAACAGCAAAATACAGTATATACTAGTGCATCTCAAAAAAGTAGAATATCATGAAAAAGTTCAATATTTTCCATCAGTTATTTAAGAAAATGAAAATGTAATATATTCTAGACTCATTACATGTAAACTAAAATGTTTCAAACATTTTTCTGTTTTAATTTGGATAATTATGGCCTACAGCACCAAAAAAAAAAATGTCAAATTATTAGAATATTTCATTTTGAGTTCAAGTAAAACAGGATAAATCCTGTGCATCTCTCAGTCTAGTTCAGTCCACGCAACCACAATCATGGGGAAGACTGCTGACTTGACAGTTGTTCAGAAGACAATCATCAACTTCCTCCACAAGCAGGATAAGCCACAGAAGGTCATTGCTGAAAAGGCTGGCTGGAAAAGGTGCACAAGCAACAGAGATGAGTGCAGCCTTGAGAGAATCATCAAGAAAAGTCGCTTCAAGAACTTGAGAGAGCTTCACAAGGAGTGGACTGAGGCTGGTGTCAATGCATCAAGAGCCACCACACACAGACGTCTTCAGGTAAAGGGGCTGCAACTGTCACATTCCTAATATCAAGCCCCTCCTGAACCAGAGACAGCATCAGAAGCATCTTACCTGGGCTAAGGAGAGAAAGCATTGGACTGTTACTCAGTGGTCCAAAGTCCTCTTTTCAGACGGAAGTAAATTTTGCATTTCATTTGGAAATCAAGGTCCTAGAGTCTGGAGGAAGAGTGGAGAGGCACCGAATCCAAGGGGTTTAAAGTCCAGTGTGAAGTTTCCACAGTCTGTGATGATTTGGGGTGCCATATCATCTGCTGGTGTTGGTCCACTGGGTTTTATCAAGTCCAAAGTCAATGCAGCATCTACCAGGAGATTTAAGAGCACTTCATGCTTCCATCTGCTGATGAGCTTTATGGAGATGCCGAGTTTCTTTTCCAGCAGGACTTAGCACCTGCCCACAGTGCCAAAACTACTACCAAATGGTTTGCTGACCTTGATATTACGGTGCTTGACTGGCCAGCCAACTGGCCTGAGCTGAACCCCAGAGAGAATCTACGGGCTAAGGAGAGAAAGCATTGGACTGCTACTCAGTGGTACTCAAGAGGAAGATGGGAAGATGGGAAACGCCTGACCCAAAAATACAGATGAGCTGAAGGCCGCAATCAAAGCAACCTGGGCTTCCATATCACTTCAGCAGTGCCACAGGCTGATCACCTCCATGCCACACCCCATTGATGCAGTAATTCGTGGGAAAGGCGCTCCAACCAAGTACTGAGTGTTTAAATGAACACACTTTTCAGAAGTTGGACATTTCTGTATTGTAAAACTTTTTGGATTGGTCTGAGGAAATATTCTAATAATCTGAGATACTGGATTTCTGATTTTCATGAGCTATAAACCATAATCATCAAAATTCCATCAAAAAAGCTTGAAATTACATTACAGACATTTAGCAGATGCTTTTATCCAGAGCAATGTACAACAATCCCAGAGCAGCCTAGGGAGCAGTTGGGGGGGGTTAGGTGTCTTACTCAAGGGCACTTCAGCCATTCCTGCAGGTCCAGAGAATCGAAACGGCTATGTTTTTCTTCTGCTTCTCTAACCATCAGGCCATGGCTTCTCCTGGAATAATATGTATTCCATGGGAAGTATTCAAATATTTCACTTTACGTGCAATGAATATGGAATATGTGAAAGTTTATCTTTTTGAATTAAATTATTAAAAAATGAACTTTTTCCATGATATTCTAATTTTTTGAGATGTACTAGCAGACATCATTATGTGAAAAAGTACTTGCCCCTTGTGATTTCCTCTGTTTTTGCATATTTGTCATACTTTATTGTTAACCTGAGTAAACATGAAATATAAATATAAAACAATTATTTTATTTACTGAAGAAAGTTTATGCAACACCTATATAACCCATGTGAAAAAGTAATTGCCCCTCTCAACTTAATGATCTATTATGGCATCATCAGCAATAACAACTGCAACCTGGAATTCTGGCCCACTGTTCAAGGAGGTGGGCAATTAAAGGATTTTTTTTTCCAACCACATTTCTTCGGTGAAGTTGACGGTTCATCTCGATCCTTCCAGGGTTAAATAATGCATTGGACAGTTCTTAACCCAGTCCCAGTCATTTCAGTAATCCCCTTAGTTGTTTTCTTTGCTTGATCCAGGCCAATAATTTGACCCTCTGAAACCACAGTACCATGACCACAGAATACATCTTCTGACATGGTTGTGAAGCTACTCACTGCATCAGTTCAGGTTAAAAGAATTATTGCCAGCTGAAACATTAATCACTGCAGTAATTATCCAGTCAAAGGCTCTTAACTGTTTGCTTAATTAAATCCAAATTATACAGGCAGTGTATAATAAATAAACTTGTATTGGGAACATTTTCCATGTCTTCTTTACACATCTAGTAAAAATCCGCATTTTTAATCTTTTTCCATTAAAATTGTGAGATAGATAGATAGATAGATAGATAGATAGATAGATAGATAGATAGATAGATAGATAGATAGATAGATAGATAGATAGATCGCCCATCAGAGGTACGTAAAAATCTGCAGATGTTTTTGTTGTGTTTGTCCTGTTCCATTTTCCACACTGCCTGGAAACTCTAGAGTGACATCTGTGTGTATTATAAGGATAAATCCATCTTTGTGGCTTTTCACTTCATGTAATAACTTTTAAAAATGCTAGTAAATGTATATCAATATCTTTAAGAAATTAGTGAGAAGCAAGAACATCTAACTAGGATGGAAATGAACATAATGCTACTTTCAGTTTGCTTGTGATTTTAACCAGGCAGTAAACGAGAGCTAACATGGTGTAATATAACTTAAAGCAGATACGCAAAACCTTTATTTTTAAATAAATTTCTGAGTGGATAGTATCTCCATCCTTGCCTCTTGTATGCTGCATAAATGGGAATAAAAAATATATATTTTTGAGAGTTAAAATCGACTGCAAAGTTGTGATTGGCGCCGCCCCGCTGAGCCAGCCAGCCCTGAGTGCGTGACGTCACAGCGGGAACCGGTTTTAAGGCCGAGGCCTTTTACAGCTATAGACCAAAGTCATATCAATAAAAAATTATGGTGAAAGTAAGAAATACCGTTACTGACTTGCTCAACTAAGACTGATTTGACTTCATTGATTGTGGGTTGACTCTCATTAAAACAGGATGGGTGCTATAACTTATGCAACATACATGTACATGCATGCATTTTCACTGATAAAACATAAAAGGCTCATTAAATAATCAGATGAACTGAGACAATCACATTCTGAAGCAAATTAAATAATCTTATACCGCTAACTTAAACACACAATACAAGTTACATGGATTAATCTAAACGCAGGGAAACAATGAGTCGTTTTTTATCAAAATGAGAGTCGGAGCTTACCCGTCTGTGTTCTCGCTTCTTGAAGGCCGATCTTGTGGCCGACTGTTTTTGAAACAATCTGACTTTCAGTTGTTCGTTCAGTTTTCCGTTCATTCGCTTCTTCCACGTAAAGGCGAGATGGCAGCAATATCCAGTTTAGAAATCAGACGGCTGCTCCACTCATTCACTTTTCTTCATACTGTGTATTCCGCCATTACTGCTGGGCTCAGGCAATTACTAAAACCCGGGACGGAACGGGATGTCACCAGTTTTAGTAACAACTGCGGGGAGGTCACTGCCTGAGCGATATGTCCCATCCCGGGTTTTAGCAACAACCCTAGGCTCACTCCAGGAGGACTGGTGCAACTGAACTTACTTTCCTTTAAAAATAAAATTAAATTAAAATAAATACTTTCCTTTTCTTGTAGTTTTATTTAATTGTTGGTACTGCGCCATCTTTCAATCCGGGCTTATAGCTAACGATCCTCAACAGGTCAGAGGTCTCGTACGAGTCTTCAGTAAAATGTGCAGAGCAGAGGAGAGACCACTTCATAGACGCCCAATGTGTCCGTGAACTTGTCACAAAACGCGTCCAAATCTTTGCAGTTTGAACATTCTTGGGCCATGAATGCAACGTAAATCCACCTTCTGTCGTGTTGCTGCACCGGCCAGCAACACATCTACGTGGCATGGTGATAAATTAGCTCAAAATGGAGGATCGAAGTTGCAGTCAGCTCTGTGTTTTAGTATAGCGGAAATGGTGATGAGGCCGATAGACTTCCTGCTGTGACGTCACGGCCGTCAAGGTCATTCACTCAGACCGCTACCTATATAAATCACTTTAATCGTAAAAATTACTACATTAGATTTATTGTTAACGCTTAAAACTATTCCTGTGCCGTTCTTGAGGTCTCAAGGCGTTTATAAACGAAAGTGAGGCCATGGCTCTGCGTATATGCTTTAACCTAGTTAAGTACATTAACACACACTGTTGTTTGGTTTGGCTGTCGTGCACGATAGATCCAAGTTCTGTATCAACTGTCTTGTTTGCAGTCGTGAGCTCTTTGATGGCTTAACAATCCAACTGCCAACCCACAGACTTTAGTACACTTACTGTATCACAAGGATAACTTCCAGATGCTGATATCCTTTCTTTCCGGCAACGTCACTTCTCCTTAAGTTCCGCAATCTGTCTTTCCTCAAACTTTGCCACACCACCCTTTACAACTGCCCTCCACATGAGCTCTGTTTTTGGCAAGGTTCTCAAAGTCCGATATGCCTCATTTAATAAGTGAACCATTAAGAAGGTCTTTATAACGCTTCTTTGGGGCACCAACAGGATATACACAATCAGATAATTCACCATAGAACAGAGCACGAGGTATTCTTTCATCACTCATACGAAGCCCAACGAAGGTGGGCTTCCATAATAAAGGCCTCAATTCCACGTGTGTGGCAACGAGATAGCACTTCGGTGTTTGGTACACGACCTTGCCAAGATATTCCAGTGATCCTACGTAAACAGCACATGTGAAATGTGTCAAACTGCCTTATGTGATGTCGGTATAGTGTCCATGTTTCACAACCATAGAGTAACACTGTTAAAACTGCAGCCTGATAGACCAGTACTTTGGTAACTAGATAGATGTCATGAGTGTCCCATAGTTTTGCAGCAAGACGACCACATGTAGAAGAAGCTTTTGCAATCCATGCAGTGATTTCAGAATCAACAGAGCAATCATTAGATAGTACACTACCCAAGTAACAAAATTTGGTGACCACTTTTAATCTATCTGATCCAATCATCACTGTCGGTTCTCTATAACATGTACCAAGTCTGGGTTGTTAAAGAACTTCAGTTTTCTTTATGGAGATGGAGAAGCCATATCTTGTGGTTGCCTTATAAAAGCTGTCAGTAAGAACTTGGGCATCTTCTTCTGTGTGCCACTAGACCTCTGCATGAAGTAGCTCTCTGATCAACATATGATGGACTTTGGTGTTTGCCTTCAGACGTGGGAGATTGAGTATTCCACCATCATAATGGTATGTGCTGTATACATACAATTTATTATTATTTTGGCGAGCAAAACAGTTCTGGGCGGCACGGTGGTGTAGTGGTTAGCGCTGTCGCCTCACAGCAAGAAGGTCCTGGGTTCGAGCCCCGGGGCCGGCGAGGGCCTTTCTGTGTGGAGTTTGCATGTTCTCCCCGTGTCCGCGTGGGTTTCCTCCGGGTGCTCCGGTTTCCCCCACAGTCCAAAGACATGCAGGTTAGGTTAACTGGTGACTCTAAATTGAGCGTAGGTGTGAATGTGAGTGTGAATGGTTGTCTGTGTCTATGTGTCAGCCCTGTGATGACCTGGCGACTTGTCCAGGGTGTACCCCGCCTTTCGCCCATAGTCAGCTGGGATAGGCTCCAGCTCGCCTGCGACCCTGTAGAAGGATAAAGCGGCTAGAGATAATGAGATGAGATGAGATGAGATGAAATAGTTCTCACTGAACAGCCAGAATACATCCTTAAAAAAAAAAAGTTGAAATTTAGGACACAAATAGCAATTTATAGTGAAGGCAATGATTTGTGTCAGAACACCAAGAAGCTCTTTGTGCGTATCAAACAAAAAATGTAGTTCAACAGTAAAAGCCAATAGAGGGTGTTTTTTCTTGTTGGTCCGAGTGAGCAGTAATCTTGCCCACTTCTGTGTCAGTGACTGTGTCAGTGTTAAGGTTTTACACTCCGAACTGAGATCTGAGCAAGTGAAGGAAAATTTAGCTCCTACAGGTATTTCTCATTGAGATTATTATACCACAAATATAAACCTTGTTCTTTACACAATTACACTACCGTTCAAAAGTTTGGGGTCACTTTGAAATGCCCTTATTTTTGAAAGAAAAGCACTGTTCTTTTCAATGAAGATGACTTTAAACTAATCAGAAATCCACTCTATACATTGCTAATGTGGTAAATGACTATTCTAGCTGCAAATGTGTGGTTTTTGGTGCAATATCTCCATAGGTGTATAGAGGCCCATTTCCAGCAACTCTCACTCCAGTGTTCTAATGGTACAATGTGTTTGCTCATTGCCTCAGAAGGCTAATGGATGATTAGAAAACCCTTGTACAATCATGTTAGCACAGCTGAAAACAGTTGAGCTCTTTAGAGAAGCTATAAAACTGACCTTCCTTTGAGCAGATTGAGTTTCTGGAGCATCACATTTGTGGGGTCGATTAAATGCTCAAAATGGCCAGAAAAATGTCTTGACTATATTTTCTATTCATTTTACAACTTATGGTGGGAAATAAAAGTGTGACTTTTAATGGAAAACACAAAATTGTCTGGGTGACCCCAAACTTTTGAACGGTAGTGTACTAATTTCTAGCTTTGTCTTATTCTATCAGCAGATAATTTTACTTCTTTCTCAAAATAAAGTAATATCCAACGGTAAGACTGAATAAAAAAATTCCAAGCTTGAAATGAGTAAAGTATCTATAAATGGGTTTAATAATCTTTGTTTAAAAAGAGAAACAGTTGAGTTTGCTGATATCCAAGACATTGTTACTCACTACAGTATCACTTTTTACAGTACATCACAAAAAACACAAACAAACAAACAAAGTCATACAGATTGTGATTTTCACTATGGGAATGCACCTGCTTAAACACACACACAATGCCCAATTAAGTCAGCTTAGAAGTAATATATCTTTCTGTTTTCTTGTGAATGGATTTTATTCCGGATTAAAATGATGTGGCCTGCTGTAAAATCGATCCCAGTCAGTACAGTATTTTGACAAATCCATCCTACCAAACCTGTCCAGGCTGGATCTGAATATAATATGACATGTAAGTGCAGGACTGTCATGGGTGCTTTATGGATTTTGAACTGTTAAATACTTTAAACTTTGATGTGGCTTACAGATGAGACATGATGCATGAATATAAACACCACCACAACATCATTAGTTTACAGTAATATCCTGAATATAACATATAAAATCATACTGGCTGTCTCCCTGAACAGGAGTACATATAGATTTATATATTCATATATTTATACGTACATTATATTTCTTTTTGTACAACGTTTAGTAAAAATGCAACTCTTTTCATCCAGCACAAGTCAGCAAAGCGTATGAGGGGCGCCGACAAATATTTCAGCTTTATTCAAATGAGGAAAGAAAAGAAAAATGATGTCATAAAATAAAATATTATTTACAATTCAATGCCTTTACAAAATAGCCCAGTAACTACAAATACTTTAAATGCCATGTGTATATATAAATATATTTAACAGTTATTCCATGAAATCGAGTCGTACATGAGCTGATGGGCGACGAGGCGCGTAGCACTGAGATTGAGTGGAATAACTGTTTTATTCTCTCCACATTCACTGGATTTTGAGAAACGGAACATTTTTATTTTTAGAAAATTCAATAAATAAAAACTTTATACAAAACGTCCCACAAAATCATTTCAGCTTAGAATGTAAACAAACCGGCGAAATGACAGGAGCAATTTGTGAAAAATGTGATAATAATTCTTGAAAAATAAAACAGATATGTTCTTACCATCAAATACTTTTATTCCTTATTTTGTTGCTTTTTTGTATTTTTGGGGGTTTTGTTTTCAAGTAGAGTTTTTATTTCGTCCTCAGTTGGTTCAGCAGCACGCTCCGCCATTTTGTTTTTCTCTACTCATGGTATATGAGCTGATATCCTAGTAGTAGAGTAGCCAATCAGAGCGTGCGATTGCTCATATCCAGTGAATGTGGACAGAATAAAACAGTTATTCCACTCAATCTCGGTGCTAAGCGCCTCGTCGCCTATCGGCTCATGTATGACTTGATTTCATGGAATAACTGTTAATTATATGAATTGGTAATACTTTAAGGGATGAGTCATTTATTTACTAATGTAGTTGCTCCTAAAATAGTAGAGGATGTGCAGTGATTATATGAAGATTGTATTAGGATGTATGGCCGTGTGTTACACTGGTCAGCTACATTAACTCTTAGGTACATTAGTCTGACATCAGACATCGTTGGGAGAGATTGAAAGAGATTAGTTTTATTTTCAGTGAACTACTCTGCACAAAAAAAACAGTTATTAGAAATATCATATAGTCAAATGTATCTAGTATTTCTTACTATAACCTTACAACTCATCTTTTTTAAAACTCTTTGTAAGCGTGTTCTATTGGCAGATAATTTTGCTAATCATTTATTTTTAGAAAAAAGCATTATTATCTGGCAACAAATTAAGAACACAAACATTTAACACTTGAAATGAGTAAAAATAGCTAGAAATAGGTTTAAAAACCTTGTATTTGGTTTATTGTCAACTTATAATTATATTATAATAATATTACTTGATTTTGGCTAAATTCAAAATATTTTCACTTGATGTCGTGAGATGTCAGTTTTTCAGTGTATTATTTGAACTCATTGATTAGCTTGATACATATATATGTATATATAATTACTTAACTACTCGTTAACCTTTACTTAACACTAAGTAAAAATTAAAATGTGTCGATGAACTATTAAATTGGTCGTGCAGGATATTTATTTTATCGCCACTTCAGCATTTTTGTTTCAGCTCCATTTAAACTTAACTGTCTTTATAATTAAAAAGAACCAGTACATTCAGATCTATCGAACTCGTAATTATGACAATAAAAAATTTTATTTTTACAGCCGTCTTTATTCACAGCTTACGTCCGTCTTCTTTTTATTCAACCTGTTCCTTATCAACCAAACGTCATCTCTGCAGAGCTTCAAGACGCGTTTAGCAAGTTATTGAAAACGTGCTTCCACAAAAATACCATCATTCAAATTAAAAATATTCAAATTGCATTTGTCCAATTATCCAATATGACAAAATATATTTGCATATTATGCAAATATTTTGACATGCTGTTACAATTTATGGCACAATAACTTGCTTGGTGAGTCACGTTTTCTCACATTGATGAGTTTAGCAGGCAACTGAATTTCCCTGAAAAGATTTCATCAATAAAATATTTTTAAAAGTGTCATTTTACACACTGAATATTACACATATGACTGTCATCAGTGTTAATCACTTGTATGTTACTTTTCTTTGGTTTCTATGCTTAGAAGGCAACTAATGCTTAATCCTCTTCATTATGGATGATCAATGACTAGATTATTACGTGTCTCTTAAAGTGTCACCATTTATTTAATTTTAATTTTCTTAGAGAGTAAGAATTTAGAGAGTTAGAGAATGCTGTGTAAGATAATAAGGCAGTGTGAGAGCAGTAAACCTTCCTTCTTAAAATCATCCATCTTGATTCAGCAGAGAACTCTGGGTCAACGCAGTCATGTGATCTTCGCAGTGGCAACTCAGAAACGATCAGAGCGCTGCCTTGTCATGTTCAGCGTTATGCTCAGTTGAAGGAATTTTCGGATTTCTCAGCTTCGAGGTAGCTCTTGCCGTTTAAGTGTTCGCTGTGGCCGTCGATGCTGTAGCAGCCCTGCACCTCGACGATGGACGAGGCTGTGTAGGACGTCGATCTGAGCGCCTCGGCTTGAGCCATCGCACTGCCAAACTGCATCCGATACTGATTCCAGTGTCTCCGTAACACGCTCTGTACCTAAAGAACGGACTGGTTTTAAATTTCATCACTTTCTTTTGATTCACTGCGCTAACATTCTCAGAGTTTATAACTTATAAATGACACAGGAAATGGCTAGGACTATATAAAGGAAATAAAAAGTTACATAAAGGCTTCTTAAACATTTACACACATTTACAAATATTTTCTAAAGATTTTACATATTAACCAAAGCTAAAACAAACAAACAAACAAAACCCACACAAACGGATATGATGTGTAAAAAGTAAATCTTCGCTCATTCTTGGAAGGTTTCTAGAGATTGTACATGAAAGGGAAAAGCTACTGTGTTCAACATTAAAAATGAGGGATTTCCAAGAAAAGCAAACTCCATGAAATGTACCTGAGTGATATGATGCCAGCATGTTGCTAATTTGGTTGAGACTATGGCCAAGTTTACATTAGACCGTATCTGTCTCGTTTTCTTCGCGGATGCACTGTCCGTTTACATTAAAACACCTGGAAACGCCGGGAAACGGGAATCCGCCAGCGTCCACGTATTCAATCTAGATCGTGTCTGGTCCGGTGCTGTGTAAACATTGAGAATACGCGGATACGCTGTGCTGAGCTCTAACTGGCGTCGCCATTGGACAACGTCACTATGACATCCACCTTCCTGATTCGCTGGCGTTGGTCATGTGACACGACTGCTGAAAAACGGCGCGGACTTCCGCCTTGTATCACCTTTCATTAAAGAGTATAAAAGTATGAAAATACTGCAAATACTGATGCAAATACTGCCCATTGTGTAGTTATGATGGTCTTTAGGCTTGCCATCCTTCCACTTGCAAGTGGTAAGTGACGCGCATGCCCGACATGCACTGGGATCACACACACAGCGGCTCAGTCCCGAATCACTGCTCGTGCGCTTCACTCGCGTGCTCTGTGAGCTGCGCAGGGCCGGAGTGCGCACCCTCCAGAGGGCACTCGCTGTTCAGGGCGGAGTGATTTGGAGCACAGGATGCCTGCGGAGCCGAGCGTATCCGTGTATTGGCGTTGCTGTGTGCAGGCGAATCGTGTATTGGTGTTGCTGTGTGCACGCGAATCGTGTATTGGCGTTGCTGTGTGCAGGCGAATCGTGTATTGGCGTTGCTGTGTGCAGGCGAATCGTGTATTGGCGTTGCTGTGTGCATGTTAATCGTTTTAAAAACGTTAATCTGATGATCCGCTGATACGGTCTAATGTAAACCCCACCTAAGTCAGGAAGTTCTGACCAGCTGCTATGCGAGAGGAGATGTGATCCTTTAAACCCGTCAGCACTGTGCAGTTTTCAGCCCATTTACATCCTAAACTGTGCTCGTGTTACAGCCTCTTGAGGCCGTGTGTTAACCACAACAACAAAACTGTTACTGTGACATCACGGCCATGCAGCCTTCCAAGTCCAATTTATTGCTCAGTTTTGTGGAAGTTCACGTAAACAGGATACTTCTAAACACAACATAGTTTTTGTTTACAAATAAAGACAATTTTGGTGACAAAATGTGAACGTCAGCTGACAGACCGCCGTTATAAACTAAACCAAAGCATCATATAATTAACAAAACTGATCAAATTCAATACCAGACTGTCCCTCTGTCACAGATTGCCTGTTAAAGGCTCCCGAGGCAACAAGCTCCGCCCGTCCTGTCACTGGTTTGTTACCTGATTGTGTTCACCTGTAACGTTTTCCTCTGCCAGCTTTGTTGGAGAAGGTTATGTTTTCACCTCCATTTGTTTGTTTGCCTGTTTCCAATGTAACTCATAAAATAGTGAACAGATTTTGATGAAATTTGGTGGAAAGGTGAACCATGAGCCAATGAACAATTAATTTGATTTAAATGCAAATCCAGACATGTTTGTAGATCCAGGATTTTATTTTCCCCAATGTAATGGATGAAATTTGGTGGACAGCTTTGGTATTATTATCCTCGGTTCGAGTGACTAGACTTTGATGTTAATATGTGGCTTGGCGGGAGTATCTACTGTCCTCTGAGTGCCCTTCTAGTTTCATTTATGATTATGGATATTCCTCTGTTCCCTGTTTCTGAACTCACCTACAGACTGTGACTGATTTCTGGGTTTGCAGCTCATAATTCACCATATGGCACACCCTCACATCCCAGAGAGGAGGAATTACTTGATATTTTAGAGGCTCAAATGCGAGTGAAAACCCCATGTCAACACAAACTGGCTACTTTTAAATACAACTGAATGATTTGTGTTTATCTATAATGAATTAGAACAAACAGTTCTATTTAATTGTGGTTACTAAACCTAAACCACTGACACGATCAATCATTGGTTGACATTACAAACTAAACCAAAACAAAATCATGATTTTATATTTTTTAATATGATGATATATCACAAAAATAATTCAACACCAGACTTGACAGTTTTACTACCTTGTCAGTTTTCCTCTTGCACTTCCCAAAGCAAGGTGCTTCTGTTTTGCTTTTGTCTCCACTATTGGTTTGTTGCCTGAATGTGTTCAGCTATAACATGTTTCACTCTGATTTGTTTGCCTATTCATACCCTGGTGGCCTTGATTTAATATTTATTTATTTATTTATTTATTTTTGGTTTCATAGTTTCAGGAAACTGCAGTGAATTCTGTGCTACGCACTTCCTGGTTCCCAAGTTGTTTGCGACGAGTCTTTTTTCCGTAAGTGTTGGTGTTAATCACTAATCTTTTTTATTTTTTCTACAAACAATTTTCCAGTATCCTCTTCATTTTTTATTGTAATTTCACTTTCCTTTTTGTACTTTCCACGTTCGCTTTCTTTTTTCCATTTTTTTCTCTCTCTTTTTTTTCAGAAGAACGCCAAGACCGAAAACTTTCTTTTTTTCTCCTCCTGCGTAAAGACCACAAGCAGAGGCCATCCACATCGGATCTGCTTTAATATCAACGAAGGTACGTGAATCCTTTCATCATGGCACACCTTCAGCCTGTTCAGTGTGCTGAGTGCAGGATGTTTAGTCATTCTTCCTCTGTCGCTAGCGATAGCTTTATTTGTGATAAGTGCAGATTAGTTAGCTCTCTGATGGAGAAGATTACAGTGCTAGAAGCGCGTATCCAGGCTTTACAGAAGGCCAGTAAGAATGAGAACAGTGTAGTTTCTGTAGGGGAAAGTCTGGATGCCCTAGGTGGAGTTAGTAATCCCCCAACTCCGGCATTAGAGCCCTTACAGCGGGGTGAATGGGTGACGGCTCGGCAGCATAAGCGTAGAGCCAAAGCTACCGCTGAGGCTCGCCCACAGGAGCACCACTCCTCTCCACTTCACGTGTCGAACAGGTTTGCTCTCCTTAGTGATGCACCCACTGAGAAACCTGAAAGAGCTCTGGTTATAGGGGACTCTATCATACAGCACGTGAAATTAGCTCAGCCTTTAGGGGCACCAGCAGCTTTAGTCAGGTGTATACCGGGAGCCAGGGTGCCAGACATAGCAGGTAATCTTAGGGTCCTAGGCAAGCACAGGTTCTCAAAGATAGTTATCCATGCAGGAGCTAATGATATACACCTTCGTCAGTCTGAGGTTACTAAGAGTAACTTTGTTGAGGTGTTTAAATTAGCGAAGGAGATGTCCGATGCTGTAGTATGCTCTGGCCCCATCCCAATGCGGCGTGGCGATGTAGCTTACAGCAGGCTATGGTCGCTGAACTGCTGGCTGTCCAGGTGGTGCTCTGAAAACAGTGTGGGCTTTATAGATAATTGGGCTAATTTTGAGGGCACTGCTGGCCTGTTAAGGCGGGATGGTATCCATCCCACTCGGGAAGGTGCTGCTCTCATTTCCTGCAGCATAGGTCATAGTCTCAGAACAGGCCTAGTTAATTTCTGACAATCCAGAGCCAAGGCCAGGGAGCAGACGAACAGGCTAAACCGACTGTCTGCTAGCTGCACAGAGTCATCACTCAGGGCCCACTACATCGAGACTGTGTCTGTTCCCCGAGCTCAACAAAAAGGTAGAAATACTCAGAGAGTTTGTTCCAGTAACCTAATCAATATAAAATTAGATCAGACTGACTGCACAGCTGCTGCCAGCACCTTTGATCTAAAGGTGGGGCTATTAAATATTAGATCTCTTACATCTAAAGTGCTAATGGTTAATGAACTTATTACTGATCAGGAGTTTAATGTACTTTGTTTAACTGAAACATGGATTAAGCCAAATGAATATATAGCATTAAATGAAGCGAGTCCTCCTGGATACAGTTATATACACCAGCCTCGTCTAACTGGCAGAGGAGGCGGCGTTGTGGTTATTTATAACCGCAACCCCCCCCCCCCCCCCCCATCTGTCCCTCTGAGTTCTGGGATTGAGATGCTGACCTCTTCTGCTCCTCGGACCTGCCTGATCCATCCTGGTGCCCTTTCTCCATGGAAGTGAGTAGAGCGAATCCTAAACATGGCTACTCAGAGACCCGGGGGCTGCCGGACTCCACTGCTGCTCCGTTCCAGCAGAGAGCAACCCTATGCCCTGGGCCACCTATGTGCAGGTTTGTGACTACAGCTTCCAGTGTTTCTGCACCTGCTGCTTCACCAGTTGCCCATCACCACAGGACTTGAATTTGAATTTGAAGTTATGACTTGTGTATGACTTGGATTCGAGTGAGGGAGAGTTGCACAGCCGTCAGCCTCACTCTCTCACCCAACCTCACTGGGTCCAGGGGCAAGACAGAATCAAGATGGTTGAAGCCAGGTTGGGATACAAGTCAAGTTTATTTGTATAGAACTTTTAACAATAAACATTGTCGCAAAGCAGCTTTACAATATTTGAAGGACTTAAAACATGAGCTAATTTTATCCCTAATCTATCCCCAATGATGAAGCCTGTGGCGACGGTGGCAAGGAAAAACTCCCTCAGACGACATGAGGAAGAAACCTCGAGAGGAACCAGACTCAAAAGGGAACCCATCCTCATTTGGGCAACAACAGACAACATGACTATAACATTAACAGTTTTAACATGAAGTCAGTTTCGTTGATGTTATAAACTCTTCATTAATGGAAACTCGAGTGCAAAACTGTTCATGACAACTGCAGTCCTAAAGTTAGCAAGTCAACTGTAGTCTTCAGTCATAAAAGCATTACTGTAAGAGTCCAGAGCAGTTGGACAACACTAGCACCCCACATCCACAAGCTGGAAATGTTTCATCAAAGATCGCTCAGGCAAATCATGAGGATCCAATGGTGGCATCACATAATGAACACAGAGGTATTACGAAGAGCTGGCAAATCAACAATTGAGACCATGGTTCATACCAACTGCCTTCGCTGGCTAGGCCATGTCTGTAGAATGCCAGACCATAGGATCCCCAAGCAGCTTCTTTTTGGAGAGCTTGTTTAACTGAAACATGGATTAAGCCAAATGAATATATAGCATTAAATGAAGCTCATCCTCCTGGATACAGTTATATACACCAGCCTCGTCTAACTGGCAGAGGAGGCGGTGTTGCAGTTATTCATAACCGCAAACACCCCCCCCCCCCCAATCTGTCCCTCTGAGTTCTGGGATTGAGATGCTGAACCTCTTCTGCTCCTCGGACCTGCCTGATCCATCCTGGTGCCCTGTGTCTGGTTGGAGTCTCATCACATCGCTCCTGTGGAGGACGGCCCCATGATGACAGTTGAAAGTCACACCTGGAAGATGCTCTGGACTCTTACAGTAATGCTTTTATGACTGAAGACTACAGTTGACTTGCTAACTTTAGGACTGCAGTTGTCATGAACAGTTTTGCACTCGAGTTTCCATTAATGAAGAGTTTATAACATCAACGAAACTGACTTCATGTTAAAACTGTTAATGTTATAGTCATGTTGTCTGTTGTTGCCCAAATGAGGATGGGTTCCCTTTTGGGTCTGGTTCCTCTCGAGGTTTCTTCCTCATGTCGTCTGAGGGAGTTTTTCCTTGCCACCATCGCCACAGGCTTCATCATTGGGGATAGATTAGGGATAAAATTAGCTCATGTTTTAAGTCATTCAAATTCTGTAAAGCTGCTTTGCGACAATGTTTATTGTTAAAAGTGCTATACAAATAAACTTGACTTGTATCCCGACCTGGCTTCAACCATCTTGATTCTGTCTTGCCCCTGGACCCAGTGAGGTTGGGTGAGAGAGTGAGGCTGACGGCTGTGCAACTCTCCCTCACTCGAATCCAAGTCATACACAAGTCATAACTTCAAATTCAAATTCAAGTCCTGTGGTGATGGGCAACTGGTGAAGCAGCAGGTGCAGAAACACTGGAAGCTGTAGTCACAAACCTGCACATAGGTGGCCCAGGGCATAGGGTTGCTCTCTGCTGGAACGGAGCAGCAGTGGAGTCCGGCAGCCCCCGGGTCTCTGAGTAGCCATGTTTAGGATTCGCTCTACTCACTTCCATGAAGGAAGGGGCTAGAAAAGGTGCCTCAAACGCAGCCTGCTTTACCTCATCCTGGCCAGCACACCGCAGCTGGTGGGGAGCCCACTCAGCGGTCCAAATACAACAATAAGATAGTGAAGGTACTCAACCTTGACAAGTGGAACATCAACATGTGGGCGTATCTTCAAAGCCTGGATTGACCTCATCAGTCACCTCTGGACCCACAACCACCACCCACCAAATTGAAGTCATGGTCATATTCAATCCCGAAGGACAAACATCATCACCACCATATGGTGTTCGATGCAGAATTTGTATTTGTTCTCTTTATACATTTAGTATAATTATAATAATAATAGTAGTATAAGTATTGGCACTGCAAAGTGACAAATAGTACTTATAATGCTTTCTGTTAACAATTTATAAACTGTAGAGTACCTTTTCACAAATAATGATAATAATGGGGCGGCATGGTGGTGTAATTGGTTAGCACTGTCGCCTCACAGCAAGAAGGTTCTGGGTTTGAGCCCAGTGGCCGACGAGGGCCTTTCTGTGTGGAGTTTGCATGTTCTCCCCATGTCTGTGTGGGTTTCCTCTGGGTGCTCCAGTTTCCCCCACAGTCCAAAGACAAAGGATAATTGGTGGCTCTAAATTGACCGTAGGTGTGAATGGTTGTTTGTCTCTATTGGGCCTTTTCCACTACCCTTCTTCAGCTCACTTCAGCCCAACACGGCTCGCGTTTCGACTACCTCAGAGCAGCACGACTGAGCTCACTTCAGCCTTACTCAGCACCTAAAACTCGCACGGTTTTGGAGTGGGGCTGAAGTGAGCCCAACCGAGCCGAGTGGGGCTAGGGGCGTGAGGAGACACTCCCCTGTGCACTGATTGGTGAGGAGGAGTGTCCTCACATGCCCACACACGCCCCGCGAGCACGCTGGGATCTTTAACCAACATCTGTAAACACCGTAAACCCGGAAGAAGAAGAATTATGACAAAGAAGAAGAAGAAGATCAGAAAACTAGCACCAAGACCAGCAACACTAACGACTCCATGTCCTCCATGTTTATTGTTTACTATCCGGGTCGTGAGATTACCACTTAAAAGGTCACTGATGTCACTGTTTGCGCCGCCTAATGACATCACGTGACGTCCACCCACTTTCGCTAACTCCACCCAATGTGTCCACCCACTTCCAGCCAGCACGGTTCAGCGCGGTTGTAGTCGAAATGCAACCCCAACAGCCCCGCTCAGCTCGACTCAGCACCGCACGGCTCAGCCCAACTCAGCCGCGTTGGTAGTGGAAAAGCCCCATATGTGTCAGACCTGTGATGACCTGGCAACTTGTCCACCCTGGTGAAAAATAAATGTGCTAAGTGTACTAAAATTTAGCATACTTTTGTGTACTTGAAGCTACACTAATCATCAATATACTCCAAGTGTGTTTATGATTAGTTAACTTGAGGCATGCTATTTTGGAACAACTAATTTTGTACTAAATATATTTTAATTGTAATTAAATTGTAGAAAAGTGCAACTTGAAGTGTATTTAGTGTACTTTTATGTGCTAAAGTGGAACAACTTAAAGTATATTTTGTATACTTTAAGTATATGACTTTATATGTACTAATATATGCTTAATTAGTACTTTGTATTATAAGTACCTTAAAATTAGTACACTTTAGAAATTACACATAACTTTCACTTAAAGTATATTTTAGTATAATATATTTCTATAAAGTGTAATATAGTATAATTATTTTAAAGTGTGTTAAAAGTGTTAGCGTGAAAGCGTGATGTTAGTATACTTTTTATATATTTACAAAAAGTACAATTTGTGTAAGTACATTTTCAATATACTATTGAAAATATGAATATACTTTAAATACAATACAGTAATTTTTTTTTTTTTTGCCAGGGCAAGGTGTACCCCGCCTCTCACCCATAGTCAGCTGAGATAGGCTCCAGCCCACGACCCTGCACAGGATCAGCGGTTACAGATAATGGATGGATGATAATAATGTGTACTGTATAATGCATTATGACATGATATAAATGTATTCATACTGTAGGTCATTATACACATTGCTTTGAATGGAGACTGTTAGTGAAGAATAGTGTGAAGTGGTTTAGAAAGTCCAACTTGGCATTTCATGAGGACTTTGATGATTCTTCACAATTGTTGGAATAAACCAGTTCTTTGTATCCCATTAGTTCAGCTAAATGGTTTCATGTTCTTTTTTCCATTCTGTGATGCTTTTTGGTCTTTCATAACACATCGTGTCGAGCGATAATTGCAGCTTTTAGTCATCCTTTCCGGCTCTGATAACTGCTGTATTAGCTCCTGACTCGATAATGGATATATCTATGCAAGCAGTGCGGCGCTCATAAAGCAGCTACTTAGAAAAACACAGAGCTCATTTGAACTTGGATCAGTGGCTCGGCAGCTCTGCAGCATGACTCATAAATCTGTGCAGAAGGACATCAGCCAAAGTCTTTAATTATCCAGCGTTTAGCTGAAACCTTAAGGGAGGGAGATTCGCTTTTGTAACAGAGCTTTGGGGGTTTAATCATGTGTCTGACCATAAAGTGGGAGGGGAAAGCATGTGGTTGAGAAGGAAGCCTTGGGGTATTTTTCTGATAAAAGGAAAAAGGAGTTTAGTCGCAGTAAATGTCCTTACCTCTCCGTTAAAGAAGCAGAAGATGGTGGCCACCAGAAGACCCTGAAAAAGAAGAACCGTGTCAGCTCTGAGTTACGAGTTCACCTTTTACATCTCCGGTATCTCTGTCTGGAAGTGTGTTTTGGCAGCAAGGTGTTTAATATGCACCTCAACGCCAAGTTCATTCCACTGCATAATGCACTGAGGAAATCAAGCTTTGTACTTCTTCAAAATATACGACACATGATTATTATTATTTCCTGCTAATTAACGTCAGGCTGAGAAAGAAAACTAGGAAGTGTGATGACCTGAATTTATGGTGCATCAGTTAGAGCTGAATTCAGAACTGAGTTAAAAACACACTCAGAGAACCTGTGAAATACCATCCGAGGGCAATATTACAAGCAAAAACATGACAATATAGACCCTTCCCACTGAC
Source organism: Neoarius graeffei (assembly GCF_027579695.1). Taxonomy (NCBI): domain Eukaryota; kingdom Metazoa; phylum Chordata; class Actinopteri; order Siluriformes; family Ariidae; genus Neoarius; species Neoarius graeffei. The sequence continues at coordinate 1,334,324 of NC_083577.1, forward strand.
GTCACCGGAAACCGGAAGTAAACAGACCCTGCGCCATATTGGAAGACCAACAAACTCGTGATCAGGGGGAAATAACGGCAGCGCGCGGAATTTAAACCCACGAGGCACTTGATTCATCATAAACCTACAATGGTAAACTTTTGTGCTGTGTTAGGGTGTTCCAACAAAGCTGATGGGAAAGGTGAAAAGAAGTCGTTCTTCAGAATACCAGCTGTGATTGAGACACAAGGGGAGCAAACCAAGGAGCTTTCTGCCAGGAGACAGAGAATAAGTGCATTACTGAGTGTCTCTGAGCAAAGGAGAGCCTGAACGTTGCAACCTCCCTATTGGCTGTTTATTGGCTGTTTGTAAAAATGTATCAATTGTTGCCCTTCATCGCGGACTCGAGAGACGAGACCTGACGAGTTAGTTCGTCGGTAGCAGAACAAAATGTCTGGACACAAATCGGGTTTTCAGAAAAGGAAAGAAAAGAAACGGAGGGTCGAAAATACAAAAAAGGAGGCAGAAAATGCAAAATGAGTTTTAAGGTAGGACAAATGGTTCCTTTTGTGAGGCAGCCCGCCGTGGCTGCCTGCAGGCTTATTTATTATAGCCCATTTAGTTAAAATAGTTGATCTAAGATGTTTATAGTTATAGTTATGTGGTGGTTGTCCTCAGTGTTCGAACTATGCCGATATTTTCGGGGGGTCCTTTTTTTTCCCTGGGGGGGGTGCTTGCGCTTGTCTCGGAGCGCGGATCTCCAAACACATGAGAAGCCTATCTTACGCACATATCACGCGGACTCCACACCTCCACACACGCATCGCGTCTGAAGTCATAACTCATCAGGGGAAATCGTGTCCGCATTGGCATATTCAAAAAACAACCTCGCGTCAACAATGATACCACACGCAAGAAAAAAAACAGTCAGGCTACTCAACAACCAACCTGGCAGCAGCAGTCGTTGTCATATCGGTTTATTTTATCTTTGATGTAAACACAACACTTCAGATATGCAAATGCTTCCCGTTACACACGATTGCTATGTCAATAAACATCATTTTGCCAATATTTTAGAGACCCCCCAACATTTCCCAAATCATGTTTTCAAGGGATCTCATGTCTGTTTCGGGGATCTCGGATCCCCCGAGTACCCCCGTAGTTCGAACACTGGTTGTCCTGATTTAGACTGGTGTGTTTTGTTTTGTTTTTTTGGGGGGGTGCGCGATGTTGCACCCGGGTCCAGATTAGGGCAGAACCGGCCCTGGCCACATTTCAGGTGTAGTTTGTTTTATGTATGTATGTACTTGCATAGATGTGTACTTGGTCTTCCAATATGGCGCCTAACAAAATCTCGCGGCGCGGTGACGTCATGCGGGAACCCTCTATAAAGTAATTATTAGTATCATCTTCATAAAGTGCACAAAAATTGTAAAGTTTATTAAGAGAAAGCATTTAAATGAGAGACATTGCTTATCCTAAGCAACAAATTATTAGGATTTAACAAATTAGGATTTAAATTAAAGAGAGCTGTAAGTGTAGAAGATGAGTGCTTGGTCAGTTTATCCTTCAAACCACCTACATGTTTTCTTTACAAGAAAGTGCACTGGATTAACATTATCATTACAGTCTTAATTACATAACTTAAAATAGCTAAATTAATTGTGTGATGTATTCACCTACATCCTGGGCAAACATTATGAGTTCATGACCATGATTTAACATCTCACAGCTTCCATACATTGTACATATAATTAAATAATTAACTGTATTACATCCATATTCACTGGATATGAGCTAGGATATCAGCTCATATACCGTGAGTAGAGAAAATCAAAATGGCGGAGCGTGTTGCTGAACCAACCAAGGACGAAATAAAAACTCTACTCGAAAACAAAAACACAAAAAAACACAAAAAGCAACAAAATCTGGAATAAAAGTATTTGATGGTAAGAACGTATCTTTTTTTAATTTTTCACAAATTGCTCCTGTCATTTCGCCGGTTTATTTACATTCTAAGCAGAAATTATTTTGTGGGACGTTTTGTATAAAATTTTTATTTCTCGAATTTGCCAAAAAAATGCCCCGTTTCTCAAAATCCAATGAATGTGGATAGAATAAAACAGTTATTCCACTCAATCTCATCGTACATGGATTATAAATAACTCAGTGCTATGCGCCTCGTTGCCTATCAGCTCATGTACGACTCGATTTCATGGAATAATTGTTAAATATTTATATAGATATAATGAGATGTGCTGGATCAAGTGCTGTTTTACAGTATAAGCTGTGGAATAATAAGAGCGGAATCCATTTTGTAAATTGTGATCATTACAATTAAAACTATTCATGCAGCGATATGTTGCCAAGACACTCAACTCCTGTTAGATATTTATTTCATCGCTTGCCACCTTCTCATTCGTATACCATCATAATCATATTTTTGCCATAGTTTACATCATATTATATTTCACAGCAAATAAAAAAAAAACACTATGTACGTCTTCATTTTGCAATTTCTATCCCAGATTTTTTTTTAAATTTATTTTATTTTTGGGCTCAAAAGCAAGTGCTTGTCTCGATGCTACTGAAACCTCTGGAGTTGTGAAGTACATGCAGGTGATTTACAAATTTTCAAAACTGTGTCAGAAAGTCGACTTAAGCAAGTGTTTAGCCCGTCTCAAATACGCACAAATATCAGCATAACTTTTGGACATAAGTCACCAAATCAGAATCAACACTTTAAAGTTGTGAAACTACATATTTTTAATCATGCTGGTTACACAAGCCAGGATTAAATTAGCTGAGAGTGAATTAAAGATTTATTGAACCTCTTCATTCAACCAGGATTAAAATCCCAACCTCTGAATTAAATCTTGACTTCAGATTGAGATTAACCATGATTAATTCTCCAGTTGAAACAAGCAACATCACCATTAAACTACAACTGAAGTATACAGTAATGGAGCAACAGGACTGAAGTTAACCTAAAGTATTCTGTCAAGCTCAAACCAGGATAACGATCCTCATTAACAGACAAAAAACAAAACAAAACAAAAAAAAAAAACAACATATGATCAGTGTTGGTGCAATCCAAACAGATCTTTTTCAGACCTGGAAATTAGCTCCATTGTTGCTGAGCTCCACCCCTTTTCCTCGCATGAGATGTATATACAGTGGTGCTTGAAAGTTTGTGAACCCTTTAGAATTTTCTGTATTTCTGCATAAATATGAACTCAAACATCATCAGATTTTCACACAAGTCCTAAAAGTAGATAAAGAGAACCCAGTTAAACAAATGAGACAAAAATATTATACTTGGTCATTTATTTATTGAGGAAAATGATCCAATGTTACATATCTGTGAGTGGCAAAAGTATGTGAACCTTTGCTTTCAGTATCTGGTGTGACCCCCTTGTGCAGCAATAACTGCAACTAAACGTTTGCGGTAACTGTTGATCAGTCCTGCACACCAGCTTGGAGGAATTTTAGCCCGTTCCTCCGTACAGAACAGCTTCAACTCTGGGATGTTGGTGGGTTTCCTCACATGAACTGCTCGCTTCAGGTCCTTCCACAACATTTCCATTGGATTAAGGTCAGGACTTTGACTTGGCCATTCCAAAACATTAACTTTATTCTTCTTTAACCATTCTTTGGTAGAACGACTTGTGTGCTTAGGGTCGTTGTCTTGCTGCATGACCCACCTTCTCTTGAGATTCAGTTCATGGACAGATGTCCTGACATTTTCCTTTAGAATTCGCTGGTATAATTCTGAATTCATTGTTCCATCAATGATGGCAAGCCGTCCTGGCCCAGATGCAGCAAAACAGGCCCAAACCATGATACTACCACCACCATGTTTCACAGATGGGATAAGGTTCTTATGCTGGAATGCAGTGTTTTCCTTTCTCCAAACATAACACTTCTCATTTAAACCAAAAAGTTCTATTTTGGTCTCATCCGTCCACAAAACATTTTTCCAATAGCCTTCTGGCTTGTCCACGTGATCTTTAGTAAACTGCAGACGAGCAGCAATGTTCTTTTTGGAGAGCAGTGGCTTTCTCCTTGCAACCCTGTCATGCACATCATTGTTGTTCAGTGTTCTCCTGATGGTGGACTCATGACCATTAACATTAGCCAATGTGAGAGAGGCCTTCAGTTGCTTAGAAGTTACCCTGGGGTCCTTTGTGACCTTGCTGACTATTACACGCCTTGCTCTTGGAGTGATCTTTGTTGGTCGACCACTCCTGGGGAGGGTAACAATGGTCTTGAATTTCCTCCATTTGTACACAATCAGTCTGACTGTGGATTGGTGGAGTCCAAACTCTTTAGAGATGGTTTTGTAACCTTTTCCAGCCTGATGAGCATCAACAACGCTTTTTCTGAGGTCCTCAGAAATCTCCTTTGTTCGTGCCATGATACACTTCCACAAACATGTGTTGTGAAGATCAGACTTTGATAGATCCCTGTTCTTTAAATAAAACAGGGTGCCCACTCACACCTGATTGTCATCCCATTGATTGAAAACACCTGACTCTAATTTCACCTTCAAATTAAGTGCTAATCCTAGAGGTTCACATACTTTTGCCACTCACAGATATGTAATATTGGATCACTTTCCTCAATAAATAAATGACCAAGTATCATATTTTTGTCTCATTTGTTTAACTGGGTTCTCTTTATCTACGTTTAGGACTTGTGTGAAAATCTGATGATGTTTTAGGTCATATTTATGCAGAAATATAGAACATTCTAAAGGGTTCACGAACTTTCAAGCACCACTGTAGTTTAAATGGAGGGGTGAACTGTTAGCTGCCAGTGCTACCTGCTACACCAATTACATTTACTGCAAGTCAAATTAATTCAGTCACTTCCTTTATGATTCCCAAGGACAGTTTCTATCTATCTATCTATCTATCTATCTATCTATCTATCTATCTATCTATCTATCTATCTGCTTGTTTTCCCTTAAAGCATATACGCAGAGCCATGGCCTCACTTTTTGTTTATAAATGCCTTGAGACCTCAAGAATGGCACAGGAATAGTTTTAAGCTTTTACAATAAATCTAATATGGTAATTTTTATGATTAAAGTGATTTATATAGGTAGCGGTCTGAGTAAATGACCTTGACGTCCATGCCGTCACAGCAGGAAGTCTATCGGTCTCATCGCCACTTCCGCTATACTAAAACACAGAGCTGACTGCAACTCCGATCCTCCATTTTGAACTAATTTATCGCCATGCCATGTAGATGTGCTGCTGGCCGGTGCAGCAACATGACAGAAGGTGGATTTACGTTGCATTCATGGCCCAAGAATGTTCAAACTGCAAAGATTTGGACGCATTTTGCGAGACGTTCACGGGCACATTGGGAAGTGGTCACGGGCACACGGGGACCTACGAAGTGGTCTCTCCTCTGTTCTGCACATTTTACTGAAGACTCGTACAAGACCTCTGATCTGTAGAGGAGCGTTGGCTATAAGACCATACTGAAAGAGGGTGCAGTACCAACAATTAAATAAAACTACGAGAAAAGGAAAGTATTTATTTATTTTATTTATTTTTTTAAAAAATTAAAGTAAGTTCAGTTGCACCAGTTCTCCTGGAGTGTGAGCTGAGGGTTGTTGGTAAAACCCGGGACAGAACAGGACATGACATATTATCGCTTGGGCAGTGACCTCCCCGCAGTTGTTGCTAAAACCGGTGATGTTCCGTCCCGGGTTTTACTAATTGCCTGAGCCGAGCAGTAATGGCGGAGTACTCAGTATGAACAAAATGGAGAATGAGTGGAGCAGCCGTCTGATTTCTAAACTGGATATTGCTGCCATCTCGCCTTTATGTGGAAGAAGCGAATGAACGGAAAACTGAACGAACAACTGAAAGTCAGATTGTTTCAAAAACAATTGGCCTTCAAGAAGCGAGAACACAGACGGGTAAACTCCAACTCTCATTTGGATAAAAAAAACAACAACAAAAACAACACATTGTTTCCCTGCATTTAGATTAATCCATGTAACTTGTATTGTGTGTTTAAGTTAGCGGTATAAGATTATTTAATTTGCTTCAGAATGTGATTGTCTCAGTTCATCTGATTATTTAATGAGCCTTTTACATTTTATCAGTGAAAATGCATGCATGTACATGTATGTTGCATAAGTTATAGCACCCATCCTGTTTTAATGAGAGTCAACCCACAATCAGTGAAGTCAAATCAGTCTTAGTTGAGCGAGTCGGTAACGCTATTTCTTACTTTCACCATAAATGTTTATTGATATGACTTTGGTCTATAGCTGTAAAAAGCCTCGGCCTTAAAACCGGTTCCCGCTGTGACATCGCGCACTCAGGGCTGGCTGGCTCAGCGGGGCAGCGCCAATCACAACTTTGCGGTCGATTGTAACTCTCAAAAATATACAGTGGGGCAAAAAAGTATTTAGTCAGTCACCAATGTGCAAGTTCTCCCACTTAAAAAGATGAGAGAGGCCTGTAATTTTCATCATAGGTACACTTCAACTATGAGAGACAGAATGGGGGGAAAGAATCCAGGAAATCACATTGTAGGATTTTTAATGAATTAATTGGTAAATTCCTCGGTAAAATAAGTATTTGGTCACCTACAAACAAGCAAGATTTCTAGCTCTCACAGACCTGTAACAACTTCTTTAAGAGGCTCCTCTGTCCTCCACTCGTTACCTGTATTAATGGCACCTGTTTGAACTCGTTATCAGTATAAAAGACACCTGTCCACAACCTCAAACAGTCACACTCCAAACTCCACTATGGCCAAGACCAAAGAGCTGTCAAAGGACACCAGAAACAAAATTGTAGACCTGCACCAGGCTGGGAAGACTGAATCTGCAATAGGTAAGCAGCTTGGTGTGAAGAAATCAACTGTGGGAGCAATTTTTAGAAAATGGAAGACATACAAGACCACTGATAATCTCCCTCGATCTGGGGCTCCACGCAAGATCTCACCCCGTGGGGTCAAAATGATCACAAGAACGGTGAGCAAAAATCCCAGAACCACACGGGGGGACCTAGTGAATGACCTGCAGAGAGCTGGGACCAAAGTAACAAAGGCTACCATCAGTAACACACTACGCCGCCAGGGACTCAAATCCTGCAGTGCCAGACATGTCCCCCTGCTTAAGCCAGTACATGTCCAGTCCCGTCTGAAGTTTGCTAGAGAGCATTCGGATGATCCAGAAGAGGACTGGGAGAATGTCATATGGTCAGATGCAACCAAAATAGAACTTTTTGGTAAAAACTTAACTTGTCGTGTTTGGAGGAGAAAGAATGCTGAGTTGCATCCAAAGAACACCATACCTACTGTGAAGCATGGGGGTGGAAACATCATGCTTTGGGGCTGTTTTTCTGCAAAGGGACCAGGACGACTGATCCGTGTAAAGGAAAGAGTGAATGGGGCCACGTATCGTGAGATTTTGAGTGAAAACCTCCTTCCATTAGCAAGGGCATTGAAGATGAAACGTGGCTGGGTCTTTCAGCATGACAATGATCCCAAACACACCGCCCGGGCAACGGAGTGGCTTCGTAAGAAGCATTTCAAGGTCCTGGAGTGGCCTAGCCAGTCTCCAGATCTCAACCCCATAGAAAATCTTTGGAGGGAGTTGAAAGTCCGTGTTGCCCAGCGACAGCCCCAAAACATCACTGCTCTAGAGGAGATCTGCATGGAGGAATGGGCCAAAATACCAGCAACAGTGTGTGAAAACCTTGTGAAGACTTACAGAAAACGTTTGACCTCTGTCATTGCCAACAAAGGGTATATAACAAAGTATTGAGATGAACTTTTGTTATTGACCAAATACTTATTTTCCACCATAATTTGCAAATAAATTCTTTAAAAATCCTACAAATGTGATTTCCTGGATTCTTTCCCCCCATTCTGTCTCTCATAGTTGAAGTGTACCTATGATGAAAATTACAGGCCTCTCTCATCTTTTTAAGTGGGAGAACTTGCACAACTGGTGACTGACTAAATACTTTTTTGTCCCACTGTATATTTTTTATTCCCATTTATGCAACATACAAGAGTCAAGGATGGAGATACTATCCACTCAGAAATTTATTTAAAAATAAAGGTTCTGTGTATCTCTTTTAAGCTTCAAGCTCTTCCTCTAGTGATTGCAATTCTCTGTGCTTTTTCACACCGTTAATGGAAACTATGCAGTCAATTTACACTCACCTGATAATGCATTAAGATGTTCATGACATAGTCATAGATCTCAGATAAGACACGCCCCGCAGGTTTATAGGGCAGGAGGACGAACTGGATTCCCAACAGAGGGACGAGAATAAGAGTGGCACGCACTGCCTTCATGTACAGACTTGACTCGGCCTGGTGCGTCACCTTCAGCTTGGTGATGAGGACACGCACGATGTTGAGCAGGAAAAAGAGATTGATCTGAGGATAAATAGGGGATGTAAAGAGGCTTTACTGATTCTTTTCATCATAAGTGAAAATCCAAGCAGCTGAACATTAGAGGACTTGCATTCAGGGGATTTGAACCCATAACCTTCGACAGCTAGTCAATGAGCTAAGATGTTTGCTTTCCATTATTTATCTGTTACATAAATGTTGCTCTGCTGAAAAGTAAAAGAGACTTACAGCCACCAGTTTAGCATTAACGCACACGTCTAAATCATCACACACTGGCCTTAAGAGACATTGTTTAAGTTTTATAAAACAGCATCATTATTTTTAAAAAATGTAAAATGCAAAGTGATTAACACATCTGTAATGATGAAACGAGATGTGATGATGGCCAGGAAAAACTCCCTAAGATCACAAATGAAAGGAAGTGCTGTAAAGTGCTGTGGCCTTTCTCTGGAACAATGTCATCAGGAGCAGAACAGATGACCCGCCCTCGCCCTCACTTTCGCTCTCACTCTCTACTCACCATCTTTACATACCGTAGCTTCCTATTGTTGTTGTTTAGACGTGATTCCCTCAGGTGGGTGTGCAATTCAGGGTGCAGCCTAATTGGCTATTGTGCTAAATGCTTACAATAACCCTACACGCAGTGTCCGCTGGCCATTCCAGTTTATCAAACTGTTTCTCAAAAGTTTATCAGATTTGCATACACTTAGCTTATCATTTGTATCGAGGAAATTTATTGTGATACAAATCAAGACAGTTTTCACAGGCTGTACTGTGAATGGAAGGAAGAGTCACGGAGAACGAGCAGGTAATGAACGAGTGTCTACATCTGTGTGCAGGTTACAGCAGCTGATTTATACGTTTCTGTTCCTCTTCCACATGCCAGCCAGAGGTTTTCTTTTTGGTTTCTGTTTAATTAAAAAAGAACCAGCCTTTCATTCCCATCCTCCATGCCTTTGACCATGAAGTGACCTTCAAGCATCATACTTTTTATTAATTTATCGTTTGCATTTAATGTTGCGTTGTGTCTGTGAAACAGGTTCCTATTATCACTTATAACAGCTACAACAGTCTTTCCATCACTTTTGTCTGAAAGTTAATAAAGTCCTGAAGACTTTAAGTCAGAAAGCGTACAGCTTTACCCCTGATGGTTTTTATTGCCCAGCTCTATGCTACAACTGTTTTTTTTCTCTGAATCATTTTGTCAATATTTTGAAAATGGTGTGACATACATTTGTTTCTAGAAAGATGCAGATTTATCTTCAAATAGAAGAAGAAAAAAATATCAAGCTTGAAATCAGTAAAAGCATCTAGAAACAAGCTGAATAATCTTATATTTGATTTATAATAATCCCATAACAATAAGAAGAAATATTAGAGACTGTTGCCCATAATCAAGAGATTTTCACTTTTCTAAGGTATTTTTTTTGCAGTGGTTTATGGGTCATTCTAGAATTCGGGGTACATTTTGCATCTCTGAGATAAACCTTTTGTTATTTTCTACAAAAGAAATCTTTATTGAATCAGTTTTGAACAATAATGCAAATGATGACAAACTTTGACCAACAGCGATGCTTAATGTACATTTTAAACCCAATTTATCCATAAAACATTAACTAAATGACCCCCACCCCTCCCCCCATATTATTGTCTGTCTTCGACTCCTGATTCATCCATTCAACTCCAATAAACAGGAAGTGATTCAGTCTAACATTCTGGTTTTGGGGGCTGATTCTATTCACTGTTATCAAATCAATCGCATAGAAAGTCTACTTTCTGTATTATATGAAATTTCAGTTATAAAAAATATATATTTTATATCTGTCCTAATGTTCTTGTCAACTCTGTTAACTCTTATAAAACTGCATAAAATCCACAAAGACTTTTAATAATACGCATGACACCTGCACTGAGTGATGTCACTTCCTCTGGCAGGAAACTTCAGAAGGTCAGTGAGGTGTGTTCTGTTTCTTCTCTCATTAATTTGAACAAAACGTTGAGGATTTTGCACCAACAGTAGATTAATTATTTGTCAACTCTGTTATTGTGATATTGGAGTGAATCTCTCATTATTGTTTTTAAAAACAACATCATTAAAATCCATAAAATTCTGTTTTTATACATGCCATGTGGTCGCTAGTTTGAGGTTAGCATGTGGAGTTAAGACACAAAATGGCAGAAAATGTCAACTCTGTTATTGTCAATTCTGTTAATCAATTGCCCAGTTTAATGATAACAGAGTTGACGATGATTTTTTTTCCTTTCAACACTTGAAATGTACCTGCAATTATAGAACGGGCCATATACAGAGTATGAGTTAGACATTTGTGTGATTATAAACTGGTCGCTGTGTGCTCTACACTTTCTGTAGTTGGTAGCAACATTAGTGTTGTAGCTCCAGTGCAAATCTAAAGAAACAAATTATAGATGCCTAAAAACATCTTGTTTGATGAGTACACTGGTGTAAATGGAAACATTACTACACCTCTAGCATGGATAAAGTCTTCAGTTTTCAGTTACAGCAATGAATAATGATGATTCTACATTCTCGGGAAGCACATCATCAGTAACGTAGGAAACATCAGAGACATCCGTTAAAGGCTTGTTATGAACATAAATAACATGTATTCAAACACTCCAACATGATTGTGTGCAGTAATGGCACAACAACAACAACAACTCCAGATGGCTCACCAACAGTGCGGCGCAGATCGGCCCGTGGATGATGTACAGCAGAGACGTGTTTGAACTGATCCAGCAGCTACAGATTAAAAGGAAAACATAATAACTGGCATTTTACTTTTGGATGCACAACATTTTCACTCGAGTTGTATATTAAGAGTTAGCCATCAACGATTTGTATGAAAAGCAGGACACAAACTTATTGATATTTTATATGCACTCACTGGCCACTTTATTAGGGACACCCACACACCTACTGTTTTCTGCAGTTCTCTAATCCAGCGTTTCTCAACCTTTTTTCAGTCACAGCACCCTTCAGAAGTATGCAAATTCTCAAGGCACCCCCATATGAAATATACGCAGTCATGCTGACCCCGGCAGTGACGTTGTGACATGGGAAAGGGGGCCGTGAGACAAATTTTGATGATGCATGAGGCGGCGATGACCTGTATTAGTGTAACTATCTTTTTTGGAATTTTAATTAATTTTATTTATTTCAATGTTAGAATATATAATTTTGGGGGCGTCATGGCTTGGGTGGATGGGGTGCCGTGCCGTGGATCCGGGGACCTGGGTTCGGTTCCGGCCCGGGGTCGTTTCCCGATCCCTCCCTGTCTCTCTCTCCCGCTCGTTTCCTGTCTCTGCACTGTCCTGTCCAATGGAGGTGAAAAGAGTCCCCCCCCAAAAAAAAATCTTTAGAATATATAATTTTTTGACGGCACCCCTAATGAAGCCAGACGGCACCCCAGTTGAGAAAGGCTGCTCTAATCAGCTGATCCCTCGACAGCAGCACGATGCATCAAATCCCACAGATACAAATCAAGAGCTTCAGTTAACGTTCATGATGTTCAAACATCAGAATAGGAAACACTGTGATCTCACAGTGAAGTTTGACTTTCTTTCTCTCACTGTGGTATGGGTGTTGGTTTGATCCAGATGGACTGGTTTGAGTATTTCAGAAGCTGCTGATCTCCTGGGGTTTTCACACACAACAGTCTCTAGAGTTTACACAGAATGGTGCAGAAAACAAAAAACACTGAGTGAGTGAGCGACAGTTCTGTGGGTGGAAACAAACGCCGTGTTGATAAGAGAGGGTCAGAGGGAAATGGACAGATTGAGCAGTTTGAACTGCCAGGAAGGATATAGTAACTCATATAATCACTCTTTACAACCGTGGTGAGCAGAAAAGCATCTCAGCATGAAACAGCAGAAGAACACATTGGGTTCCACTCCTGCAGCCGAGAACAGGGATCTTAGAATCAACAACACGTTCGTATTAAAGTGGCCGGGAGTGTATGAGCTGTTCACTTTACATATTAATGTCTGTTCATTTTCATGATGGGTGCCAATACTTCTGGAGTTCATTGTACTTGCTTTGAATTTCAGGAATTTTTTTTTTATTAAATTCAGAGGAACACTGATCTATAAACAGTAGAGATTATTTTGTTTTCAAATGCTGTAAATTACAGAATGTAGGAAGTGCTGATCTGAGATCATTTCTCTCTGATATATAACTGACTAGCTGTATATGAAAATCAAACTGATCCTAGGTCAGTATTCATAGCTTAAATAGTGTATACAGTGTGATTTAATTAAGAATACTTACTTGTCATCATAATAATAACTTCTGGCTATGGTGTGTATTATAGTAGGTAACAGTGGGAAGCCTGAAACATAAATAAATAAATGGCAATACCATTTTCTAAGGATTAATAAAGGTTCATAACAGAACACCAGACTAGATATGGTTTTAAGCTTCTAGGTTCTGAGAACTCACCCCATCCGAGAAGATAGTACCACATTAAATGCTGTTTTTGGGCAAACACAGCCACGACGATGAGCGTGTGGAGGTAAATTCCCTCACACAGCATCCAGAAGTAGTTACACCCGAACAGGTAGAGATGGAAAAACTGAGAAACTTTACAGCTGGTCTGAAGGGGAGAGATTTCAAATAAAGAAAGCACTGTTAACAAATTAAATTAGGCAGATGATATTAAATCCAGATCAAACTTAGATCACACAGACTGAATCAAATTCAGGCTGCATAATCATTCGAAATGATTCCGTTTCATTTTGTGTTGCACAGTTTAGATCAAAATGTGATGTTATCAGATCAAATGAAACATTTTAATCAAATCAGATCTCATCCAAACTCATTCAGGAAATATGTGGACCACATAATCGAGGCCCATGCAGTGAACAGTACCAGGGTTGCCAGATTGGGCTAGTTGAACAATACTCAGTTTGCGGATATATTGTTCACAGCAAATAATCAGAATGAAATCGAATACATTTACACAAAATAAGGTGTATACGCAGACATTCTAAAAATTTACGAGACAGTAGCCTGTAGCATAAGTTATACTGCACTGTCAGAAACGGGGGTAAAGTAGGAGTCCATTTCTGTCCCCCAAGGTACAGACTACACTCACGTACCCCCTAGGGCTCATTATTGGACCTCAAGGTAACTATTTGCACCTTTTTAGGGCCAAAAAGGTAAATATATCTTCCAAAGCAGTATATAAAAGGTACAAATAAATAACAGAGATTTCTGCCACGGTGACAAGCCGTTGTACCCCTAAAAGTACAATAATGTACTTTATTTTCTGAGAGTGTATGTGATATCCACAGATTGAGAGAAGGACGTTAGGCCATCTTTCTCTACCAAAATCTATGGTCATTAGCTGCAAATTTTGATCAAGGACTATTAAGAATTCACATTAAGATTTCAGATCAAATTCAGCTTTAGAAATCAAATCACATTCAGGTTAAAAAAGATAGAGAGAGAGAAACGGATTCAGATAAAACCCAGTTGCTAAAATCAGGTAAAAATTTGAACCATATAATGATTAGATTTTTGACCCAGATCAAATCTGGCAACTCAGGACAAATTTTGATCAAAACTAGACCAGATCAGATTCAGTCACAAAATCGAATCAAATTTAGAAAAAAAATTCTCATAAAAAAAAAAAAAAAATCATGTAAACATCGGTTGCTTTAATCAGGTCAAATGTGAACTATTTAATGTTCAGATTTCTTCACACAGATTTAATTCACATTCACAACAAATTTATTCCCCCAGATGGAGACCAAATCTGAGTAAATCAGATTCAGTTGCAAAACAAAATAAAATTCAGATTGGATTCAAATGAGAATGAGTTACACAAATCAAATTCAACTTTAGATAAAGAAAAAACCTTTGAATCGTATTAGATTTGTTCACACTGATGAAATACAGATCAAATCTGGGCAACCAGATCAGACCAAAAATACAGCCTCGCTGATTAGATCAGAGTCAAACAAATCAAAGCTTGATCAAATCCTGCTACACAAATCAGATCAAATCCATTTGTATAAATCCAATCATTTGATGATACACTCTTCCAATTTCGTGCCACCAATCAGATCAAAATCAGATAAATACGGATCACATTTGTTCGCCATAGATCCGATCAAATCTAATTATAAATTCAGATTTTTCCTTAGAACAGAAAAACTGATTTCAGTCACAGATCAGGACAAACTGCACCGTTCCTGATGCCACGCTCACCGGATTTCTCTGCACTAGTTCCTGGTTACTGGCCACAGCTGTTAACCAGATGATGGTGATGATGGAGTTCAAGATGAAGGAAAAGAAGAGGTTTTTGTGCAGGGTGATTCTCTGGCAGCTCAAACTCCTGCCAGGGAAAAAGGAAAAAAAAATCAGGACACTACAGACGCAGAGAACATGAGGAGAACATCTTCACTGTATCACAGCACCGCTTTTACACACTTACTTAAAGTGGAAAAATATCCCAAGTGAAATAAACAAGGAGATCAGAGACAGCCCGTGTCCTATCAGGGCTAAGTAGAGCAGGTTTATGGCAGTCTGAAAAAGACGAGTGAAAATGGATGAATGTTTAGTCACATTATAAACGGTTTCCTGTGTGGTCTGTCTGCTTTCCTGTAAACATTCTCATATAACTGTTACTGTAAGCATAATTTATGATATTTTTGCAGGTGGTTGTTGTTGTTGTTGTTGTTTTGGGTGTTGTGTGGAGCAGAAGCTTTATTGACTCTTTTGTTTATTGGTATCAGTTTCTTTAGAACGTGAGCTCTGTTCCCTGCTGCGCAGCCGTGAAATAGTAATCCATATTTTCAGTGCTGAAACACCACTTCATTAAGCAACCTCAGCTATTTGTTATAAATCTTTTTTTAATCTCTGTAGTTGTCGTGTTATCCTTTCTGGAGTCAGGAGAGCCATTTGTCAGGGATTTGTTCCAAATAGTTATGGCAAAGGGCTTTTATAAACTCTCAGTAGTGAAGGAATTGACCTGAGATTCTTTAAATGGAAAACCAGTGGGTTTAACTAGAAACGGTGTACAAAACATATAAATAAAAAATATGTTTAGTCAGTAAAGTATAAAACACATGACGTTGTGCTATTATAGAAAAATAATGTAAAAGAAAAGAAAAATGATGTAGTGTGATGCATTTTGAGACAAAGTGATGCTATTTTAATAATAATAATTATAATAATAATAATAAATTTTATTTGGAGCGCCTTTCAAGATACCCAAGGACACTTTACAAAGAGTGTAAAAATTGTAAGTAAAAGTCAAAGTAGAACTAGTTAAAAGGCACAGAAGCATGACACAGAATCAACAACAAAGTAAAAAACACAGATGATGCAGCAATACAATTAAAATAATAATACAATACAAATTATTAATAAAAATAATAACCTCCCCAAGGTGTTTTATGATGTTGTGCTTTTATACCACAGCAATTTGCCAATTTTATTTTTTTAACGTAAAGAACAAATTATCTGTGCCAGTGGGGGCGTGGCTAAGCGCTGGCTGTGAATGGAAGGAAGAGTCACGGAGAACGAGCAGGTAATGAACGAGTGTCTACATCTGTGTGCAGGTTACAGCAGCTGATTTATACGTTTCTGTTCCTCTTCCACATGCCAGCCAGAGGTTTTCTTTTTGGTTTCTGTTTAATTAAAAAAGAACCAGCCTTTCATTCCCATCCTCCATGCCTTTGACCATGAAGATCAATGCATTATACTTTTTATCCATTTATAGTTTACATTTAATGTTGCGTTGTGTCTGTGAAACAGGTTCCTATTATCACTTATAACAGCTACAACAGTCTTTCCATCACTTTTGTCTTAAAATTAATAAAGTCCTGACGATTTTAAGTCAGAAAGCGTACAGCTTTACCCCTGATGGATACAAAGCACTAACACTGGAAACTATTTCCATTAATAGCTACTTATTAACTGAGCACAAGGTCTTTAGAGGAAAATATCAGACCGAGGTCTTGACAGTACAGACTGAGCTCGGTCCGTCCAAAAAGACCTCGGTCTGATATTTTCCTGTAAAGACCGAGCGAGCGAGGCTAATAAGGAGTTTATTATATGGCTTTTTTATTTCTAAGATTAAAATAGATGGTCATTATAACGAGGCATGATGCTGCTTTAAGTCATGTCATATTTGTAACATACAGTTGTGTGAAAAAGAAAGTACACCCTCTTTCAAGTCTAGGTTTTAAGTGTCAGGACATAATAAAAAATCATCTGGTTCTTACCAGCTCTTAAAATTAGGCAAATACAACCTCAGATGACCAATAACACATGACATATTCACCCTCTCATTATTTATTTAACACAAAGTAAGCCAAAAATGCAGTAGCAGTGTGTGGAAAAATTAAGTACACCCTTACTTCTTCCATAGAAATTATGAAGGCAATTAGCAGCCAGGTGTTGCTGATCAAATGAATTTGATTAATTGATCATCAGCCAGTGTGGCCACCTCTTAAAAAGCAGAAGTTTTGGCATTTTGCTGGTCTGGTGCACTCAGGTGTATGTTAAAGGTCCCATGGCATGAAATTTTCACTTTCTGAGGTTTTTTAACGTTAAAATGAGTTCCTCTGACCTTCTTAAGTCACCCCAGTGGCTAGAAATGTCATAATGTGTAAACCAAACTATGCCCACCCTTTGTCAACATTTGAGAATGGCGCGTCAAAATGGCGCGTTGATAGGCTCTTCCCTTTACTACGTCAGCAAGGGAGATGATCCCCACGCCCCCCCTCTGGATTCCCACCCACTGTATGGATTGCCCGCCCAGCTCAAAAGTTACCACCATAGATACGTCACTTCAATTTTGTAGTGAGGAGACCATAGAGGACACAACAACATGGCATCACCTAAGCGAGCGAAACATGGAAATTGCGCTGTACATGGATGTGACAACACAGAAAGGAGTCTGTTTTTACTGCCGACGGGAGAGCCCCTGAAGACGCAGTGGCTTAATTTTATTTACTCCAATAATACGCCGTCGAGTCTACCTAAGACGGTGTATGTTTGTCAGAAGCATTTTCCTGATGAATGTTTCCACAACTTGGGACAGTACAGGGCAGGTTTTGCACATCAACTGTCACTGAAGCCTGGGTCCGTACCAAGCATCCCTGCCGCATCGGCCACAAACACCGAACAAGTAAGTGTATAACTGTTAAGTCGTTTTGCCGTGTTTTAAAATCGGTGCCACGTTAGCCTTGCAATGGCTACATTAGCTGTGCAGCTAACCGCTTCCTGTAGTTAGCCAGGTACTCTGCGCTACAAAACCAGGGTCAGACTCCGGGTCAAAAGCGAAAGCTTGGACTGTTGCTTGACCTGCCATTGCTACTGTTCACACACAGGTAGCATGCCCGCAGCTTGGTCAAGCCCCTCCCCCCATGGCCCGCCCCCACCCTCTACCCTTCCCCGCCTCCATGCTTCTCATTAGCAAAACGACGCACTGGGAAAAGGGCTGAAATGGGGCTTTCTCCCAGGAGGCTATATCTACGTGCCGAGGGTTCATTTCGAGAAAGGCTGCGGATATAACATCCGGAAACCTCCACGAGCCCGTTTAAAGCATCAACAAACCACCATGCCATGGGTCCTTTAACACAATACCAAGGAGGAAAGACATCAGCAATGATCTTAGGCTACATCCACACGACAATGGCAACGAGATTTTTTTTTTTTTATATCGCGTCCACATGGGCAACGGATCAGTAAAATTTCAGGTTCATATGGCAACGCAACGCTTGCTGAAAATGATGCAATACACATGCCACACCTCTACGTGCGCTGTAAGACGGTCCCATCGGAGACACCAGAACAATAGAAGAAGTAGACGCATGCACATAAACCCCTTCTTCTGTAGCATCAGCCACATAAAGTTTTGATTATTAATCAGTAGCGTAAAATAGTATCTATTGTCTAAGACACTTATTTATATTTCATATTAAAACGTCTATGTAAATTAATACATAGAAAGCCTGGCCAGGCACTGAACGTTCTTCTGCCTTCACTTTAAGAGAACTTCAGGGCGAGCATGAGCCTAGCTTCTTCCCTGTCACTGTCACACGCACACACCTTCTCACTCCCTGTCCTATGGCTATAGTCCCTTTAAATCACGTGCTCGTTTTTTGAATGGAGACGCGGAAATACCGTAGGAATGAATGGGGGTAGATGGAGAGAGAGGGAGGAATGAATGGGGGTAGATGGAGAGAGAGGGAGGAATGAATGGGGGTAGATGGAGAGAAAGAGGAATGAATGGGGGTAGATGGAGAGAGAGGGGAATGAATGGGGGTAGATGGAGAGAGAGAGGAATGAATGGGGGTAGATGGAGAGAGAGAGGAATGAATGGGGGTAGATGGAGAGAGAGGGGAATGAATGGGGGTAGATGGAGAGAGAGAGAGGAATGAATGGGGGTAGATGGAGAGAGAGGGGAATGAATGGGGGTAGATGGAGAGAGAGAGGAATGAATGGGGGTAGATGGAGAGAGAGAGGAATGAATGGGGGTAGATGGAAGCCGGTACGCCAACATTCTGAGATCCTCCAGAATTCTTTAATGGTCCGGAATAAATTGAATGCTACACGTTGATGGATTACTTTGTTCTTCTACGCCCTTTTTGAGGAATGTATTGTCGGACTTAAACCAACATCTGAAGAGGTGAGATCGTGCCTTTTTTTTTTTTCCTATTTTTGCTGGCGGGATTGTTTTTGTTTTTGGAAAGCGCACGGGCGGTGTGCGGTTTGGTACTGCTTCCGCAGTGTTTGGACTAAAGACTCTGCCCTAAGGACTATTTTCTCTCTCTCTCTCTCTCTCTCTCTCACTTTGCACCATTACACAATAAATATTCACAGTGAAAATATTTTGTAAGCGCGTTTCATGAACCAAGTTATAGAATTTGTTGACAACTCGCATCGGGTTCGTTACACTTCTACCCGGCGTGAAGCACTGACAGTCACGTGGTTGTGACGTCATCGTAAACAAATCCGTTCTACTCATCCAGACGACTTCGCAACGGCGCCGTTGCCAGATTTTTCCACTCTGGAACCCGTTCTCAAAAGATTTTGTTTTGGGGCACCCAAAACGCCGGTGCCGTGTGGACGCCAGGCCGAAACGATAAACAATTTTATCAGATTCACCTGAATCCGTTGCCGTGTGGACAGGGCCTGAGAGAAGCAACTGTTGCTGCACATCAGTCTGGGACGGGTTATAAGGCCATTTCCAAACAATTTGAAATCCATCATTCTACTGTGAGAAAGATTATTCAGAAGTGGAAAACATTGAAGACAGTCACCAATCTTCCCAGGAGTGGACGTCCCAGCAAATTTACTCCAAGGTCAGACCGTGCAATCCTCAGAGAAATTGCAAAAAACCCAAGAACTACATCTAGGACTCTACAGGCCACAGTTAGCATGTTAAATGTTAAAGTTCATGACAGTACAATTAGAAAAAGACTGCGTGAGTATGGCCTGTTTGGAAGGGTTGCCAGAAGAAAGCCTCTTCTATCTAAAAAGAACATGGTAGCATGGCTTCATTTTGCAAAGATGCATCTGAACAAGCCACAAGCCTTCTGGAACAATGTCCTATAGCCCATGTTTACATTAGACCGTATCAGCGGATCATCAGATTAACGTTTTTAAAACTATTAGTGTGCACACAGCAACACCAATACACGATTTGCGTGCACACAGCAACGCCAATACACGGATACGCTCGGCTCCGCAGGCATCCTGCGCTCCAAATCACTCCGCCCTGAACAGCGAGTGCCCTCTGGAGGGTGCGCACTCCGGCCCTGCGCAGCTCACAGAGCACGCGAGTGAAGCGCACGAGCAGTGATTCGGGACTGAGCCGCTGTGTGTGTGATCCCAGCGCAGATCACTTACCACTTGCAAGTGGAAGGATGGCAAGCCTAAAGACCATCATAACTACACAATGGGCAGTATTTGCATCAGTATTTGCAGTATTTTCATACTTTTATACTCTTTAATGAAAGGTGATACAAGGCGGAAGTCCACGCCGTTTTTCAGCAGTCGCGTCACACGACCAACGCCAGCAAATCAGGAAGGTAGATGTCACAGTGACGTTGTCCAATGACGACGCCAGCTAGAGCTCAGCACAGCATATCCGCGTATTCTCAATATTTACACAGCACCGGACCAGACACGATCTAGATTGAATACGTGGACCCTGGCGGATTCCCGTTTCCCGGCGTTTCCAGGCGGTTTAATGTAAACGGACAGTGCATCCGCGAAGAAAACGAGACAGATACGGTCTAATGTAAACGTAGCCTTAGACAGATGAGACCAAAGTGTAAATGTTTGGCCATAATGCACAGCGGCATGTTTGGCGAAAACCAAACACAGCATATCAGCACAAGCACCTCATACCAACCATCAAGCACGGTGGTGGAGGGGTGATGATTTGGGCTTGTTTTGCAGCCACAGGGCCTGGGCACCTTGCAGTCATTGAGTCAACCATGAACTCCTCTGTATACCAAAGTATTCTGGAGGCAAATGTGAGGCCATCTGTCCAACAGCTAAAGCTTAGCTTCAATTGGGTCATACAACAGGACAATGATCCCAAGCACACCAGCAAATCTACAGCAGAATGGCTGAAAAGAAAAGAATCAAGGTGTTGGAATGGCCAAGTCAAAGTCCAGACCTCAACACAACTGAAATGCTCTGGCGGGACCGCTGTGCATAAACAAATGCCATTAAGCATGAATGAACTGAAGGAATGTTGTAAAGAAGAGTGGGCCAGAATTCCTCCACAATGATGTGAGAGACTGATAAAATCATACAGAAAACGATTGCTTCAAGTTGTTACTGCAAAAGGTGGTTCTACAAGCTATTGAATCATGGGGTGTACTTACTTTTTCACACATAGATTCTGCATGTTTACTTAATTTTTGTTAAATAAATAATGACACGGTGGAATCTGCTGTGTGTTGCTTTACACCTAAGGTCAGATTTGCATAATTTTAGGACCTGGTAGGGATCAGAGGATTCTTTATGTCTTGATTGGTAAAACCATGTAACTGGAAGAGGGTGTACTTTCTTTTTCACATGACTGTAGTTGAGTCACGCATGCAGAATAAACGGCTAGCGATTTCAAAACTGAATTTATTTCTCCACTCAAGTAATACAAGACAAATATTCTGAGAAAGATAAAAATATAATCTATATTGGTTTATTTTTCAACAAAATGGATTTCCAATTAATCTTTTTTTGTCGTTTTGTTTTTTTGCAACATTGAAAGCCGGAGCCTTGGAAAGAAAGTTTGTAATCGCCCACGGGCATTATGGGAGAATACAGCCCACCAAGAAACCAATCAGAGCATGCGATTTTACCGGAAGCAGCTCGTGTCAAATCTCCTTACAGACACTTTTCTCATTTATTTAATTGCTCCTTCTTGTTTGCTTTTAGTGCTAATGATTTAAGGAGTGAAGAAAAGATGGAATTGAGAATAGAATTGAGGGAACATACTGATAGCCACAGTCACTTCAACATGAATCACACCTATCGCTGTCAGTCAGAAGTTCATGACGTACCATTCTGCTTTCTTTACTGTGTGCATTACATCTGGTGAAATTGGTCCATGTCCTGTTGCTGTCTGGATGCCTAAACCACTGGCCGTTATCCATGCACACCTTAGTGACTGTTTCTGTTAAAAACATTTCACAATACAAAAGTCAAAGCTCTACAAAGTTCTCCTCCTCAACACTGTGAGCTGGTACAGCGCATAGAGCGTGATTAACATCCACTGTGCTGTTTGTTTCTTTTACAACTCAGTCTTTAACTTAAACACCTATCACTATCACTGTATGTGGAAGCAAAGGAAATGTTCAAAGATTTATTAAGGAACACCTACAGATGTGCTCATTCACACAATTATCCAATCAGCCAATCATGCAGCAGCACAATGCAGCAAACCATGCAGATACAGATCAAGAGCTTCTGTTAATGTTCATATGTTTTGACAATATTTTCCCAGTAGTCACCTGCCCTGCTATAGTGTTAGGTTGTTGTTGTTCTTGACTGGTAGGAGTGGAACCTGATGTGGTCCGCTGCTGTTGTAGCACATTCACCTCAATGTTTGGTGTGTTTTGAGATGCTTCTGCTCGCCATGGGTGTAAAGAGTGGTTATTTGAGCTACTGTAGACTTCCTGTCAGCTTGAACCGGTCCAGCCTTCTTCTTTTGACCTCTTTCATCAAGAAGGCCTTTATACCCACAGTAACTGTTGCTCACTGGATGGTTTTTTTTTGTACCATTCTATGTAAACTCTAGAGATTGTTGTGTGTGAAAATCCCAGGAAATCAGCAAATACTCAACTGAAATACTCAAACCAGCCCTTTTGGAACCAACAGCCATACCATGGTCAAAGTTACTGAGATCACGGGTAGATTTTTCCCCCATTCTGATATTTCAAGTGAAGCTCTTGATCAGTATTTCAATGATTTGATGCGTTACTCTACTGCTACATGATTGGCTGATTGGATGTTTGCATGAATGAGGAGGTGTACAGTTGTTAACTTGGCAAGGAAAAACATATACAGCACCAAGAGTACAAAAGGCTCTAAAGCATCATTTTTGATTAACATTTAACCAAAACCATGCACACAGGCCGTTTAAAAAATGCTGAATGCAAGTTTACATATTAAATATTTACCTGCCGGGTCAAAGTCCTGAAAGTGGTCAGGACAGTTCTGGTGAGCAGATACGCCAGCGTCTGTGTCGTCCCAACACAGCCACCCATCCCACGTTCGGTTACACATCAGTCCAGCTGTTAATGTAAACACAAAAACACAAACAGCACATCAGCTATGTGATAAGAATGTTTCTCCATAGTTTGGATCAAAGTGGCTGTTCAGAGTTTCTCTCTAAAGCTAACCATCCACTAGAAGACTTTGAAAGACTCTGAAAAGACTAAAGTCTGACACCCTGAAGTTTCTCAAGCTAGTATTCAGGAGAGGGGGCTTTGGATTGACCCACTTTGGCATTTTTTTTGTCTGTGAATACTCTGCCATTCAGGTCATTGTAATCCGTAGGTGCTAAAGAAGGCAACTGGACTAGCTTGAAATCCTTGAACCTGGAACAAAATCCTTCGTCAACCTGGAATGACCATCACTGAACAGAGGAGGTGGTCTGAGACACCACTTATCAGCCACCTACAATGCAGTCCTTGGCACAATTCCCAGAAAACTGAATACACATCCACACCAAGACTCAGCTGACTTCAATGACTCACATGATGGCAGAGAGAGAGAGACAGACAATGACCCACAGATCACCCTAACAACCCTCTAGGCTGCTAACACCATTCACACCCGGCCTCCAGTGACCCTAACACCTACAGGATGACTGAGGCTACATCCACACGACAACGGCAACGAGATTTAAAAAAAAAAAAAAAAATCGCGTCCACATGGGCAACGGATCAGTAAAATATCAGGTACATATGGCAACGCTTGCTGAAAACGATGCAATACACATGCCACACCTCTAGGTGCGCTGTAAGACGATCCCATCGGAGACACCAGGACAATAGAAGAAGTAAGGACGCATGCGCATAAACTATTATGCGCGAGACTTCATATTAGCCACAAAGTCAGAAAAAGTCAGTCTGTTCGTAAAATTACATTATAATGATCAAATACAATGAAAAGTATTTTTCCAGTCTCACCTGTGAAAGGTAATCCCATGTGATCTCGTTTGCCCCATCCAATATGGCGGCGAGGATGATGTATGATTCTACGCGGAAGGCGGCGTCTTTAATGGTCCGGAATAAATTGAATACTACACGTTGATGGATTAATTTGTTCTTCTACGCCCTTTTTGAGGAATGTATTGTAGGACTTAAACCAACATCTGAAGAGGTGAGATCGCTCCTTTTTTTCCCCTATTTTTGCTGGAGGGATTGACTCTGCCCTAAGGGCTATTCTCTCTCTCTCTCTCTCTCTCTCTCTCTCTCACTTTGGAGGAACATTTGAAAAGCAAATTTAGAAACAATGGCAAGAGCTTTTGATAAATGTCAGTAATTATCCTGTAGCCATTTGAACAAATTTTGCTGTGGTGGTCTAACACTTTAGGAACATAAAAACACACACATCCACTCATGCCTTTTATCATCACTCCATCTGAATGCTTGATGATTTCTGAAGAGTCTGAGCGAGGTTTATGCAGTTCACTCTGGTACTGTCAGTCAGCGTGATGTTCCACTGCATTCATTTGTCCCGAGGCTTTTCATTTCACCATGTCCTCTTTGTGTTAATAAGACAGGACGACACTGAATAATGCCATCATTTGCATATATATGAGAATCTTGTTGAACTGCTTCCTTCATGCTCAGTGACATTTCTGCCATATGGCACCTGACCACTGAATAGAATCTCATCTCATCTGTAGCCGCTTTATCCTTCTACAGGGTCGCAGGCGAGCTGGATCCTATCCCAGCTGACTACAGGCGAAAGGCGGGGTTCACCCTGGACAAGTCGCCAGGTCATCACAGGGCTGACACATAGACACAGACAACCATTCACACTCACATTCACACCTACGCTCAATTTAGAGTCACCAGTTAACCTAACCTGCATGTCTTTGGACTGTGGGGGAAACCGGAGCACCCGGAGGAAACCCACGCGGACACGGGGAGAACATGCAAACTCCACACAGAAAGGCCCTCGCCGGCCACGGGGCTCGAACCCGGACCTTCTTGCTGTGAGGCGACAGCGCTAACCACTACACCACCGTGCCGCCCTGAATAGAATCTCATCTCATCTCATCTCATTATCTCTAGCCGCTTTATCCTGTTCTACAGGGTCGCAGGCAAGCTGGAGCCTATCCCAGCTGACTACAGGCGAAAGGCGGGGTTCACCCTGGACAAGTCGCCAGGTCATCACAGGGCTGACACATAGACACAGACAACCATTCACACTCACATTCACACCTACGGTCAATTTAGAGTCACCAGTTAACCTAACCTGCATGTCTTTGGACTGTGGGGGAAACCGGAGCACCCGGAGGAAACCCACGCAGACACGGGGAGAACATGCAAACTCCACACAGAAAGGCCCTCGCCGGCCACGGGGCTCGAACCCAGAACCTTCTTGCTGTGAGGCGACAGCGCTAACCACTACACCACCGTGCCGCCCTGAATAGAATCATGGATGATATTTTCATCATGCATGTAAAAGAAGCAAAAATTAGTTTTTTTTTTCCTTTTATATTATTTCCATTGCAGTCTCAACAACAAAAAAAAATCTGATTCAGACCTGAGGCAATCAGAATTCATCCAGCTTTGTTGAGATTTCGCAGAGGTGGGAATTCATCAAATGTTGTTCTCAGGTGTCAAACTACAAAACTCATGCATGTTGACTGGAAGTGTTGGCTGTTCCCATGGCAACAAATGCCTTACTATGGTTGTCTTCATCTTCCCAACTTTGACATCACTAGTTTTCACCTCGAACTGATTTGCTTGCACAGACAGTACTTTATGTGAAGATTAAAACCAGCGTTGTAGTCGAGTCACTAAACCTCAAGTCTGAGTCCAGTCTCAAGTCCCCACTGTTCAAGTCCAAGTCATTAAAGAAAAATTCGAGTCGAGTCCACTATTGATCCAAGTTGAGTCTGAGAACAAGACTCCATCTGCACCATGTGATGGTGTCTGTTGCTGCCTTTATGTGAAAGCGTCTCTGCTACTGTGCTGGACTAACGTTCCTGCTCCACTGCCTCATTTTAGTTAACAGGCTACAGATAAAAAGCTTTTTCATCGCTCAGCAAGCCCCGCCCACTATCAACAGAGTAATGAACACAGTGCGTCACTTCCTTCTCTGGGTGGAGTCTTACCAAATGACGATTGAAGTTCGAGGTCGTCCCCGTCGTCTCCTCGATAGTTCTTCTACATATGGAACACACAGCAGTGTATTTTTTCCCACTGCACGAGAAGTCTGTATAAGCAAAGCGGACAATCCTGGGGCGTCTCTCCGGGCATTTTAGCACCGTTAACGTTAGTTTGTTCCTGAACATGATGTATGAACCGGTGAATGTGCATTCTCTTACACAAAATTAGTATAAAAATTAATGTAGATATAAATATCTTATGACAAATTATTATGGCATGTTACAAAAAAATAAAGAAAAAATCAGAGTCCTCGTCTCCAATTTACAAGTCCGAATGCAGTTAATGCACGAGTCCGAGTCCGAGTCTGAGTCATCAGTGCTCAAGTCACAAGTCCTTAAAATTAGGGCACGAGTCGGACTCGAGTACTCCAAGCCTGATTAAAACACACAGGTCCATGCTGTTCTAGGAAAACAATCCACCCCAGTGTTAACTATCAGGAGTCATTTTTAATGTTGCTGAATGTCCAGTTTTCATTTGGATTATAGTGACTATAAACAGTTGTTTCAGCACTTTCTCTTGAAGATGAAAAAAATGCAGCTCTCTCTGACTGTGACAAAGTCCTGACACTAGAGACGCCTTCCACAAATGCTAAATAAACATCTCCTTCAAATCAACAATTTCCGAAGTAACGATGCGTTCTTAAAGCTATTTATTATTCAGCTTCGTGTATGTGGATAATCTGATGTACATTCAAATTACTGTGAATGAGCTGTTGTTATAGAAATTATTATAGATATTGTAATATATTATACAGACGTGAGTGTTTTAGTGTGAAATACACCATTCATACTTTTTGATCCGAGCTCCATCCGGGACATGGAGAACCAAAACCGGGACATAAATCTCTATCTGTCACTCGTGAGGAAATCAATGAATTGTTTTGATAAATTTGGGAACTTTTTGTTTGTGAATGTGTCGATATAATAAAAAGAAAATCACATGTTGGCTTGAAGATATGACGTTTATCTTCTCATGTTGAAAAACTCACATTTTTCATACGAAATCCATCACAGATCTGAGGGACACATTTAAATAATATTGTCTGGCTTTTTTTCATGGTCCATCAGATATATTCCATTCAGCGAGCATGATACTGAACGAGTCGAAGACGAGTTGCTGAATGGAATATATCTGATAGACTGCAAAAAAAAAAAACAGACAATTTATTATTATTATTATTATTATTATTATTATTATTATTATATATACACATTCCTTTCGGGTGTTCAGCGCGTCTTTCTCTTTCAAAATTCTCTCAAAATCTTCCGTATTTAACAAAGGAAACCTGGCGGCCATGTTTGTTTACAAATTATCACAGTCACTTGCTAGTGTGGAAGTTTTACGTCTCTGACGTGTGACGTCATGTTGTCTTGACAGCCGTGCAATATCGTAAACCATATTCAACGTTCATTCTCCACTGGGTAGAGTGACGTAATGCACGTAGGATAAGCGATATGCTAACAATATTGCATGCTATCAAACCAAATTAATGAAACCCGCTAGAAGGGAATAGAACACGTTTTTATTCCATTGAAAAGTGTCCTGTATGGATAATAATTCCTGATATTTCACTCTGATGACGGCACTCCCAGTGTTTTCCCGCTGACTAGACGCGCGTTGTCAAAATGGTGAACCGGTTCAAAATTAAAATTCTTCCGATTAACTTGCATTTGTTTTTTGTTTTTTTGTGGATGTGTCCATATAATATAAAGAACATTACACAGTGGCACAAAGATTCGAAGCTTATCTTCTCATGTTGAAAATATTTTCACTCGTTCACTTCAGTCACTCATGAATATGTTCACCACTCGAAGATAAACTTCAAATCTTCACACAGCTGTGTAACATCCTCTGCTGTATATATTATACTACTGTCAGTGCTGTAAGTTATATAAAGTTAATCAACCAATCAGAATTGAGAGTTCAATAGCTCTGTAGTAGGAGTAATTTTAAAGCTTCCCCATTCAGTTTAAAGTTGTGAATTTTCCTGCTGAGATTCCTCAGACAGAAAGAACAGCAAAGTGTGAAACGAAGCATTGAGTACAAATCTCTCCGTGGTCGATCAACAATCAGGATCTGCTTCATAATGACACAACAGGCTGATTCAGCACTTCTTTTTTTTTTTTTTTTTTGGTAGCTGTACCTTTGACATTGCTGCTGTCCTTCATGATCTTCTGATAGCACTCGAACTGCGCCGTCATGATCTTCTGTCTGGTGGATCCCATATTACCGTATACATTACTAGTGGTCTCCTCCTGGCTGTCGTTCACCTCCAGACTCGCTGTTACAGCGACCTACAGATATTCAACACACACAAAAAAGGATTGTTTTTATTTCAGCTTGAATGGTGTTCCATTGTGTTTTGATATGCCATGAATGAAAAATGTTTAAATACACATGAACTGCTGAACCCAATCTTCAGAATAAGCATCATCAATCATCCATCTTTAATAAGTGCTTTAGTGAATCTGTCAGTCTATCCTGAGCTGGGAGTGAGGCAAAAAGAAGACTTTATTTGTCATATGCACACTCAAGCACAGTGAAATTCGTCCTCTGAAGCAGTGAACACATGCATGTATACACACACACACACACACACACACACACACACACACACACACACAGCAGTGAGCATACACACATACCCAGAGCAGTGGGCAGCTATGCTACAGCGCCTGGGGAGCAGGTGGGGTTAGGTGCCTTGGGTTAGGTGCCCTTCAGCCCAAGGCCACCCCATGTTAACCTAACTGCATGTCTTTGAGCTATGGGGGAAACCGGAGAACCCAGAGGAAACCCACGCAGACATGCAAACTCCACACAGAAAGGCCCGAGCTGCTGTGCTCAAACCCAGAACGTTCTTGCTGTGAGGTGACAGTGCTAACCACTACACCACCGTGCCGCCCAGGATACATCCTGGATGAGATGCGTCACCAGTCCACCTATCAGCATGTTTTTGGGAGGTTGCAGGAAACCGGAGAACCCAGAGGAAACCCATGTGGACAATAGGAGAACATGTGACTCCACACAGACTGTAAATGGAGCTCAGGATCCAACTGAGGGCCCTGGAGCTGTAAGGATATTACACGCTGCACCACTGTATCAGTTAATAAGGGACTGGCGTTAATGTGTTTCATCGGGATGGACAGCAAATCAGGCCGTTTCCGTCTGCACTGAGAATTAATTTAGGATTGAAAGGAGAAATTTGGAAAGACGTTTTGGTTTTTTTACACATCATTATACTTTGCAAAACAAAGAAATATCAGCATGTGAAAATAATTCATCCCTCCATGATGAAGTAGTATTTTTGAATGCCAGAGTGAATTAATACTGAGGTCACATTATGCGATTTGAATTATTTTTAATTGCATTTATGGAGACAGCATATAGAATAGAATAGAATAAATCTTTATTGTCCACCAAGGTGGAAAATTATCTTTGGCTCACCATCACACATAACATGCAAACAACACACATTTCAACAACACAACTTGACAAACAGCAACACAGACAACAAACACGTGTCTCTATATACAAATAGAGAAACGTATAAATTGAGTATCTAGCTGCAGCAAACTTTTACCTATAAATCCAGCCAGAGCAGTGAATGAGTTACTGTGGTAACTATACTATGGCTCAGTGTATATAAAGCAAGTTTCTGTGGTTATTTCAATGGATCAGGTTCTGGTTCTGGTTTGTCAATGCAGCACAGCCAGTTAGGTTCATGCAGGGTTTACCTGATACGAGCATCTTACCTCTGCTATGATCCCGAACAGAAACAAAGGAACCATCCACCGCCAGTCCATCTTCTTTTCCAGCATCTCCAGTCTGCTCTTTATCTGTAAAGAAGTGGCATCTTATTAACCGTTTGTGCAATCAATAACCAAACATGCGTAGTGTCTCCAGGGGAGCAGGAACTTTGCTTTCTGTGGAAATGTAATCCCTTCTCAGTCTATCAGTGCAACACATCAGCAACCTGCGTTCTGCCTTCAAATAAAACATACACATCAAGTAAACTCAGATTTGCAACTTGCATCATGAAAGAGTACGCCGATATAAAGATCCAAACATGGCTAGTCTTTCGACCTGATGTTCTTGGTATCCAGAAATGTCACATCTTGTTCAGTTTCAACATGCAAAGTGTCTACGTGAAGGTCAAAAATGGAAAGAAGATCTCTGACTCCATTGTCCTTCACTGGTTTAACATAACTGCTTCAAAGAAATATAAAAACCTCAAAGTCGCCTTTCTCGGCTAGCATTACAGAGCAGGCTAGCTTTGACTTTGCATTTGAAGTCACTAAATAATCTTTTAAATCAAGGAAGGTGAACATCTGTGTGAGCTCTCGACTCTGTGGGGAAGATGCAACATCGGTCCGCTCACCAAGAGGTCATGATTTGGAAGAGCAGGAACTGATTGTGCAAAATATTTTGACATTCTGCTAATAAGAAACAGCCATGATATGACAGCTGGACTGATACATCACCAAACTGTTACTGCAGTGCACTGATGTCCTTGACTGCTGAAGAACATGTACATACTTAACTGTCTCTAAATTTTCAAACACCTAATTATTTTTTTCAGTTCATAGTACACTCGATGAACTTGCTGCATAACTTTTAATTTCATTAGAGCATGTCCCAAAAAAGCAAACAACATAACCGTATCACATATTCATCCTTCACTGTGTAGTTCCCATGGCAAAAAACCACCATGTGCTTTTGTCTATTTTGGTCCTGCCTTTGCCCCTTGACCTGTCATTGGCTTATTGCTTGATTTGTTTGTCTGTTTACATCCTGTTGTTTCTGAGTATGTTTGCAAAGTCTGACCCTTTGTTTCCCAAGTTATGACTCTTCTCTGTTCTTCAGATTATGAATGCCTTCAACAAAACATACCGCAAGCATGCGCGCTTGCTTTGTACCTCATTTATCCACACAATACAGTAATATGCGAGATCCAACACTGACTTCAATGTGCTGGAACAGCCTTCGGCCACTGCGCTCTCATGGCTTACAAAACAGAGAACTCCGAGATGAAACAAAGATCCGTGTCTACAGAACTGTTGTCATCCCAATTCTTCTGTATGGATCTGAAACCTGGACCACCAACCGCCACCACCTAAAGACCCTTGAGTATTTCCACCTGCGCTGCTTGAGGAACATCCTTTGCGTCAGCTGGGAGAACTACCATACTAACATCAGCATCTTGGCTGAAGCTAAACTCCCGAGCATCGAGTCCATCATCATCCAAAGCCAGCTGCGGTGGGCTGGCCACATCATCAGAATGGATGACAGCCGACTTCCGAAACAGGTCTTCTACTCCCAACTCAGAGAAGGGAAGCGGTAAAGAGGAGGACAAAAGAAATGATACAAGGACCTGCTGAAACAAAACCTGAAAAACTGCTGCATTGACTGGAACAACCAGGAAGACCAGGCCAGAAACCATAGTGCCTGGAGAGCAACCATCAGAGAAAGAGTCGAGAATTTCAAAAACCAGAGGACGAACCACATCAAGGAGAAGAGGAGGCAAAGGAAAGAACGTGTGCAAAATCTGGACCACTTGTGCCTTCCCACCACTACTATCTGTAGCATCCGCAACAAATCCTGTAAATCAAGGACTGGGCTCCTCAGCCACCTGAGAACCCACTGAGACCGAGCGGCCAACGACTAGGAGAACATCATCCTCGCTTTCAAGGGATAGCCACGATGACGACAATAATATGGAACTGGTTTCCTAAATCAGAAGACATTGCTGCAGGCTTTTAAATTCCTGTTAACAAATATTTGTTTTTCTTGATTTAACAGCCCAGAATACAACACAGTGATGTGTTATCTGGCTCAACCACACTTCAAAAACCACACTTCAACAGTAAGTTACATTAATTAAGCAAAACGAGACTTTTGAAATTAATCTGAAATTAATTTTAAATTAATTTATCATACTGTTTGCTGACGTGTGTATATGTGTAGTGAGTACGTCAGCATAAATTCGAGTGGAGGCATCAGATGGTCAAAATAGCATATTGTAGTGATGACAAGTAAATAGTAAACAAGTACAATGTTACATTTTTAAGGCATCCTTATTTCCAATCTTTAAGTGTTACACTTGGCTCTTGGCTGGTTCTCTCACTAACAGGCACCATTTTGTTACCATCAGCAAAAACAAATCTGCCAAAGCAATTCTAGCTGAAGGTGTTCCCCAGGGATCAGTTCACAGCCCTCTTCTTTTCTTCCTCTTACATCATCATCATATCTCCCCATCCACTGCTTCAGCGGGTTGGGTGCCAAGGAGTCACTCCAACATCGGCATGAACTGCTTTTTGTCCTGCATTTGCCTTTGGATTTGCATTTTGGATAGTCCAGTAAGGCCCTCATATCTTTTCCATATATCACGGCTGTAAGGTTTTTTATTACAGCGGAACAGGATCCGTTTTTGTAATGCAGAATTTGGTAGTCTTGTTATGTGGGCTATATACTTTAGGTGTTGAGATAGGTAGAAGTTACGGATTGGCATAGAATGAGTGAGGCAGAGTATGTCATTGTTAGAATATCTATAACGCCAGTCCACATCCTCTTCATCCGTTGCAGGTACGTCTCTACAACTACTCCTACTGTATCTTACTGGTACATTTACACGCTCAAACCCTTTACGTTCAAGTTTTCTAAGAAAATTCATCCACGTAGTCTCCAGTTTCTTCAGCTGACCCTCATTAAGAAAACAGGCTTGGATACTGTAGGTAAGACGACTGCGAACACAAGTAGTTGAAAATTTTTACTTGTGTCAGCAGTTTAACTCGACGATCTGTAAGTACTGTCTTAATCTCGTTCCACTTCTTGTGGGCTGAGACGATGCGTTGAATGGTAAATGCTGAATGTTGTTCTACATTGGAGATGGTATGTCCAAGATAGGTGAAACTGGTTACATTCTCAATACATGTGTCTCTTATTTTAATAAGAGATCTGGATGCCTTGATTTCAGAAAGAACATTGAAACACATTGTTTTTTTCTGTTGAAATGGTTAAACCAAATCTTGTGAACTCCTCATCGAATACTTTAAGCATTTCGTTCAACTCAGATATACTTTTACAGAAGAGAACGATGTCATCTGCATAACTAACTTGAATAAGTCGAGTTTCTCCGTTACAAGGATGTTCTTTACGCTGGCTTTGGTTGGTACAAGTATATGGGATGTTATACTTTAAAAGTACTCCAGGATTACATATCTCTTTACTAATTCGATGGAGAATACATCTAAGAATGAAGTCAAGAAAAGTGTTGAAAATGCATGGGGATTCTCTGCCTCCCTGTCTGCAGCCAGATTGTTTCAAATGATGTTATTAAGTGTTTAATTGCTGCAGTCGTCCCATTATACAACCCCAATTCCAAAAAAGTTGGGACAAAGTACAAATTGTAAATAAAAATGGAATGCAATAATTTACAAATCTCAAAAACTGATATTGTATTCACAATAGAACATAGACAACATATCAAATGTCGAAAGTGAGACATTTTGAAATTTCATGGCAAATATTGGCTCATTTGAAATTTCATGACAGCAACACATCTCAAAGTTGGGACAGGGGCAATAAGAGGCTGGAAAAGTTAAAGGTACAAAAAAGGAACAGCTGGAGGAGCAAATTGCAACTCATTAGGTCAATTGGCAATAGGTCATTAACATGACTGGGTATAAAAAGAGCATCTTGGAGTGGCAGCGGCTCTCAGAAGTAAAGATGGGAAGAGGATCACCAATCCCCCTAATTCTGCACCGAC
The DNA here is from genome assembly GCF_027579695.1 of Neoarius graeffei. Lineage (NCBI taxonomy): Eukaryota > Metazoa > Chordata > Actinopteri > Siluriformes > Ariidae > Neoarius > Neoarius graeffei. The sequence goes on from NC_083577.1 coordinate 1,368,369, forward strand.
AAATAGTGGAGCAATATCAGAAAGGAGTTTGACAGTGTAAAACTGCAAAGAGTTTGAACATATCATCATCTACAGTGCATAATATCATCAAAAGATTCAGAGAATCTGGAAGAATCTCTGTGCGTAAGGGTCAAGGCCGGAAAACCAGACTGGGTGCCCGTGATCTTCGGGCCCTTAGACGGCACTGCATCACATACAGGCATGCTTCTGTATTGGAAATCACAAAATGGGCAAAATGGGCTCAGGAATATTTCCAGAGAACATTATCTGTGAACACAATTCACCGTGCCATCCGCCGTTGCCAGCTAAAACTCTATAGTTCAAAGAAGAAGCCGTATCTAAACATGATCCAGAAGCGCAGACGTCTTCTCTGGGCCAAGGCTCATTTAAAATGGACTGTGGCAAAGTGGAAAACTGTTCTGTGGTCAGACAGATCAAAATTTGAAGTTCTTTATGGAAATCAGGGACGCCGTGTCATTCGGACTAAAGAGGAGAAGGACGACCCGAGTTGTTATCAGCGCTCAGTTCAGAAGCCTGCATCTCTGATGGTATGGGGTTGCATTAGTGCATGTGGCATGGGCAGCTTACACATCTGGAAAGACACCATCAGTGCTGAAAGGTATATCCAGGTTCTAGAGCAACATATGCTCCCATCCAGACGACGTCTCTTTCAGGGAAGACCTTGCATTTTCCAACATGACAATGCCAAACCACATACTGCATCAATTGCAGCATCATGGCTGCGTAGAAGAAGGGTCCGGGTACTGAACTGGCCAGCCTGCAGTCCAGATCTTTCACCCATAGAAAACATTTGGCGCATCATAAAACGGAAGATACAACAAAAAAGACCTAAGACAGTTGAGCAACTAGAATCCTACATTAGACAAGAATGGGTTAACATTCCTATCCCTAAACTTGAGCAACTTGTCTCCTCAGTCCCCAGACGTTTACAGACTGTTGTAAAGAGAAAAGGGGATGTCTCACAGTGGGAAACATGGCCTTGTCTCAACTTTTTTGAGATATGTTGTTGTCATAAAATTTAAAATCATCTAATTTTCTCTTTAAATGATACATTTTCTCAGTTTAAACATTTGATATGTCATCTATGTTCTATTCTGAATAAAATATGGAATTTTGAAACTTCCACATCATTGCATTCCGTTTTTATTTACAATTTGTACTTTGTCCCAACTTTTTTGGAATCGGGGTTGTAAATGCATTTCAGTAATTTTACTAGCGTTCTTGCTCCAGTACGTATCTCTAGGATCTTGAAAAGAATGTCTCTATCAATCCAATCATATGCTGCTTTCAGGTCGATAAAACAGCAGAAAAGTTCACCCTGATGATTATCAATAACATCCTTGACTACAAAAATTGCATCATTTGTAGACTTATTTGCTCTAAAACCAAACTGAGTTGTAAGAAGCAAATATTCATACAATGGTCTTAATCGTTTGATTATTATTGCAATAAAGATTTTAGAGCATGTAGCAGTAATAGAAAGACCACGATAATTACTGGGATCTATCTTATCTCCTTTGTTCTTGTATAGGCATGTTACCAAAGAGTGGAGCCACGATTTTGGTACGGTATATGTTGACCAAATGAGAGCTATCAGAGCATACAGTAAAGAGACCAGCTTTGTTGAAAAATTGTACTTGATTTGTTCAGCAACCAGTCCGTCAGATCCCATACACTTTCCATTTTTTACTGTAGACTCTTCACAGCTCCAACAACCTCTTTAACCATAGGGGGGCCTTCATCAATATCCAACGATTCATACTCAAACGTTAGTAGTACATGCGGATAATCTTGTGGGTTACTGACTTCATCAGGCTGATCACCTGACAAACAGCCAAAATGTTCACTGAAGTGTTTTTCAGGTTTCTTGGATGGTATTGTAGATTGACTTAATTTCTTGGTGACACTATAATCTTTCAACAATTTGAACAACTCTTCAGCATCTTTTGCCTCACTAGCTCCATTTAGAGTGTTTGCTTTTCTGGTATAAAAATCATTTTTCAGATTTCTTGAGAGTTTTTTGATCTGGCATCGCAGTTCTTTGAGTCTTGTGGGATTCTTGCAGGTACTGCATTCTTTAATAAGCAAGAGAAATTCATCATTTACCCACTCTTGTTTAGCAAGAGATTTTTCAGGCACAACTCTAGCAGTTGCTTCACAAAGAGAATCTATGATATTTTTTTCAATGTCGTCCACATCTAGCATGTTAACATTATCTGCCTTTCTTAACAGTACTTCTTCAGACGCAAGACTGAAATTATCTGCTATCTGTGCTTACCCTCAGGTTATATTATGTACAAACACAAATTTTCATACCTCTGCAAACGACACTCACATGATCTATCTAAGCCACAGAATCTCAAACATGCCTAACAAACAGTGGCGGCTGGCTTTTGTAAAAGTGAGGGAGGAAGGAATGCTTGGTTGAAGGTCACGGGCCCCAATGCGACCGCACCTGCTGGACCGGCTGTAGTTACACGCACGGGTTGAGTTGATAATAGTTTTTCCTGAATAATTCATTAACATCCTTTCCACGGTGTCAAACAACTGGCAACAGTCAACAAGTAAAAGAACAACAACATTATTTCACAACTATTTCACATGGGATATAGCCGTGTTTAAGACAAACATTGATGTTAAGGAATGATTCAGGCCAACTGATTGAGGCTCCCTATTTATATATCAAGTCAATTCTCCGTGCTGTCTGATTTGCAAATCTATCTGTGACCTGATCGTACCACGCTGGATCTTTATGGAGTGTCTTGAGAATCTTTTTTTCAATTGAAATAATGGCCAGATGTTTTAATCTCTCCTGCCCCATTGCGTTGCGTGTGTACGTTTTAATTCTCTTGAGGCACGAAAAACTCCTTTCAACCCCTGCAGAGGTTGCGCCAATTGTTCCAATCAGGGACATGAGCCTGTACAACTGTGGCATCGCCCCATCAAGACCGCTGGACTTCATGAAGCCAAGGGCATCGCAAAGTTTTCCTGATGAATTTATTTCTGCATTGTGATAAAAATGCTGCAGTTCGATTCTCAGCTTTTCTTGATCAAAAAGGTGGCCATATGTCTCCATCAAATTTGACAGTAGCTGCGTAGGAAATGATATTTTGAACGAGTCGAATTTCGCCGCATCCAAAAGCTCCATGAAGCGCAAGCGGTCGAGGTGTTGAAAGCGCTGAGTTATTTGAGTGCGCAAGTTGTCGTGGATGGAATGATAAAGTGCTCTGTAGGACTGACGGGGATTAAGCAGCCTTCTTTTGACCCTGTGAGACAAGTCAGGGTCTTCTGTTAGAGAGGCAGCCCTGGCGTAGATTTTGTCAAAGGCGCTCTGTACTTTTAGCTCATCCAATATTTGCAGGAGATTCTCTATTCGCCGTTTGCAAAAGGCGACATCCATGGATTTGTGCTGCAAGATGTCAAACACCACGTCAGTGTGCGAAAACAACTGCTCAAAAGTGAAGAGTAAAAACGCAAATTCAAACTCTTGCATTTTCGACCTCAAACCATCAGCTAAACGTATTGTCTCATCATCCATCATTGGGCGCTCAGTAATGTTCTCGAAAATCTGAAGTAGTTCGTCATAATTTGAAGCAACCGTGTTCACGACCCTAGAGGAAAAGTTCCAGCGAGTGGGAGCCCTCCGGGGAATGCGGGCGCAACTGAACTCCTCGAGTAAAGAAACCCTCTTGCTGGACTTGGAGAAAAAAGACGTGAAGCCACCCAAGTGAGCAAAGAAGTATTTTGCTTGGGGAATGGTCTTAACACCCTGACTTAAAACTAGGTTTAAGCGATGTGCATAGCAGTGGACAAATGTTGCACAGGGAGCCAATTCTCTCACTTTAGCCTGAAGGCCATTCAAGTCCGAGGCCATGACCGTGGCACCATCGTAAGTCTGAGCGACAAGTTTATCCTTGAAACTGAAACCTAACAACTCAGTCTGCACGAAATCGAACAAGGATTGTGCACTGCGACCACTGGACACATCAAAAAATCCTAGAAAGCGTTCCTGAATTGTACCTTGATTATCGACATAGCGCAAGATGACAGACAGCTGTGAATGACAGCTTATGTCTGTGGTCTCGTCGATTTGCCACGAGAAGAAGGGTGCCGTGTTAAGTTGCTTTTGGATTTCTGAATTAATTGAACCAGCTATAGCGGATATTAGATCATTCTGGATTGTTTTTGACATGCCTGTGAAGACAGTCGAACTTTCCAGATGCTCTGCCAGAACACGATCATAGCGAGCAATAACCTCCGCTAGCTCCCTGTAATTGCCCTTATTGTCCGAATTCCCCCCTTCTTCATGTCCCCTCAGTGACAACTCTTGCATGCCTAGGTAGGCTGTTGCATCTATCAGACGTTTTAATACCTCTCTATTGCGACTCACTTTAGCATTGTGCTGCTGGATTTGCAGCCGCACACCCTCGTCTACCACCCTATCTATTGGCCTGGTGCCTAGTAAGGACAGTCGGATAGCAGCACCAACGTGGTCTTGACACTTCTCATGGTGTTTGGTTGCCCTATCTAGATTTTTTAAATCATTGAAACCATGAACACTCCACGCTTGTGATTTGGCATTGTTCATTAGCAAACAGGGCCAGCAATATAATCGATGGGTGGTAACGCTACCAGTGAGCCATGTGTACCTAGCAAACCATGTAGCATTCACTGTACTGCCTTTGCCATTGGGTTTTGTGATTTTGATTTTAGGGGTTGGTCTACCTGCTGCTTTGATGGCTAATTTTTCACTGTAGCTCAGCCCATGGAAGGGTTTTGCAAGCAAAACATTCACCACGTCCTCTGTTTCCATTACTTTATTCATAGAATATCTATAACATAGTCAATCCACTTCCACCTCGCCGTTCTCACTCTGACTGCCGAAGTGCCCGAGTCACCGGATCTAGAAGTTAAGTTTGATAAGATAACCCCTCCCCCCAGGCAGCTAAGGCCTCTACTTATTGGTTCATTGCGCAACTAGGGCTGCAGCCTATTGGTTGATATTTTGTAGCACTTGTCAGATCTCTTAGCTAGTCCCACCCTCTTAGAGGAGGATTTTCCTCCTCTCTCTCATTGAAGTCTATGTTAACCACGAGCCGCCAGTGCCGGAGACTGTTTGAATCGGAGTGAATGGGAGCCGAAGGGAGGAAGATCCTCCGTGCAGTAATTTCTAATAGCAAGCGATAGGGGGTGCTAATGTAATTTCACCCAGAGAAATGAATATAATGTACATGTCGTATTTGGCAGTAAAATAGTAATATTCAAGGACAGCAATTCATTAAATTGGTCAAGACAATTTCAACTTTTTATTCTTAGAATTTTTAAGGAGGATCTTCCTCCCTCTCCTCACTGGAGAAGCCACCTGTGCTAACAAACTATCTGTATCTAAAACACGTATTAATGACATAATGGATTTACATTTACATTACAGGCAGTTAGCAGATGCTCTTATCCACAGCAACATACAACAGACCCAGAGCAGTCTAAGGAGCAGTTGAAGGTTAGGTGCCTTGCTCAAGGTCACTTCAGCCATTCTTGTTGGTCCAGGGAATTGAACCAGTGACCTTTTGGTCCCAAAGCTGCTTCTCTAACCATTACACCATGGATGAAAACCAATTTCCTAAACCTCACACTAATAAAACACATACTGTATCCCCTTTGGACACAAAGAAAAATGCTATGGAACTTCATGTGTACAATTGTACACATTATGTCCAAAGGGGTTATTGACATCTCATTATCTGTAGCCGCTTTATCCTGTTCTACAGGGTCGCAGGCGAGCTGGATCCTATCCCAGCTGACTACGGGCGAAAGGCGGGGTTCACCCTGGACAAGTCGCCAGGTCATCACAGGGCTGACACATAGACAACCATTCACACTCACATTCACACCTACGCTCAATTTAGAGTCACCAGTTAACCTAACCTGCATGTCTTTGGGCTGTGGGGGAAACCGGAGCACCCGGAGGAAACCCATGCGGACACGGGGAGAACATGCAAACTCCACCTTCTTGCTGTGAGGCGACAGCGCTAACCACTACACCACCGTGCCGCCTGCGAAACACATAATATGGTTAAACTTTAAACCCTTTACTATCCTTTTTGTCTTGATTCCTGTAACCTTTCCCTTGGTCTTCTGGTTAAAACCCTATGTCAGTTTTAAATATATGTAAAGATCATCAGTCATATTTCTGACCCATACTGAAAGATCAGCTCAATTCCTGTTTATTTTCTATAACCTTTTTTCAGCTCGGTCTGCAGGATTCTTGATGAAATAAGAATTGTGATTTCTGGACTTAAAATTGAGACGACTCATGGAAAGATATGTATTTTTATTACACTCTTCAATGACTGTAGCAGAGCGTGGTAGTGGTGAATGATGGCTTGTCTTTACTCTGAATAACTGACTTAGTACAGATTTGTACAGCAAACGCAGAAATCCTGAGGAAAATATGGACTGCTATTTAGGATAAAACTAAAGAGTGTTCCAAGAGTGCAGTGTGTCCAGGTTAAAACCAGTAATGTTAACAGCTGGTAAAATAGACAACATACTTGTTTCTGTCCTTCTGCTCAGAGCAACTTATGAAAACTTATCAGCTTTGATAAACAGGCCAATTTAGATGGTGCATTAAGCATTGAGCCTCACATATTTCCAACGTTGCTTGTTCCCTTTCCTTTTGTAGACTCGCCATGCATCTGGTGTGTGTTTGACATCTATGGTTGAAGTAAATGAGGAGGACTATTGGTCATCTGTTTTATAAAATAGCTTCCTGAGTGCAACTTCTGAAAATGTTCTGCTCTTAAATTAATATCATTAAGAAACAGATCGAGATTGTGATTTTAATACTTTTTTTTTTTAATGTGTACAGCTTATGTGACAGGGGTGGCACGGTGGTGTAGTGGTTAGCGCTGTCGCCTCACAGCAAGAAGGTCCGGGTTCGAGCCCCGTGGCCGGCGAGGGCCTTTCTGTGTGGAGTTTGCATGTTCTCCCCGTGTCCGCGTGGGTTTCCTCCGGGTGCTCCAGTTTCCCCCACAGTCCAAAGACATGCAGGTTAGGTTAACTGGTGACTCTAAATTGAGCGTAGGTGTGAATGTGAGTGTGAATGGTTGTCTGTGTCTATGTGTCAGCCCTGTGATGACCTGGCGACTTGTCCAGGGTGTACCCCGCCTTTTGCCCGTGGTCAGCTGGTATGGGCTCCAGCTTGCCTGCGACCCTGTAGAAGGATGGAGCGGCTAGAGATAATGAGATGAGATGAGCTTATGTGACATGAAACTTTCCATGTCAACGAACTTCTACAGTCACAAGTTCTCTGACCCAGGGCTTCTTATATACTGTACAGTATCGTATATCCCTATTCTATTTTGATTGCCAAAATTTTGTTGTACGCATCAAACAATATACACAGCCTCTAATTAAACCGTACAGTGTTACTAGACACTTGTTATTTGTTAACTAGTGCCTCTGCTGCTCTTTATATACCGTACCACTGTTCTGGATGATTCTGGAATAAACAGGAGTTGAAAGTCTCCCTGACAAAAGTTGCCATGTGAACAAAAAGAATGCTAAAAATAGCCTGAGATGAAGAAGTATAACTGTGTGGCATTATGCAGAAGTCAGCCATGATCCAATGCCTTACTTTGTAGATAAAGGAGTGTGTGTCTGTGTCGACTCATTGCTCAGCTTATACCGACTCCTACATTCCCCGGAGGCTCTTCGAAGTCGGAGTGTTCATTAATAATTTACAGAGTTTGAACAGTTCTCATTAAGGATTAAGGTGTGGTCTGTGCTTGTGTCAACATCACATTAAATTATCATTAACTTGTGCTTGTTGTAGGTGGTGGTGGCTCAGTTGGTAAGGTTCTGTAAGACTCATTGTAAAGTTTAAATCCCAGAAGATGCCAGAAAGTAAAAACAAGCAAACAAACAACAACAAAAAAACACTTTGGCAAGACCTTTAACCCATCGACCTATTGGTTCAGCTTGTATTTTATTCTATCTGAACTCTAGATTGCTTTAAATAGTCATCTGCTGATGAATAACCATAACACACAGTGAATATATCAATGTTTCACAGGGACTGTAGAAAAAGAACCAATTTGCTTCCAAATGCAGCCTTTGAGAACATAAGTCTCCTTTGGAAAATGATCAATAGTTCATTGTGTTACAACTGCCAGTCCTGAGTTAAATTAATGACCTCCCTTTTGGCTGAATTACCTCAGCCATGCTGGTTCAAGACAGCAATAATTCAAGAAATTAAAAACACATTACGGAGGATCTAGCTGTCGCCTGCTCCATTGGGTAATTCCCATCCATCTCATCCCTCCCACCTCTGAAAGGAAATACAATAATCCTCCCATCCATCATGATCCACTGCAGACTTAACCTTCTGTTTATAATGGAAATGGACACGAGGTCCTTGTCTCAGCTTTATGCATTATGAAAAATGGATGAACATGACTGGCCTGGGTCAGGCTTCATCGCTCTTCCAGTCAAAAAAAAAAAGTTGGCCAATTTCTTGCAGTCATTTGAATATATCAAGTTATATTCAGGAGTCGATGTAGTTGTTCAACACATTATAGTCGGGTCATCACTGTGGTTTAATTTTACCTGTAACTTTACACCACCCTCGAGACTTCCTGATAACCTTCATAAATATTACACACAATAACTCAAACGTGTCCCTCAAACAAACAGTAAAAATGTGTCTATTACATTCTAAATACCACTCACAATTTCACTGGAACTTTTTCACATTTTAAAAATATACCTCCCAAAAATATTGACAGCACTATTGCATGGCTAATGGTTCACTCTTGTGAAGAATAATGGCATCATGAATTGAAGTACCAGAATATTTCACCCTGAAATCTGGTTGCCTCTACAACGAGGTTCAGGCTTTATGCGTTGAACAATATTTCAGCACATTGATGAGCCACACTTACAAGTTATGTACCGGTTAAATAAACACAAAAATCTAAAAGTATTTTGCCCTCTCCAGATTTAAATCTGTTGAAAAACAAATCTCTTGAAAAATGTCTTCATTCCTGTATTTTTGAGCTCAAAATATCACTATTGCCTATTGTGTTATTCTTCTTCTACAGTGACCTTTTGTGCATTTCTGTGAAGGGCGCCGATACTTATGGAGAGCACTGTACGTACTTCGGGAAATGGATGGCTCTCCCTTTGAGCTTGGTGTCCTATAATGAAGTGATCCAGATACAAAATTGCTTTTGAAGGACCCATTTACAACTTGCTTTAACAAACTATTTTGGTGAGATTATGATCAAATACACATTTGAAAACAACAACAAAAACATATGCAATTTGTGCACGGGGTGGACAAATCATTAGCCCATGTGTCCGGGACAAGAAGATTTGATATGTAGGGTATTCATATTTTATTCATAGTTGGCCAGAGGAGAAGTTGGACAAGCAATCGACACGTCAGCCAACAACAGCTCGTTGTTGGTAGAATACTTTTTACTAAATGGATTGATTAGTGAACACAGATGATAGAAAATCTTTTCAGAAACAGGAACAAGAAGCATGGAGTAGTCCAGAGCAAAGCTCCTGTGAGTATAACTAGCTCTTACAGATACTCTGATAAAATAAAGATGTTCACCATGTTCAGCCAGATTAGTTGAAACACTGGCCAATGATTTGTTAACAATTATGTTTCCGGACAACAAAACATGGGACTGGGCTTCTTTTCCAGTTTGAAGGTGAACTTCTACCCAAGTCTTAAGTCTCTTGCATAGTTGAACAGGTTTTCATCCAAGATTTCTCTCTATCTGGCTCCAAACATCTTCAACCCTGACCAAAGTCCTACTCCATGCTGATGAAAAGCAGCACCATGTATAAAGGAGTGAATACTTACTGCATGCAAGGCACAGTATGTCCTTCAGGCAGGAGAGTCACAGTGCTCAAGGCCACGCTTCAGCAGGTCAAGAGTTCAGACCTAAGCAGAACCAAGCTACCATTATTATATTGTTGAGAAAGGCACTTACCCTTCTTTTCTCCAGGGCCGCTGTATCCTTGGCTGACCTCAACTTCCTAACAAAAAAAAGGATTCCAGTCCTCTGTATGTGACAACAAAAGCTTTCTGTCCATTTCCGAATAACAAATGATGAGATCTCTCACTTTTCATTAAACCTATAGATTTTCCCTCAGGGCCTGTATTCTGTAGGGAATTTGAATGGATCTGATTTCCCTTGATCAATATTGCCCCTTTTCCACCAAAGCAGTTCCAGGGCTGGTTCGGGGCCAGTGCTTAGTTTGGAACCGGGTTTTCTGTTTCCACTGACAAAGAACTGGCTCTGGGGCCAGAAAACTGGTTCCAGGCTAGCACCAACTCTCTGCTGGGCCAGAGGAAAGAACCGCTTACGTCAGCGGGGGCGGGGGGGCGGAGTTGTTAAGACCAACAACAATAACAAGACCGTGAAAGATTGCCATTTTTAAGCGACGAGAAGCAGCAGCTGTACAAACACGAAGTCATCCATTATTATTGTTGTTGTTGCTGCTGCTTCTTCCATGTTGTTTTTGCTTCGATATTCGTGCCAAGGTTTATGCAAACGTAGCGACGTAACTGACGTATACAGCAACGTAATGACGTGGCTCCCCTTAGCACCGCGAGCTATGGAAAAGCAAACTGGTTCTCAGCTGGCTCGCAAGTTGAACGAGTTGTGAACCAGCACCAGCACTGGCCCCGAACCAGCCCTGGAACTGATTTGGTGGAAAAGGGGTAATATGAAAATGAGTAAGCTCATGAGGTACAGTGTGGGAAGTCAGCATGGCTTGAAATATCAGGGACTTTTTGATGGCTTTCTTGATATTTGTTGATGGACATGGACTTGGTGTCCAGTGGTAACCTGTTTTGAGCACATTGTAACAGGGGTGTAGAAATAATAATTCATAATCTAGCTCACTGAGAAAGTGAAAGATAAAGAAACTTATCCCAGAAGACCTGGAGATGTATGGTACTTGCAGCCAAAAGTGGTTCTACCAAGCATTGATCAGTGGGCTGACATTGCAGGCATTTAGCAGAGGCTCTTATCCAGAGCAACATACAACACAGCAGTCTGGGGAGCAGTTGGGGGTTAGGTACCTTGCTCAAGGGCACTTCAGCCATTCTTGCTGGTCCAGGGAATCAAACTGGCAACCTTTTAGTCCCAAAGCTGCTTCTCTAACCATTAGGCCATGGCTCCCCCACAATAAGCATGTACGGTAGTGCAATTGTGCAGAAGTTCATTAGCTGACTTGTTTCCATTAGTATTCTTTATTTATGACAGTAGCTGTGATAATGATCAACCCATTTAATAACCTTTTAAGTAATTAATGTAGTAGGCAGAGTGGTTTTACAGTAGAATTGGAATAAACTCTTTCAATGTAATTTTCTACTTTTTACATTTTGGAGTCAGTCTTCAAAATCCTTGAACTTGTGTTTTGGGTTTTTTTTTTTTTTTTTTTTTTTTTTACTTTTTGTATATCAAATTGTTCTGTGTGTGTTCCAGATGTTGTTTCAAAGTTTTGGTGTCTTCAGTATTGTTCTGCAGTGTAGAAAATGGTAATATAAAAAAAAGAAAGAAAAAAGATACAAATCACTGAACTAATACAAATCACTGATACTGTATAAATCACTTAAGTTTTTAATTTGCACTTTTGAAAATCTACCTCTTCCCTTTGTTCATTACACATCTTGTGTTTATTGTTTGTGCACTGTTGTCTTTGTTTCGTTGTACTGTATAGCTTTTGTGTTGGTATAATAACAAAAAAGGGGGGAAAAAAAGCATGCCATATATTTTAGTTTGGCTTAAACATGGGATGTCTTAGTCTGAAATACACTATATGGCCAAAAGTATGTGGACACCTGACCATCATACCCATATGTGGCTCTTCCCAAAACTGATTCCAGTTTTGGAAGTGCACAATTGTATAGATTGTCTTTGTATACTGTAGGGTTCTAATTTACCTTCAGTGGAACTAAGAAGCCCAAACCTGTTCCAGTATAGCAATGCCTCGCACGCAAAGCAAGCTCCATGAAGACATGGTTTGCCAAGGCTGGACTGGAAGAACTCAAGTGTCCTGCACAGAGCCGTGACCTCAAGCCCACTGAACACCTTTGGGATGAACTGGAACACTGACTGCACCCCAGACATTACTCCTTGCCCCAACATCAGTGTCTGATCTTACTAATGTTCTTGTGGCCAAATGAACACAGATCCCCAGAGCCACATTCCAAAATCTAGTGGAAAGCCTTCCCAGAAGAGTGGAGGTTATTATACTGTAACTGCAAAAGGGGGAATAGCTCTGGAATGGGATGTTCAACAAGGATAGATTGGTGTTAGGAACAGGTGTGCACAAATACTTTTGGCCATGTACCGTAATGGGAAGCCATGGCCTAATGGTTAGAGAAACATATACAGAATGTATTTTTAAAAATGAGTAATCAATCAAAGGGACCTGTATATACACCCTCCAGTTTGTTGTATTTAAAAAAAAATACTGTCATGGCTAGAGGCTGTTTACACTCTTTCTCTCCCTCTTTTCCCCTCAATCCCAACCCGCAATGTATTCCAGTGAATCCCATGCGATTAGTCTCATTTCTCCCAGGTCAGTGATAGGAGCAGGGGACCGCCCTGATCGTATATTTAACGACATTATTTGCCCTGCGAACTCACATTCATACTTTTATGAAACTGCTGCCACTGCTAGTTAAGATAAGAGCTGTGTGCTGAGAAATATAAACACAGCTGGCTGTGGAAATATTTATTTTGATGATGATGATGACTGAAGGCTGTTTCAAGTGCTGAACGTCCCGCCGCACTTCAGAGTTTGATGAAACATGATGAAATATGATGGTGACAGTGAGCTCGGTGTTTAGTAAACACTGAAACGCGTGGTACAATCAGAACCGGACACTTGAGATTACAGTGATGCACTCTTTCTCACACATTATTGTTTCTATAGTAACAGCACATTCAGAGAGACTTGGACAGAGATGCTCAAAATAAAAATATGTTGCTTTGCTGATTTAACAAAGAAAAATGTACTGAATAATGCTTGATATTGTAAAGTTTGTTTTTTTTCATAAGATGTTTATTTAATATTTATGGTAGAAGTCTCCACTGTCAGTGCTTTGCAAGTACAGTATACGTATTTTCCATCATGGGAAAGTTCAAGCTTTCCAATTTTTCGAAAAAAAAAAAAGAACGAGTGGTGTTTGTCATATTTCAAGACTAATACTACATTCACACTGCAAGGCTTAATGCTCAATTCCGATTTTTTTGTGAAATCCGATTTTTTTGTGAGGTCATTCACATTAACAAATATATGCGACTTGTATGTGATCCTCAGTATGAACGAAAAGCGACCTAAAAGTGTTCCGCATGCGCATTGCAGGATACGACGACGTCACACGCAGTGAGCATGGCCAGTGTTTACGGAAGTAACCTAAAGTTTCCTGTGTATGACAGTAACCAGCATGGAGTACCTGGTGATGATGCAGTTGTTGTTGCGACGGAGCCAGAACATGCACAATAGCCTGATGTTAAGGAGGAGGTTGAGAAGGAAGAGGGCAAGGGTTTTGGCTCAGGCGTTCTGCGGGGTAGTGACTGCAACCTCCGTTCAAAGGAACATCAAAGCCATGTTGTTGTAACTTTTTTTGAGAGACCCGCCGCCTACTTCAGCGCAGAATAGTGACATTTGTGGCTTGTTGATGACGTGTAAGTCGGATGAATGCGACCTGGCGGTTCAGACTGAAGTCGCATATGAAAAGATCGGATAGGAATCGGAATTAGGACCACATATCCAAACGGCCTGGGTCGGATTTGAAAAATCGGATCTGTGTCGTTCATATTGTCAATAAAAGATCGGATACAGGTCACATATGGGCGAAAAAATCGGATTTGAGTCACTTCAGCCTGCAGTGTGAACGTAGTGTAAAACTCCAAGAGAGAAACAGAAAAGAAAAAAGGTGGTGAAGGAACAACTGTTTATAGCCGAAATAACAAAAGTAATAATAGGAACTAACTTGCCTCATGGATATTCCACAATATAAATGTAACAATAAATGGTTAAAAAACACAACATTGATTGATTGATTAATTAATTAATTGATTAATGTTATTATTATTATTATTATTATGTTTGGCAAAGTGCGATGGTGTAAGTGGAATAACACACTTCAAGGTGCACTGTTATGGGAAAATAATCAACTCTGCTTTGAGCTGGATTGCAGCACACCATCCTGTTGGTGATGATTTTTTCAATAACCACACACCACTGAATATTTTATTCCATACATTTTATATAGACAAACATCTAATCTATCTATCTATCTATCTATCTATCTATCTATCTATCTATCTATCTATCTTCACCACTGTCTATTTTGGCCTGCTAAATGTAGAAACAAAGTGTTCTTCTGTTTGTCCCTCTGGAGCAACTCTTAAAACTTATACAACACTGTGGCAGCGGGGGCGTCGCCGAGCAGCAGTCTGTGAATGGAGGGCGGGGTTGGGGAAGGTAAGTGGCTAAGTCATTCCACCTGCTGTCAATTAGTGTGTGTGTGTGTGTGTGTGTGTGTGTGTGTGTCTCTGTTTGTTACAAGGACGGAGCATAAAAGGAGAGAGAGAGCAGAGAAAGGGAGCTCTCTCCCCCAACCACAATGCATGTATGTGAGTGAGTGATGAAAGGAAGCAAGCAAGCTGAAAAGCCCGAATAAAAGTATTCGTACAAATATAAACTCTCGCCTGCCATGCTTCTGTGCTCCACCCACATCAGGAAGTGTTACAGTGGTGCCAAAACCCGGGAGCACAGAAGAGAACCACCCCATGGAGTCCCCGCCATTCGAAGAGCTCGTCCTTGCCCTTGCTACTGCCCAGCAGAACCAGCATCAAGCACAGATCGCCCTCCGAAAGGAGCAGGAGCAACGCTTCGAAACCTTGATGCTGGCCCAGCAGGAAGATTGCCAGGCATTCCGGCACCGGCTCATGTCAGCAGGGGCGTCGACCACAGCTGCCGCCACCCTCACGAAGATGGGACCGCAGGACGATCCGGAAGCATTCCTCGCTCTTTTCGAGCAAGCAGCCGAGGAGTGGGGGTGGCCGCAGGAGCAGCGCGCCTTCTCCTGCTTCTGGCTGGCGAGGCACAGCTCGCAGCGCAGCAGCTCCCTGCTGACAGCCGGCTGGTCTATGTGGACCTAATGAAAGCCATCCTGCAGCGGCTCAGCCGCTCCCCGGAGCAACATTGCCAGTGCTTCCGGACACTGGCATTGGAGGAAGTCAGCCAGCCGTTTGCATTCGGCCAGCATCCGGGACGCCTGCCAGCGGTGGCTGAGGGCGGAAAACCACAACGCCAACGAGATCATCGATCTGGTGGCACTGGAGCAGTTTGTCTTTCGACTTCTGGAAGGAACGGTGGAATGGGTCTAGTGTCATCACCCGGCGTGGCTGGAGCGAGCCATTGAGCTGGCGGAGGATCATCTGGAGGCAGCTCCAACGGCAGGCAGACAAGGCGTCTCCCCTCGCTTCTCTTCTCTCTCTATTCTCCCCTTGTCTCTCGTCCCCCTCCCCACCCCAATCCCCTGCCACGGAGGCGGCGGCTGGCTCCTCCCCAGCCGGCCCGTCGCACCCGTGGTGTCCTCCCCTCTCCTTCTCCTGCGTCTGTGTTGTCTCCCCCTCAGGTGAGTGACACACATAACACCAGTGCAGAGGGAAAGCCTGGGCCGGTGTGCTGGCGCGGTGGGGAATTGGAGCATCTCCAAGGTCAGAGCTCTGCAAGGGAGGTGGGTGCTCTAATCTGGATCCCTGACGTGCCAGAAACTGTCCCCGATCGGGCCGGAACATATCGCATACCGGTAAGTATTCAAGGGGCTACATATCATGCTTTGGTGGATTCCGGTTGTAATCAGACCTCAATTCACCAACGCCTGGTGCAAGGTGAGGCATTGGGGGGAGCACAAGCGGTGAAAGTCTTGTGTGTGCACAGGGATGTTCACCATTACCCTCTAGTGTCTGTCCAAATTCTATTCCAGGGCCAAATGCATAGAATAAAGGTGGCGGTTAGTCCCCGTGTCACCCACTCATTGATTTTGGGTACTGATTGGCCGGTATTTAAAAACCTAATGGAATGTTTAACACGCAGTGGGTCCTGCACTAGTAAGTCACAGGAAGATCCCGGTGTGGCATTGACTGGAGAAGCTGTTGCAGAGCCGTCTACGTCAACACCGCATCAGAGTGAGGAGCAGCCCGCTCCTCCTCCCTCTTTCGGGGATTCCCTTGGGGATTTCCCGTTAAAGCAGTTGCGAGACAAGACTCTGCGGCATGCGTTTGACCAAGTGAGAGTAATCGATGGTCAAACTCTTCAGCCAAGCGCAGCACCGACCTTCCCCTATTTTGCCATTATTAAAGATAGATTGTACCGAGTGACACAGGACACTCAAACCAAGGAACAAATAACCCAGTTGTTAATCCCAAAGAGCCGTAGGGAACTCGTGTTCCATGCAGCTCACTTTAATCCCATGGCTGGACACTTGGGGCAAGATAAAACACGAGCCCGAATAATGGCCCGGTTCTATTGGCCAGGGATTCGCGGGGATGTCCGTCGGTGGTGTGCGGCATGCCGTGAATGCCAATTAATAAATCCCGCGACCACTCCAAAAGCGCCTTTGCGCCCTCTTCCTCTAATCGAGACCCCGTTTGAGCGAATTGGGATGGATCTCGTCGGGCCATTAGATTGGTCAGCATGGGGATATCGCTTTATTTTAGTTCTAGTGGACTATGAAACGCGATATCCGGAAGCAGTGCCTCTCCGCAATATCTCAGCACGCAGTATTGCGGAAGCGCTCTTCTGCTTTATCTCCCGGGTTGGGATTCCGAAAGAAATCCTGACAGACCAAGGCACTTCGTTTATGTCACGCACACTGCGCGCGCTGTATGGGTTACTGGGGATTAAGTCTATCTGCACCAGTGTCTATCACCCACAAACAGATGGCTTAGTAGAGCGATTTAACCAGACACTCAAAAACATAATCCGTAAATTCGTAAGTGAAGATGCGCGTAATTGGGATAAGTGGCTCGAGCCCCTGTTATTCACAGTACAAGAGGTCCCGCAAGCCTCCACGGGGTTTTCTCCCTTCAAATTATTATACGGGCGTAAGCCACGTGGCATTCTGGACGTGCTACGGGAAAATTGGGAGGAGGGACCTTCGCCGAGTAAAAATGAAATCCAGTACGTTCTTGACCTGTGCGCAAAACTCCACACCCTCACGCACCTAACCCAGGAGAATTTACGGCAGGCACAAGAATGTCAAAGCCAGCTGTATGACAGGGGCACGCGCCTTAGAGAGTTCACGCCGGGAGACAAAGTGCTCGTATTATTGCCCACATCGAGTTCTAAATTAATTGCCAAGTGGCAAGGGCCCTTTGAGGTCACACGGCGAGTCGGGGATGTTGACTATGAGGTGACGCAAATGGACAGGGGTGGGGCACTGCAAATCTACCACCTCAACCTTTTAAAACGCTGGAATGAGGGGGTCCCCGTGGCGTTGGTAGTCCCAGAGAAGGTGGAGCTGGGCCCGGCAGTAAAAAAGATAACATCTCGGACCACTCCGGTCCCTTGTGGAGACCACCTCTCACCAGCCCAATGCACGGAGGCAGCCAAGTTGCAGAAGGAATTTTCCGACGTGTTCTCGCCCCTTCCTGGTCGTACCCACCTCATAGAACACCACATCGAAACGACCCTGGGGGTGGTAGTGCGTAGCCGCCCTTACCGCTTGCCTGAACACAAGAAAAAGGTGGTTCGGGATGAACTCAAGGCCATGCTCGAAATGGGCATAGTCAAGGAGTCCCACAGTGACTGGAGCAGCCCAGTGGTCCTGGTTCCCAAGACCGACGGGTCGGTCCGGTTCTGTGTGGACTATAGAAAGGTCAACGCGGTGTCTAAATTTGACGCATACCCAATGCCTCGCATTGATGAGTTGCTTGATCAGTTAGGCGCTGCTTGCTTTTATTCGACACTGGATCTAACAAAGGGATATTGGCAGATCCCCTTGACTCCTCTATCCTGAGAGAAAATGGCCTTTTCCACACCGTTTGGATTAAACCAATTTGTCACGCTCCCTTTTGGGTTGTTTGGGGCACCCGCTACGTTCCAGCGGCTTATGGACAGGGTCCTCTGCCCTCACGCGGCCTACGCAGCCGCCTATCTAGACGACATTGTAATCTACAGTAATGATTGGCCGTGGCACTTGGAACACCTGAGGGCTGTTCTAAACTCGCTGAGGTGAGCGGGCCTCACAGCTAACCCAAAAAAGTGCGATTGGGCGGGTGGAAGTACGGTATCTGGGGCTCCACTTGAGACATGGGCAGGTGCGTCCCCAAATTAACAAGACCACAGCAATTGAGGCCTGCCCGAGGCCCAAGACCAAAAAGTAGGTGAGATGGTTCTTGGGGCTGGCTGGCTATTATCGTAGGTTTCTACCTAATTATTCGGACGTCACCAGCCCGCTAACCAATCTCAGGCCACCCAATTTTTTATCTTTAGGTTCACGGATTTTTTCAACATATTTTTGATGATGTCGGTCGAAATAAAAATAAGTGTCCTTGTCCAATTTTTTTTTTTTTTGCATGGCAAAATTTCAATGTTGGATTAAGATGATAAAATAATTTAAATTCAAGAGACACACTTTACATACATACACACACACATTTTATATATATATATATATATATATATATATATATATATATATATATATATATATATAGTGTGTGTGTGTGTGTTCTTGTGTATAAGTTTATAACACGGACTAGCATTCCAGTACTTACTTCTCTGAAGGTATGTGGCCATATGACCGTTGAGCTCTCATGAGCACATCGAAGGCTGATACTGTACGTTCGTGCTACTTGATTCGATAGGACTCTCTGCGGCACCATCCTCTTCTAATTCCACAGTCAGATACTTGCAGCCAAAATCGCGAACTAACGTTATGGCAGGCATATTCGGCATCGCGCTCATTACATCACCACCTTCTTTCTGTGAACCAAAGATCGTTTTGATCTTTTCATTGTTTACTTTCAATGCTTGAGAGACGAAACCGCCCACGTTTTGGTTAGTGAGACAGTGAAAAGACTTTACCACACTTTATGCTTACGTACAGTTGAGGCGATAGCTCGGAATCCATGCTGGCAGCATCAGCCATGGTCAGCACGAGGCTGACACTGTCGTAAAGCGGTCGTAAATACCATAAAAACATTCAAGTGAATACTCAATGTCGTAAATAGTTTCATTTTCAGACTCGGCTGAAGTGGATATATATACAACACACATTGTCATTTGTATTTGCGATTCTAATACTTTTTACTTAAAGAAATATGACCTAGTACCAGGGATACAGTGTTACAAGAAAAATATGTGACTTTTTTTTTACAGTGACTTTTTTTTTTACATTTCTTTTTGTACGTTTCGCCGGTTAAAATAAAAATATGTACAGGCTTTATTTTTCTAGCGGTAGTATGTAACTGCCATCAGCGGATCCGTGATCCGAAAAATCTAAAATGAGTCGCCTCACTAAAAAGGGGGCTCCAGATCCGGTCCAGTGGACAGAGCAGTGCCAACAGGCCTTCTCTGAGGTAAAAGCTGCACTGTGTGGGGGGCCACTTTTACACTCCCCTGACTTCTCTCTCTCCCCTTTATTTTGCAGACTGATGCATCGGACAGAGGGCTGGGGGCCGTTTTGTCCCAGGAGGTGGAGGGTGAGGAGCGCCCTGTGCTGTACATCAGCCGAGAACTCTCGATGCATGAAAGCAGGTACAGCACAATCGAGAAGGGGTGTCTAGCCATCAAGTGGGCGGTCCTCGCCTTCCGATACTACCTGCTGGGGTGCTCTTTCACTCTCTGGCTCCACCGCATGAAGGATGCCAATGCGCGGATCACCCGTTGGTATCTCGCCCTCCAGCCATTTAAGTTCAAGGTGATCCACAGGCCAGGGGTGCAGATGGTGGTGGCGGACTTCCTGTCCCATGGGGGGGGAGTCAGCTTCAGGCCGGACGGCTCCCCGGCCTGAGTCGGGCGGTGGGGGTATGTGGCAGTGGGGGCATGTGGCAGTGGGGGCGTGGCCAAGCAGCAGTCTGTGAATGGAGGGCGAGGTCGGGGAAGGTAAGTGGCTAAGTCATTCCACCTGCTGTCAATTAATGTGTGTGTGTGTGTGTGTGTGTGTGTGTGTGTGTCTCTGTTTGTTACAGGGACGGAGCGTAAAAGGAGAGAGAGAGCGCAGAGAAAGGGAGCTCTCTCCCCAACCACAATGCATGTGAGTGAGTGAGTGAGTGAGTGAGTGAGTGAGTGAGTCATGAAAGGAAGCAAGCAAGCTGAAAAGCCCGAATAAAAGTATTCGTACAAATATCAACTCTCGCCTGTCATGCTTCTGTGCTCCACCCACATCAGGACGTGTTACAAACACCAATTCCAAAAAAGTTGGGAAGCTGTGTAAATAAAACTGGAAATAAAAACAGATTGTGATGATTTGCAAATCACTGAAACTCTATTTCAGTGAAAATAGAACAAAGACAACATATCAAATATTGAAACTAAGAAGTTTTATTTATTTATTTATTTATTTTTAAAAAATGCTGTATATGCTCGCTGCTGGGCGGCATGGTGGTGTAGTGGTTAGCGCTGTCGCCTCACAGCAAGAGGGTCCTGGGTTCGAGCCCCGGGGCCGGCGAGGGCCTTTCTGTGTGGAGTTTGCATGTTCTCCCCGTGTCCGCGTGGGTTTCCTCCGGGTGCTCCGGTTTCCCCCACAGTCCAAAGACATGCAGGTTAGGTTAACCGGTGACTCTAAATTGACCGTAGGTGTGAATGTGAGTGTGAATGGTTGTCTGTGTCAGCCCTGTGATGACCTGGCGACTTGTCCAGGGTGTACCCCGCCTTTCGCCCGTAGTCAGCTGGGATAGGCTCCAGCTTGCCTGCGACCCTGTAGAAGGATAAAGCGGCTAGAGATAATGAGATAATGAGATGAGATGCTCGCTGCTGACATCAAATTCAAAACATGTTTCAACAACATGTGTTGCATCACCTCTACTTTTAACAACACTCTGTAAATGTTTCGGAACTGAGGAGACCAACTGAAGAGCTGTAGTTTTGAAAGGGAAATGTTGTCCCATTCTCACCTGATATACAATTTCAGTTACCGGTACTCAACAATTCAGGGTCTCCTTTGTCGTAGTTTGCGCTTCATAATGCGCCAAATGTTTTAAATGGGAGACAGGTCTGGACTGCAGCAGGCCAGTTTAGCACCTGCACTCTTTTACTATGGAGCCATGCAGTTTTAATATGTGCAGAAAGCAGTTTGGCGTTGTCTTGCTGAAAGAAGGAAGGCCTGCCCTGAAAAAGATTTTGTCTAGATGGCAGCATGTTGCTCTGAAACGTGTTTATATCATTCAGCATTAATGATGCCTTCCCAGATGTACAAGCTACCCATGTCATGTGCACTAATGCCCCCTCATACCATCACAGATGCTGCTTTTGAGCTGTGCACTGATAACAAGCCCTCTCCTCTTTAGCCCGTCCCAAAAAAGCATTCCAACCTTTTTTTTGGAAACGGGGTTGGATGTGCAACTCTACGTAAGAAAATTTCCCTTAAAAAAAGGTTCCAAGAAGCAAGAAACCTTAACTATCTCAGGCACCATTAAGGAACCTTTATTCCCTGTGGTATCTAAAACAGGATTTCTTAAAAGTGCTGATGACACATTTTTGACATCTCTGGCGATGTTTTATAACATAAAAATTAATTCCCGATGATCCATATATTAATTCACGAAGGCGCCTATTTTACAAGTTATGATAAAAAACGCGGCTATTTGGGCAAATTTGACGGGGCTGCAGCACCCAGGAGACGAAGGAGGAGGAGGAACTATATGACGTCAGCGAAAGAATCTTCCTCCTAACTTACCAGTTTGTTGTTGATGCGACAGGTGTTCAGTTTATCATTATTAGTATTTTTATTATACATTTTATATATATATATATATATATATATATATATATATATATATATATATATATATATATATATAGTTATTATGCCTTCGTGTTCTGTTGCCAGCTTTTGCTCCAAAACCCACAAGGATGGGGTAAGTTTATTCAAGTTTCCCAGAGATCCCGAGCTGCATGCCAAGTGGGTGAAGCAAGTCAGGCGCACTTGTGACAAGTGGGAGCCCTCACCAACATCTGTCCTGTGCTCTGAACACTTCGATTTGGATTGTTTTGACACCCTTCCCAGCTTAAAAGAATCTCTTGGGTGTTCAGTTCAGCACAAACGTGTGTTACTACCATCAGCAGTGCCTACACAGTGTTGCCAGATTGGGAGGTTTCCCGCCCAGTTGGGCAGTTTCAAGTGCATTTTGGTGGGTTTTGAACATATTTTGGGCTGGAAAACTTCAGCAGTATCTGTTGCCAGATCTGTTGCCAGATACTGCTGAAGTTTTCCAGCCCAAAATATGTTCAAAACCCACCAAAATGCACTTGAAACCGCCCAACTGGGCGGGAAACCTCCCAATCTGGCAACACTGCCAGTATTCCGGAGGGGGTCTACTAGTAGCTATGCCGGATCCAAAGACAGTCCTCCTGTCAGAACATGTGTTGTGAAATGACATAAGATAAAGGTACGTAGAGCTATAGATTCTACATGATAATCATAAATGTAATCATAAAGTCGGCGTGATATCAGTCATGTATTTGCTTGTGAAAGCTTGCGGCTTTCATGTAACTGCCGCCTAGCAACGAGAGGCAAAGGGTAAAGAGGGTAGGCATCATAGATTCTATTCGGAAGAGATCAACACAATTCTAGACTCCCAGAAGAGGAAGAGCTAGCACTAGAGAGTTCACCGGCGTTTTCATGTGCCATTTCCATTGAGTAGAACCAGAGTAGAACAGCCAGTGAACCGCAGCGTGTTCTTCCGCTGACGTCACAGCATGGCCGCGAGCCACGGACCCAGTTTTCTTGCGCTGTGCAATTAAAAGTTGGATATTTGCGTAACAACAGCTTCTTTTCACGTGATTATAACAGAAATTTAACGTTTGCCATGTTGTATAGTTTATTTAAGAAATTGCAAAGAGTCATGTTCGTGTCATCAGCACTTTAAAGGTGCACTTTTGCACTAAGCTGCATATTGCAATTTTACACACACACACACACACGCACACACACACACACACACACACCTAAATTCACTCAAGCATGAAGCATGAAGGGCACAAACAGCCTTTAGTGCTTCCTGCACTGATTTATAAATAAATTTCTGAGATGAAGTTTTGAGATTGAGGTTCTTTAGTTCGATATGTGAAGGATACGGTACGTGTTAATGCAGAATGTGAGTCGGTCAATGCTTTTAACTCCAAGCCTATTGAAGTGTATGGGTGAGGAGCCACAGTGATGGTAACAGGAGATGTTTGTAGTTAAAGGAGTGAGGATTATTAATCCGGATCCACTGACGTGTATGACATGCGTGTTATTTCACCACAGTGCTGATGAATTCTCACATCTGATTGGTCGGAAGGTGTTCCCACAACAACAGCTCTGACGGTACTTTCAGACAAATCACAGGAGTATATTAATGTATTTGTTATAATACATTATCATTTCTATCGTAACAGCTTGCTAACGAGGACGTGCACGGCGGCCTCTCTACAAATATATATGGGCACTGTGTGAGACGGCTGCCTCTCCAGTAGCTCTGTAGTTTTTAGCTCTTTAAACATCTTTTTTCTACCTTTTTTACTTTTCTGCGCTTCTTACGAAGACATAGTGTGTTTTACTTATATCAAATGGATATTTTTAACTTTAACGCGCAACCAGGAGCCAGTTTTCTTGCTTATTCGAGAGAGGAGCTGCTGGCCCTGAAAACAATGGGACAAGCCAGGATACGACACCCCATCCCGGCAGAACTGAGGAGGAAATCCAAGGGCTGCAAAGCCGGAGCTAAGCTAAAGGCTAGGCTAGCGGACAACCAGAGGCGCGCCAAACCACCCATTCCTTCCATTATCATGGGGAATGTGAACTCGCTGCTGAATAAGGCCGACGAGCTATCCGTACTGAAAAACCAGCGGATTTACCGGGAGAGCAGCTTATTTATCTTTACGGAGACATGGCTAACACACTTTGTACCAGATGCTAACGTGGACCTGTGGGGATTCACTGCTGTGAGAGCCGACAGAGACACTAAAGCATGCGGGAAAGGCAAAGGTGGGGGACTCATCATTTACGTGAACAACTGCTGGTGTAACCTGGGACATATCTCCGTAAAGACAGTTTTATGTTGCCCGGACTTGGAGCTGCTAGCTGTTAGCATGCGGCCATATTATCTGCCGAGGGAGTTCAGTCACGTGATCACCATCTGTGTTTACATCCCTCTGAGGGCAGATGCAGCAGCTGCATGTGAGAGGATTCACTCTGTCACAGCAAGGCTGCAGACACAGCACCCTGAGGCATTTATCATCATTTCTGGGGACTTTAATCACACTACTTTGGACTCTACTTTGGCTGCTTTTTACCAGGCTGTGGATTGTCCAACAAGGAACAACAGGACAATTGACTTGCTGTATGCTAATGTGAGGGATGCATACAGAGTCACACCCCTCCCCCCACTAGGGAAGTCTGACCACAACCTGGTTCTTCTACAGCCGAAGTACACCCCCCTGGTTCAAAGGCAGTCTGCAACAGCTAGCTCCATCAGGAGGTGGTCCCCTGAAATGGAAGATGCCCTCAGAGACTGCTATGACATCACGGACTGGGATGTGCTGCTTAGCCCACACGATGAGGACATAGAGGGGCTGACACACTGTCTGACGGATTACCTTAACTTCTGTGCAGACGTGGTCTGCCCCTCTAAGACTGTACGGTGTTACCCTAATAACAAGCCATGGGTAACACAGGAAGTCAAAGCTGTCCTCAACAGGAAGAAGGCCACCTTCAGGAGCAGGGATAGGGAGGCAATGAAAGCAGCACAGCAGGAGGTGAAACGCTGCGTGAGGGAAGCTAAGGACAGCTACAGGAGAAAGGTGGAGCAGAAGCTGAAGGAGAACAGCATGAGGGAGGTCTGGGAAGGTGTGAAAACCATCACAGGCCACAATACAAAGACCAGAGTCATTGAGGGGACAGTGGAGAGGGCGAACGAGTTGAATGACTTCTTCAACTGGTTAAACCAGCCCATGTCCCCCCCACCCTCCCCCACACTGCAGCCATCTCTCCTTCTTCCCTCAATACACCTCCCCCCAGTCATTGCGGCAGCCCCCTCCTCCCCCACCTCAACACAGACTCCTCCATGCATTACTGCAGACCAGGTCAGAGGTCAACTGAGGAAGCTTCGCCCCAGGAAAGCAGCAGGCCCGGACAAGGTGTGTCCCTGACTACTGAAGACTTGCGCTGCTAAACTGGGTGAACCACTCCAACGCATCTTCAACCTTAGCCTGCAGCTGGGGAGAGCGCCCACCCTCTGGAAGACATCATGTATCGTTCCAGTTCCCAAAAAGAATCGGCTCAGTGAGCTGAACGACTTATGACCGGTGGCGCTCACTTCACATCTGATGAAGACGTTGGAGCAGCTCTTCCTCAGCCTCCTCAGACCCCAGGTACAACATGCCCAGGACTGTCTGCAGTTTGCGTACCAGGCAGGTGTCGGTGTGGAAGACGCCATCCTCTACCTGCTACACCAAGCCCACTCGCATCTGGATAAGGGAAATGGCACAGTGAGGATCCTCTTCTTGGACTTCTCGAGTGCCTTCAACACCATCCAGCCCCTTTTGCTTCAGGACAAACTGAACAGGATGCGAGTGGACCCCTGACTGGTCACCTGGATCTCCAGCTACCTCACTGACAGGCCGCAGTACGTCAGGCTGAAGGACATCACGTCTGACACTGTGATTAGCAGCACCAGAGCACCCCAGGTCACGGTGCTGGCCCCTCTTCTCTTCACCCTGTACACCACGAACTTCTGCTACAACTCGGAGCTGTGTCACATTCAGGAGTTCGCCGATGACACAGCCATCATTGGGTGTATCAGTGATGACAGAGAGGAGGAGTATAGGAGCCTGGTGAAGGACTTTGCCGTTTGGTGCAACAGGAACCATCTGCAGCTCAACACCTTGAAGACCAAGGAGCTGGTCATTGACTTTGGGAGGTCCAGACCAAGGTCACGACCAGTTCTGATCGAGGGAGTCGAGGTGGAGGCTGTGGATTCCTACAAGTACCTCGGGCTGTGGCTGGACAGCAAGCTGGACTGGACTTGCAACACCAATCACTTATGCAGGAAGGGACAGAGCAGGCTATACTTCCTTAGGAGGTTGCGGTCCTTTAATATCTGCAGGAAACTCCTGTGGATGTTCTATCAGTCTGTGGTTGCCAGTGTCCTGTTTTACACCATGGTGTGCTGGGGGGGGGCAGCACATCCAAGAAGGACACATCCAGGCTGGACAAACTGATCAGGCGGGCCGGCTCTGTGGTCAGCATGAAGCTGGACTCTCTGGTGATGGTGGCAGAGAAGAGGTCTATGGGCAAACTATTGAACATCATGGACGATGCCAGTCACCCTCTGCACACCGTCATCAGCAACCAGAGGAGCCTGTTCAGTGACGGAATGCTTCTTCCCAAGTGCAGGACGAACAGACTCAAAAACTCCTTTGTCCCTCACGCCATCAGACTGTACAACTCCTCTCTGGGGGGGAGGAGGAGTAACAGGAGGACAGAGGACGGGAAGGAGCAGTAGCCTAGCCTAACAATAAGCAATACTGGACAATGTGCAATATAATGTGCAATATAAAGTGCAATCTCTCTCCTGCGGGCCCCTTCCCCCCCTTCCTGTCTTCCCCATATCTTATTCTTTTTATGTTTGTATATGTAAATACTTAATTTAATTTAACTAGAAGTTTTTTCTCTATTTTCTATTCTCTGTTTATCCTGTAATGAGGGCGGCACGGTGGTGTAGTGGTTAGCACAGTCGCCTCACAGCAAGAGTGGCCCAGTGGCCAACGAGGGCCTTTCGGTGCGGAGTTTGCATGTTCTCCCCGTGTCCGCGTGGGTTTCCTCCGGGTGCTCCGGTTTCCCCCACAGTCCAAAGACATGCAGGTTAGGTTAACTGGTGACTCTAAATTGAGCGTAGGTGTGAATGTGAGTGTGAATGGTTGTCTGTGTCTATGTGTCAGCCCTGTGATGACCTGGCGACTTGTCCAGGGTGAACCCCGCCTTTCGCCCGTAGTCAGCTGGGATAGGATCCAGCTTGCCCGCGACCCTGTAGAACAGGATAAAGCGGCTACAGATAATGAGAATGAGATCCTGTAATGATGCTGCTGGAATCTTAATTTCCCTGAGGGAACCATCCCAAAGGGAACAATAAAGTTCTATCTAATCTAATCTTTTGATGTTTAACAAATAAAACACAAATCACTGATGTGATGATGTTTTCTGTACAGAGATGCTGATGGAAGGAGTCTTCAGTGTCAGAGCTTTGAATTCAGAATGTTTCCCACCAAGGGAAAGTCTTCAGGACAGGGGAGTTCTGTCTTAACTTGCTTCATGAAGAGAAAGAGGAGATGCTGACATGACACTTTGTACACTATTATCATTCTCTTAACCGGCTTCATGAGGGAGTCACCTGGAATACTTTTCAATTAACAGCTGTGTCTCGTCAAAAGTTAATTAGTGGACGAGTTTCTTACCTTCTTAATGCGTTTGAGATCAAACAGTAAATAATAACACAGTAAATAGCCCGATTCAACACCACAGCTGCAGTAATCCATACAGAATTATATCAAGAACTGAACAACTAAGTAAAGAGAAACGACATCCATCATTACTTTAAGACACGAAGAGACTTTTAATGAATAAAAGTAAAGAAAAACATTGAATTAGAAGGTGTGTACAAACGTTTTACTGTTAGTGTATATATATAAATAAATTTAAATGACACTCAGATCCTCAATGTGTTTCGTATGAAAGATGCAAGTACACACACACACACACACACACACACTTTATTTTATATTATATACACACATACACACCACACACACACACACATATACACACACATATACACACACATACATATATATATATATATATATATATATATATATATATACAGTATATATAATTTTATATATATATATATATATATATATATATATATATACACACACACACCGGGGATTCTAAAATGAAACAACATGAACAATATGATTGAGGACAAAATGCAACATCACACTTCCACATCCACTTTATACACATCTGTAATGAGATTAGACGAGTATACTATATATTATACAACTTATGGTCCAAGGATTGATGCTTGTCAAGTCAAACATAAGTAATAAATAATACAGATGTCTAATACAGCAAATACATTTTTTTTTTAAATTTAGACAATAAGAAAAGTGAACATGAGTCGAAACCCTGAGTGAGACGTGGAACCACTTCAGTCTCTCACATCTCTCAATCTCCTTTATTAAACTGTTAAAATATTTACATCCATCACCGCTGTAATAAATAACGGATGACTCATGCAGGAGGTTTACAGCCTTCAGATGATCGCTGGTTAAACAATAGATTGGACAGAATTAGCAAATTAATGATTACAGCAGCATCTTTGGCTCCAAACTGCTCTTTAAAATAAATCTATAATTCGATGTGAGTCTCCAACTAAAAGGCGTGAACTTTACTCAGAACAGGATGATCATTCAGTATTTTTCCGAATGCTCATTTTTGATAATAGATTAAATGATTCAGCGTGATTGTTTTGCTGTGTGTGAAATGAGCTTTAGTTATAATAATATAACAATGGAAAAGTGAAGTATGAATCTATTTAGTAATGCAATTTCCTTGGAGTTTCTTTCCATGGCTCCAGTATGAGCCGGGTGTGTGCTGAGTCGGTAAACAGTGTGTCACTGTCGAGTTACATTACACACACACACACACACACACACATACACACACACCTTGTGAAATGCCAGGAGGGATGCAGTATCAACAACACAGCTTAGGGGTCACACAGTGAATCTGTTCCACATACAGTGGTGCTTGAAAGTTTGTGAACCCTTTAGAATTTTCTATATTTCTGCATAAATATGACCTAAAACATCATCAGATTTTCACACAAGTCCTAAAAGTACAACCCCGAGTCCAAAAAAGTTGGGACAAAGTACAAATTGTAAATAAAAATGGAATGCAAAAATTTACAAATCTCAAAAACTGATATTGTATTCACAATAGAACATAGACAACATATCAAATGTCGAAAGTGAGACATTTTGAAATTTCATGTCAAATATTGGCTCATTTGAAATTTCATGACAGCAACACATCTCAAAAAAGTTGGGACAGGGGCAATAAGAGGCTGGAAAAGTTAAAGGTACATAAAAGGAACAGCTGGAGGACCAAATTGCAACTCATTAGGTCAATTGGCAATAGGTCATTAACATGACTGGGTATAAAAAGAGCATCTTGGAGTGGCAGCGGCTCTCAGAAGTAAAGATGGGAAGAGGATCACCAATCCCCCTAATTCTGCACCGACAAATAGTGGAGCAATATCAGAAAGGAGTTCGACAGTGTAAAATTGCAAAGAGTTTGAACATATCATCATCTACAGTGCATAATATCATCAAAAGATTCAGAGAATCTGGAAGAATCTCTGTGCGGAAGGGTCAAGGCCGGAAAACCATACTGGGTGCCCGTGATCTTCGGGCCCTTAGACGGCACTGCATCACATACAGGCATGCTTCTGTATTGGAAATCACAAAATGGGCTCAGGAATATTTCCAGAGAACATTATCTATGAACACAATTCACCGTGCCATCCGCTGTTGCCAGCTAAAACTCTATAGTTCAAAGAAGAAGCCGTATCTAAACACGATCCAGAAGCGCAGACGTCTTCTCTGGGCCAAGGCTCATTTAAAATGGACTGTGGCAAAGTGGAAAACTGTTCTGTGGTCAGACGAATCAAAATTTGAAGTTCTTTATGGAAATCAGGGACGCCGTGTCATTCGGACTAAAGAGGAGAAGGACGACCCGAGTTGTTATCAGCGCTCAGTTCAGAAGCCTGCATCTCTGATGGTATGGGGTTGCATTAGTGCGTGTGGCATGGGCAGCTTACACATCTGGAAAGACACCATCAATGCTGAAAGGTATATCCAGGTTCTAGAGCAACATATGCTCCCATCCAGACGACGTCTCTTTCAGGGAAGACCTTGCATTTTCCAACATGACAATGCCAAACCACATACTGCATCAATTACAGCATCATGGCTGCGTAGAAGAAGGGTCCGGGTACTGAACTGGCCAGCCTGCAGTCCAGATCTTTCACCCATAGAAAACATTTGGCGCATCATAAAACGGAAGATACGACAAAAAAGACCTAAGACAGTTGAGCAACTAGAATCCTACATTAGACAAGAATGGGTTAACATTCCTCTCCCTAAACTTGAGCAACTTGTCTCCTCAGTCCCCAGACGTTTACAGACTGTTGTAAAGAGAAAAGGGGATGTCTCACAGTGGGAAACATGGCCTTGTCCCAACTTTTTTGAGATGTGTTGTTGTCATGAAATTTAAAATCACCTAATTTTTCTCTTTAAATGATACATTTTCTCAGTTTAAACATTTGATGTGTCATCTATGTTCTATTCTGAATAAAATATGGAATTTTGAAACTTCCACATCATTGCATTCCGTTTTTATTTACAATTTGTACTTTGTCCCAACTTTTTTGGAATCGGGGTTGTAGATAAAGAGAACCCAGTTAAACAAATGAGACAAAGATATTATACTTGGTCATTTATTTATTGAGGAAAATGATCCAATATTACATATCTGTGAGTGGCTAAAGTATGTGAACCTTTGCTTTCAGTATCTGGTGTGACCCCCTTGTGCAGCAATAACTGCAACTAAACGTTTGCGGTAACTGTTGATCAGTCCTGCACACCGGCTTGGAGGAATTTTAGCCCGTTCCTCCGTACAGAACAGCTTCAACTCTGGGATGTTGGTGGGTTTCCTCACATGAACTGCTCGCTTCAGGTCCTTCCACAACATTTCCATTGGATTAAGGTCAGGACTTTGACTTGGCCATTCCAAAACATTCACTTTATTCTTCTTTAACCATTCTTTGGTAGAACGACTTGTGTGCTTAGGGTCGTTGTCTTGCTGCATGACCCACCTTCTCTTGAGATTCAGTTCATGGACAGATGTCCTGACATTTTCCTTTAGAATTCGCTGGTATAATTCAGAATTCATTGCTCCATCAATGATGGCAAGCCGTCCTGGCCCAGATGCAGCAAAACAGGCCCAAACCATGATACTACCACCACCATGTTTCACAGATGGGATAAGGTTCTTATGCTGGAATGCAGTGTTTTCCTTTCTCCAAACATAACGCTTCTCATTTAAACCAAAAAGTTCTATTTTGATCTCATCCATCCACAAAACATTTTTCCAATAGCCTTCTGGCTTGTCCACGTGATCTTTAGCAAACTGCAGATGAGCAGCAATGTTCTTTTTGGAGAGCAGTGGCTTTCTCCTTGCAACCCTGCCATGCACACCATTGTTGTTCAGTGTTCTCCTGATGGTGGACTCATGAACATTAACATTAGCCAATGTAAGAGAGGCCTTCAGTTGCTTAGAAGTTACCCTGGGGTCCTTTGTGACCTCGCCGACTATTACACACCTTGCTCTTGGAATGATCTTTGTTGGTCGACCACTCCTGGGGAGGGTAACAATGGTCTTGAATTTCCTCCATTTGTACATAATCTGTCTGACTGTGGATTGGTGGAGTCCAAACTCTTTAGAGATGGTTTTGCAACCTTTTCCAGCCTGATGAGCATCAACAACGCTTTTTCTGAGGTCCTCAGAAATCTCCTTTGTTCGTGCCATGATACACTTCCACAAACATGTGCTGTGAAGATCAGACTTTGATAGATCCCTGTTCTTTAAATAAAACAGGGTGCCCACTCACACCTGATTGTCATCCCATTGATTGAAAACACCTGACTCTAATTTCACCTTCAAATTAACTGCTAATCCTAGAGGTTCGCATACTTTTGCCACTCACAGATATGTAATATTGGATCATTTTTCTCAATAAATAAATGACCAAGTATAATATTTTTGTCTCATTTGTTTAACTGGGTTCTCTTTATCTACTTTTAGGACTTGTGTGAAAATCTGATGATGGTTTAGGTCATATTTATGCAGAAATATAGAAAATTCTAAAGGGTTCACAAACTTTCAAGCACCACTGTAGGTTTTACACCGGATGCCCTTCCTGACACAACCCTCTCCAGTCTATCTGGCACTAAGTGTGCACTGGCTTACAACCCCAGTGGTTGGGTATTTTACCTAATCTGCATGCCTGTGGACTGTAGGGGAAACCTGAGGACCTGGAGGAAACCCACACAGACAGAACATGCAAACTCCACACAGAAAGACCCCATCACCACCATGCCACCCAAAGCAAATGACTCTGGTGGGACTTGAACTCACATCCTTTGACTTGCTTCTCAGATGCAGCTAGAAATCCAACATACTGTTATGCCACAGAGCCTGTTTTTCAGAAAACATTGATTGTCAACAACAGATAAAGTTTATATTAACCTCCTGAGAACGAAGGTAAAATAATGCCTTGTAGTGTTTTTGTTACCTTCTATTACCTACAAGTTCAAAAAAATTACAATCGAGAGTTACTTTACTTTATTATATATACATTTTTAATTTCACAGATAGCTGAATGATTTTAATGGGAAAAACCTTGACCACACAAAATGTAAAGATTTCAGCAATACAGTCACATTAAATTTACCTTTCTATTATTCTAGATTTATTTTATGTAAAACTTGTTTGTACTGTAATTAAGTAATCACTGAGCTCGTCCTAATACGTGATCGATTCTACTGTAACAACTTATAAGGACTCGTATGGAGGACAGATGTATTTGTTAATCGCGGAACTCCTTGTGCATGAAGTGGAGCCCCATACGTAAGAGAATATGGTAATGCATTGACCTGATTTTTGATGGCTTGACTGTACAAAGTCCGTACATACAAATGCGTCCCACCACAGGGAACCTGATCATAAGTGCAAGGCAATGTATCTCAAACACCTGAGTACCAGACAACAAAATGTGTCTCTTTATTTCCATAAGATAGATGGGTTTTTATCAGCACTTGTTTTTAATTTGCCTTTAAAAAAATAACATGGGATTATTTACAAACACATTTTACAGAAAAATATTCACGACAGTTTCATATAAAATGAGTTAAAACAGTTTTATTAGTCCACTCGCTGGTTGGACAGGTGACAGTTTGTGTCGTGTCAGGGCGATAGACAGATGTAAGTGCAGGAAGAGTTTTATTGAAAACACGCAAGCAAACAGATCCAAAACAGAAACAAAGGCCGAGTGGAAAACCAGGCAGTGGTGGAGTGAGACACAGACAGGATATCAGAGGGATGGATACAATACTCACAGTCCAAAAACACAAATAGGGTCAAAAGCAGAAAAGCAACACAAAATGCAAGGCTTTCACAAAGTCTGTGTGTTACTGAGAGTCCTTATATAAATGTCTGTGCTGTGACTGAGCTCTAACCAGGAACAGGTGCACGGGGATTAGTCCTAATGCTGCTGTGTGTGGACACAACCGAAGAAAGCAGACGACTGTGTGACGTGTGGAGTGTGATATTGGATGGTAACTCTACAGTAGTGGTGTAAAGTGAAAGCGCTGTTCACTGCTGTCCCCCAGGCACCCAGCAGAGTCTCACCATAATAAACGTGCTGGTGTTGTTTCTGGCGCAGGGCATGCGGTGTCAAAGAAAGGAATAAATATGTATTGTAACTGTGATGTGACTCTCGTTATTGGTCTCACTGTCACAAGACAATGCAGTGATTTATTGAGGTGAAAAACACGACACCACACAATTCGATGGTTCATTCATGGTGCTGTAATATTATTATTCTATTCAGGGGATTTTGTGCTCTTGGGAATATTTTACTCATAAACTCATCAGGAGCTCTGATTTTAGCACCATGCCTAGGTGTGCACACACACTCACAGTAAGAAGGTCCGGGTTCGAGCCCCGTGGCCGGCGAGGGCCTTTCTGTGCGGAGTTTGCATGTTCTCCCCGTGTCCGCGTGGGTTTCCTCCGGGTGCTCCGGTTTCCCCCACAGTCCAAAGACATGCAGGTTAGGTTAACTGGTGACTCTAAATTGAGCGTAGGTGTGAATGTGAGTGTGAATGGTTGTCTGTGTCTATGTGTCAGCCCTGTGATGACCTGGCGACTTGTCCAGGGTGAACCCCGCCTTTCGCCCGTAGTCAGCTGGGATAGGATCCAGCTCGCCTGCGACCCTGTAGGACAGGATAAGCGGTTACAGATAATGGATATATATATATATATGGTGAAGTTTATTTTATGTTAAAGTGTATTTGTTTATTGACAGAAGGAGTCTCCAGTGTCAGCGCTTTGTATCAGTCAGAGTTAAAGGTGTAACTGTTAGTTTTCCACCACAGGAAAGTCTTCGGGACAGAGGAGTTGATGTATTGTGTTTTTCTGAGTCACTTAACAAGTTGCATCTTTTTCTTAGTAGTGTTAGAGAAAAGAGAGCATGGTGAAGGAACACATTTTTAGCTGACTGAACATGAGACAAAACAGGAACTAAACTGTTTCTCAGACATTCAATAACATTAAATGTAACTATAAATGGATAAAAAGTATGACGTGTCGCTCTTCAATGACTACAACATTGTAAATATTGACAAATTGCTATGGTATAAGAGGAATAAACTACTTCAAGATGTGTCGTTATTGGAAAACAATCAACTTGTGGGTGGTAACAGTAACTCCACAAGCAGACACTACCTCATTACACTACCTCGCTGTTAATTATTCTTCTAAAACAGAATGATCAAAAGGGTTTATTCCATCCTTAACACCTTTATAGACTAGCTAGCTATTTAAGTTTGTGTATGATATTACAAATACACCAGTTATTTAGTTAACCAGCAAAACATTTCCCAATTTCACTGTAATAGCTATTCAGTTCATTTCAATCTGATCAGCAAGTCTGAGTAGAATTCGATAAAGTTTTGAAACGTGATTTCTAGCAGTGGAATCATTTCTATGACATTCACAGGTGGAAATACTGAAATCGCTACACCACATGGTCTTGTTCTGTTAACATCCAGTCAGTAAAGTTAGCTAGCTGCATGAGACTGATGGCAGTAACGCTGAGGCTATTAGCACTGGGTTCCTGAACATCATCCAATTTCATTTCGTTAGTCATCAGGTCAGCTAGCTCAATTTCAGTGAGCACCGTCCCCTGTGTTGAATGGAAATGTGAAAAATTGTGAAAAATACATTTTTATAGACATGCGTGTCAAGGACGAGAAAAACTTGACGATGATGCGTTTGAGTTCGCACAAAACTCACCCTAACTATCCACTTCAAGGACTGACCTGTGATCTTCGCGACTTTCACTGTGAAACATCTTCAAGGATTTAACACATCACAGCTGCCTCGACTTTGAAAACATCCAGAATGACGTGAACGTCTGAGAACTTCTATAAATAGTACAGACGTCTGTCTACAGCAGGATTTATACATTAGTTGGATATCTTTGAGCTAAGTTTGAGCTTAGCCTTGATTTTCTGGTTCCCTTTGTCCCGGGACACACTGCACAGCTCTGGCTCCAATTAAATTTACGATGATCAGACATATAAAAATTCCACACAAGGAACCACATCTTCGCTGGCTTTTTTTATTTTATCTGACAGGCCAGA
Organism: Neoarius graeffei; assembly: GCF_027579695.1. Classification (NCBI taxonomy): domain Eukaryota; kingdom Metazoa; phylum Chordata; class Actinopteri; order Siluriformes; family Ariidae; genus Neoarius; species Neoarius graeffei. The sequence continues at coordinate 1,404,195 of NC_083577.1, forward strand.
ATTACAGAAAGCATACAGCTTGCTAGAAATCATTAAAGTAATTTTATTAATAATGCACATTAAAGGTGAAATCGTCTTTTTCAGTGTTTTTTACTTGTACAGCTAACCTTGAAGATATGTAAATTATGATCAGATATAAAGGTTGTCCACAGTAAGTGGCTGAGGCCAAGTTTACATTAGACCGTATCTGTCTCGTTTTCTTCGCGGATGCACTGTCCGTTTACATTAAAACGCCTGGAAACGCCGGGAAACGGGAATCCGCCAGCGTCCACGTATTCAATCCAGATTGTGTCAGCTCCGGTGCAGTGTAAACATTGAGAATATGCGGATACGCTGTGCTGAGCTCTAGCTGGCGTCGTCATTGGACAACGTCATTGTGACATCCACCTTCCTGATTCGCTGGCGTTGGTCATGTGACACGACTGCTGAAAAACAGCGCGGACTTCCGCCTTGTATCACCTTTCATTAAAGAGTATAAAAGTATGAAAATACTGCAAATACTGATGCAAATACTGCCCATTGTGTAGTTATGATTGTCTTTAGGCTTGCCATCCTTCCACTTGCAAGTGGTAAGTGATATGCACTGGGATCACACACACAGCGGCTCAGTCCCGAATCACTGCTCGTGCGCTTCACTCGCGCGCTCTGTGAGCTGCGCAGGGCCGGAGTGCGCACCCTCCAGAGGGCACTCGCTGTTCAGGGCGGAGTGATTTGGAGCGCAGGATGCCTGCGGAGCCGAGCGTATCCGTGTATTGGCGTTGCTGTGTGCACGCGAATCGTGTATTGGCGTTGCTGTGTGCACACTAATCGTTTTAAAAACATTAATCTGATGATCCGCTGATACGGTCTAATGTAAACCCCACCTGAGAAAGCAGTCTGGAACGTGTGTTTGGATCTACCTCCTCCTGTCAGACCGCCACAGATCCTGGGGGCGGAGCTTCATGATCATTGGTTGGAATGAGGGGGTGGGTTCAAGCAGTAAAAATAAACTCATTCAAATTTTAAATCAATTTATTTAACTGTTTGAGGCTTAATGTTTCCGAATGCACCTTTAAAATAAGACAATGCTAAATATGAATCTTATCAAAATGTGAATGAACATTAATAACAGATTTTAGACATGCGAATGAAAAAAATAAAGCATTTCAGTTTTTTGTACCCATTTGAACATTTTAAAAGGGAAGTACGCTCAACTACATTGATCAGTTTTACCAGCAGATGATCATTTTGGCAAACATAAATAAATAAATAAATAAATAAATAAAGTACTGGGTGCTCCGGTTTCCCCCACAGTCCAAAGACATGCAGGTTAGGTTAACTGGTGACTCTAAATTGAGCGTAGGTGTGAATGTGAGTGTGAATGGTTGTCTGTGTCTATGTGTCAGCCCTGTGATGACCTGGCGACTTGTCCAGGGTGTACCCCGCCTTTCGCCCGTAGTCAGCTGGGATAGGCTCCAGCTTGCCTGCGACCCTGTAGAAGGATAAAGCGGCTACAGATAATGAGATGAGATGAGATGACAAAATATGTTTCATATTTTAGATTCTTCAAAGTCACCAGCGTTTCCCTTGATGACACTTTGCACACTATTATCATTCTCTTAACCAGCTTCATGAGGGAGGAGTCACCTGGAATACTTTTCAATTAACAGCTGTGTCTCATCAAAAGTTAATTAATGGACGAGTTTTTTGCCTTCTTAATGCATTTGAGATCAAACAGTAAACGAGATAGAGACTGTGATTAAAGTCATAGTAATTTGCTCTAAATGAAGGTCATTTTGCAGAACAAAAAAAACTGATTGAAAAAGTCATGAAATTTGACAGTTATCAGTAATTGAAAAAAATCCTGTTTTTTATGGATCATTCTGAATCAGTGATCCGGATCAGCACCAAAAGTCACAGGAAGGTAATTCAGCCCAGAGGGATTCTTCATGTGATTGGTTGAAAACTGAGGGAGAAATAGCGTCCTAAAAAACGTTAGGATAATAATAATAATAATAATAATAAAGTTGAAAGCTCCTGAGTGGGAGTAATAATTTGTGCCACTGCTGCTAGAGCAATTTAATAATAAAAATCTCCCTCAGTGCAAATAGCCCGGTTCCACAACTATAGTAATCCATATTATGTCAAGAACCGAACAACTAAGTAAAGAGAAATGACATCCATCATTACTTTAAGACATGAAGTGACTTTTAATTCATAATAATAAAGGGAAAATTATTATTTTATTATTTATTACCTGAGTAATAAAAAAACAACAACAACAACACTGCGCTCTGCTGTAGAGGGCAGATCATCCTGTACACACCTTAGCAGACGACACTTCATTATACACCAGGATTTTACACCTCACTGCTGCCGGATTATAGTGCAGCGCCCATAAACCACACACTCAGGTCTTGATGTGATCACACCACTTGTCATTACAGTAGTGAGATGTGAAGCTGACGTGCTGTCACCTCAGGCTCGATCTGTCTCTGCAGAGAGCCAGCAGAACAGAACGCACTGAATAGTGCACTGCTTTCACATTCTGCAGCCTCATTCACGACACAGTTCACTGGGCGAACACACACACACACACACACACACACACCTCAGCTTAGAAATAGTTTAGAGTAGTAGTCATGGCATCAGATGTTTAACGAAGCAGGTTTTTTGTTACATTTCAAACTGCATGGGTTTTCCTTCCACGTCAGTATCCTGGGTGATTTTGTGTACATTCATGACATATAATCATAAAAAAGTCCATTTCAGTTAGAGGTTGTAATGCGGAAAGGTTCAAGGTGAGTGAATACTTACTGTATGCAAGCTCCCATATGTAGATTTAGATGCTAAGCTGTTATTGTCTGTCTTTTCTAAGTAATAAATATTTAGAATAATTTAAAAAAAAACATCAGATGTGAAAGACTCAGTTCCCGTGTAAGGTTCTGAACGCTAGTGATGAGGCTATCGTTCGTATTTCTGATTCATTTAAAAGAAACAAAATGAAATCCAGTCACATCGCAGCTCTCACTCTGACGAATCTGAAAATAAATAACTCGGATTCACACATTAACCAACTTCCAACTGGTTGCTGGACTAAACTGAACCGCACAGCCTTTCCTGTTATAAGAACATATTCTCACCCCATCGGCCTTCAGTAAATGTCGGACGGTGTTTTATTCCTGCCCTCTTACTTGTCGTTGTTCATCAGCTTGATGTAATACAGACACTCGGAGGCTCTAGGAGTGTAAACTATCTTTAAACAGCATTAATTCCTAAAGTTACAGTGTTTTGTGTGTTTTTATCTTTGTTTTGAAAAATATATTACCGTGATCGTTCAGACTCAGGCGACACACCGCTGTGCAGAGAACCGTCAGGGCCTTCTAGACTTTCAGAGAAGCCCAAACATACCAGCATTTCAAATGTTATATTTAAATTTCTTTCATTTTTCAATTGCTTTCATAATTTAATTCTAATTATTCTCTTCTGATTCTAATTCGGCCTCATTTCCTACCAAATGTGCTTCAGAAATGAAAGGTTACTGTCCTGAAAACATTAAAATCGAGTTCTCCAATGAGACGGTTTTGTTTGTTGTCTCTAGGCTGAGAAGAGTTTAGAGCTGCTCACTCACTGGTTTGGACTTCATTGCTGGGACAGAAGGCCATGGCAGTGTATGGTTACGTAGGAAGTGGCAGATGAATTAACCAATCAGATTTTGATTTATAGTGGGAGGGACCAAAAATGTATTGCCCTAGACCAGACATCACCAAATGGCGGACCTCGGTCCAGATCCAGACCCAGTGATGGTTCTGTCCGGACCCGTGACCAATGGTAAATTCACGAGATTAAGTAATTTTCATGGAGCATTATTTTGGACGGTCGTGACTATTGACAGCGGGCGCTGCTACTACAGTTAATACGACAATAGCTTCACTCAGTTGAGCCAATAAAATCGTTAGTTTACCCAGCGCACCACAGCACAGCAACAAGCAGAGAGGAAGAGCGTTAAGAGACAACCGACTGAGACAACATGGCTTGCTCCAAAAGGCGGCGGAAAGTAGACAAGGAAAATCGTTGTTTTAAAGATGAATGGATGGAGATCATGGAATCCAGGGACACATGTTGGCCCGGGGGCATTTTGAGTTATTGACAGATTCAGAAAGTACAGTTTCTAAGCTTTCCAATGATGCCTTCCATGTGGAGATCTGACAATATTTGAAGAATGTGTGGCCTTTTGAAAGTGTATACTTCTTAAAACAGAAAAGGGAGAAAATCGCCCTCAAAGTTTTCCATCTCAGCTACTCTGGGTGCAGGGCGGGCACATAATGCTGCTCATTTGCATGACATTAAGGAAAGCCCCGCCCCCTACGAGCTAGCACGATGCTACTTTCATGTAAACAAAGATCACCACGTCAATTTTCCTTCCATGCAAAGTATGCCCAACACAATTATGAAGTACAAAAATAAGTCCTAAAGTATACTTTAATGTTTTGTGGTTGAAAAATTACTCACACCGTAAGAAAGAAAGATAGCACGATGATGACACAACTAACACAACACTAGTTTCATGTAACCAAACCACAACACTCTCCGTTACATGCAAAAATAACCACACAGCCTTAGATTAATAAACTCACCCCATCAGAAAGAGAAACGTCGCCTTGCACACACCAATGCCTCCGATGGAATGTAATCCTAGAACACTTCCTTTTGGTTGCGTTTTTTTTGCTAGAAATGGTTATCTCCGATGTAAATACCGTGTGTCTGTTTGCTTCGCGGTGTTTCAGCTCCTCTGCGCTCTGTTTAGTAACTCATTCCATAGTGAAATCACACGCCTGTATGCAGTTAAGTAGCCATGCGCTCAGCCCGGATCATACAGCTGATTGGCGAAAAAAAAAAACAAAAGACTTAAATCATCATGTGAATGGCCTATATGGTAATTTACCCACACCCCCCAGCAGGCTACAGTCCTGACAAAAACGAGACAATTTGCAACAAAAATGTATGCTTTTCCAACAAAACAATCTATTATCTGAAATACTGATTGCATTCTTCAAGATCTCAACTTGCACATGATGGAAAAAAACGAAAATCACAAATTAAAAAAAAAAAATGCTTCTTTTGCGATTATCTCGGATTCGTTTCGGCCGACACGCGTCCCTGGATTCTGTGAGGTGACAGTTCATTCTTCCAGCGAGCAGTTCAAAACCAGTGTGCCTCATATGCTCCAAAAACGTGGCATTAATTAAAAGCGGCAACGTGAAGCGCCACTACGAAACGAAGCACAGCTCTTTTGAGCAAAGTTCTCCCCTGAAGTCCGAGCTGAGGGCACAAAATAACCCAACTGCAAGCACAGTATGACAGGGCTACCCGACTCATCACACATACACTTACAGCCCAGCAATGTGCAAACGAATGTTCCTTAAAAGTAGCGTGGATTTTGGGACAACATAAAAAATCATTTAGTGATGGGACAGTTGTGAAGGAGTGCTTAAACGCCGTTGCTGAGACACTGATCTGCTCATTGATCTGCTCATTGATCTGCAAGGAAATGCTGCATTAAGAGAGCATTTTGAGACAGCTGACCCTGCTACTTTCTGGTTACAGACTGTTTCTGAGCGTGTGTTCCCTGGTCTAACCAAAGGAGCACTGCACACCTTGACTATGTTTGGATCGACTTACAGCTGTGAGTCAGCTTTTTCCACTATGAACATTGTCAAAACCAAGTACCGTTCTAGGCTCAACAATGAACACCTACATACCTGCATGAGAATGGCACTAACTCCATTCCAACCAAGATTTAAATCACTGCCAGGTCAGCCTGTCATGACCCTGTCTGTTTTGGGGTGTCTTTAGTGCCACCCTGGTCCGTGTGTTGCTTAAGGTGCAGTCAATAGGTGACTGGTCCAGGTGTGGAGGATTACAGATAATGGGGGCTTGGCCTATAAAAGGTCTCCCAAGAAGGCAGGAGGGAGCTTCCTCCTTCATTTTGGTTTGGTTAATTTACTTGTATTCACACTATAACACATTACACTTTTATTTTATGTATTTTTGACGTTCTTTTATTATTTAAATAAATATCGATATATTGAACGTACTACTTGGTGTGGTCTCCCTTCATGTTGCACTTGCCTTGAGCCAGCAGGTGTAACAAGCCACATGCCCGTTTTTCTCGTTAAGAAAAGTAAAAGAAGAAGAATTAAAAGAGAAAAGTTCAAAGAAAAATGTTCTGTTTGCATTTCCCCCCAAAAAGCCACTTGTTTTCTGAAGATGTGGACTTTTTTTTCTTGAAAAGTAGGCCCTCATTTTTTTAGGCTGGGACCTCCTTATTTTAAGAACAAAGAAGAGAAAATGTGAAGTCAATGCTCTGTTTGCACTTTTCAGTTCATGTTTTCTGAGTTGACTTTTTTACTTGAAGTAGGGCTCTCAAGTCTCACGCACTGAGCGTGACAGTCACGCTTTTCGGTCTGTTGTCACGCACTCCCGCCACACATTGTATTTCTCACACTGAAAAAAGATAATAATATAAATTTCTCTGGTGCGCTGCTATCACTATGGAAACGGCAGGAAACAAGTGCGTCCCCCATGAGTCGAGCCTGCCACTTACCAGTCAATCAAAAAAAGGAAAGGGGCGGGGCTACACGATAGCCAATCAGAAGCACTATTGTATCTGGGTCGATAACGCAACAACCACTGAAAACAGCATTGTTATCCCGGGAATTGTTCACATGATTCTGCTCCAACCATCTTCTGAAAGTTCTGTTCAGTGGACACCATGAGGATGAGCTCCGAGCAGCACAGAGACCAGAGGAAGTCATGTCCTGTTTTAATGTTACAACAAATTCACAACTTGTTTGACACAAGAAATGACAGCTTGCCTGCTGTGAGAGAATGTTGCCCAGATAACTCTCATGGACATGGTGAGGTTTTACAGGAGCTGAGCGGTATTGCACCTGTTTAAATGATCCCCTGGCGAGCAGCTCCACTGGTTCACAGGCAATAACAGATGCTGGTCAGTAATAATAACAGCGACACTAAAGGGTGTTTAAAGCAGCATGTGAATGCCAGTAAGAGTGAAGATTTTTTTTTTAATTTGTCAGCAGTTATGAAAGACCCGTTTGTGAACGATTAAGTTTTTATTGTTCATAATATAGAAACTGCGTGACTCCAGGGGGAGATATAGGGAAGAGGAAAGTCCAACTATTACAGATTACAGGACCCAGCATCCTTTGACGTTGAGGAGTTTTGGGGAAGAATGTCCTCAAAAAAGAAGAAAGTAAGAAATTTTTTGCACACAACATGACTTGCTCATTATTAAGATAAAAGGAAAACATTTAAGTAATGGAGGCCCTTGGTTCCTTTTTCAAAGGCGACTGGCTTGAACCAATTTGGGAGGTTATCAAAGATCGCAACCTTGGTTTTGGTGCTTCCTCATTTAAATGCTGATGCCGAGAGGGTATTTTCAATGGTCAGTCTGAACAAAACCTCAACCCGAAACAGCTTGTCTCTGGACGGGACATTGGCCTCCATCATGACTCTGAAAATGGCTGGACTTGAGCCGAACTGTTTTAAGTGGGAGCCAACAATACAAATGATGGAGGACTCCAAAAACACAACAAACACTTACAATAAACAACACCAGTCATAATCTCTCTCTCTCTCTCGCTCTGCTCTCTCTCTCTCACACACACACACACACACACACACACACACACACACACACACACACTTATTCAATACACAGAAATTGAATAAAGACTTTGTATTTGGTTGAATTGTCAGTGCCGTGTGTTTATCCTTTCTTCTGCAAGTCTGAGCAGTTATTAATAACAACAACACTAATAATAATATTATTAATGAAAGACCCCCATTCCTGCGACCCGTCCAACCGGCCCCCCCAACGGGGGGGGGGGGGGGGGGGGGGGGGGGATGTCACTCTTGCCTGCATTCAAAACTTGAGAGCCCTGCTTCAAGTGTAGGCCTTCAATTCTTCAGGTTGGGACCGCTTTAATTTAAGACAAAAAGGAGTTATTCCACTGTTTGCACTTTTTTATTTATTTTATTCTGAGGTTTCTGTTTTCTTTAATCTGAAATAAAGGCCTTGAATTTATTTTCCTGGGACGACTTTTATTTATGGTAAAAGAGATAGTTGTGCACTCAGTTCATTTCCTGCATTGGAAATTAACAATAAATATTGTTGAAACCATATGAAAATGTGGACATAGGGGAAGGCTATGAGACACAAGCTGGACTTCAGTTCGGACCTTCTACTTGGACAAAATTTAATAACTGGACCTCCGTGACTTTTAATTGAATACCCCTGCCCTAGACCTTCTCGAAGACCAACGCGAGCTTAACCGTGAGTCTGCACCGTCAGCGCAGCAGTGAAGTCACCTTCCAGCCAGTGTAGCGTTCATCAGTAGTGTTAGCGAATGCTAATAAAGCAGTCAAGCCAGTGCTATCGAGAGCTACAGGCTAACGACCGAGAAACTAAGGCTACATCCACACGACAACGGCAGCGAGATTTTATTTTAAAAAAATATCGCGTCCACATGGGCAACGGATCAGTAAAATATCAGGTACATATGGCAACGCAACGCTTGCTGAAAACGATGCAATACACATGCCACACCACTAGGGGCGCTGTAAGATGGTCCCATCAGAGACACCAGAACAATAGAAGAAGTAAACGCATGCGCATAAACCCCTTCTTCTACCCGGTGTGAAGCACTGTCAGGAACAAACACACAACAAGAAGATGGCTGCGACTACGCGAGGAAATCGTGCCTTCTGTGTGTACAAATTAGTTTTATTAGTGTGCATAGTTTTATATAACTTAATTTTCTTATTGTGTGTGAACATTTTGAAAAGCGGTCTTATCCAATAAAAAAAGAAATTCAAGAAATGGTTCAGTTATTTGTTTATTTAAAAGAAAAGCTGTATACAAAAGTGAATGCAATGCAGTGGTTCATACAAAACAGCGAGTGCGCTGCTTGTTCTAGTCATGTGGTTGTGACGTCATCGTAAACAAATCCGTTCTACTCATCCAGACGACTTCGCACCGGCGCCGTTGCCAGATTTTTCCACTCTGGAACCCGTTCTCAAAAAATATCGTTGTGGGGCACCCAAAACGCCGGTGCCGTGTGGACGCCAGGCTGAAACGATAAACAATTTTATCAGATTCACCTGAATCCGTTGCCGTGTGGACAGGGCCTAAGATTTCTGTCTCCAGACTCTTCTTCCACGCTGCATGTAGCAATGCCATAATTTCATATGAATAAAGTTTTGGTTTTTTTGTGAACTTCCTCAAATCCCTCTATTGTAAAATATGTTAATTTTTTGGGTTCCATTAATGGTTCCACTATTGTTTCTGGGGGGTGTTAATTAGTGTAACACACCTGGGGACATTATCATGACTGAGATGTCTGGAAAGGGGTAAGCTGGCTTCATGAATCCTGCATGGACAATATTCATTAATACAGTAGATTTTTTTTTATTTTCCCCAAGATATGATGTTCATTTTTTGATGTAAGAATGTTTTGACACACAGCCACTGTTTGTATCAGATCAAATATTAAATGCACGATTATTACCGTCTGTTGTATCTCACACAGTGTAATGTAGTCGACTGAACAGTATGTAGCCTACAGTATGTTTTTTTTTTTTAAATTGCGTTTGGGATGTCTGGAAAGGGGGAAGCCAGAATTCTTTCCCCGTCTCCGTGTGTTGATCGCCCTGTCATTCATTGTTTTAAAGAATAAATGCTGACAGATGAATTCTTCACCTCCTCTGCATCATCTGTTAGCCACACAGAGAGGTTTAATTATTATTAGAGTAACTGACTGGTTATAGTCGGTCACACACTCACCCCAGCGTTTTTCACTCAGACTTAAGGATTCATTTCCCTGTGGAATTTACTGAGTTACTTTTAAAATCAACATCGACAGCTACACACAACGGCGCGACCTGGCAGCCTGACGCTAATCCCTTACAAAATCCTTTACCCTCTTGCTGTTTTGGTGTCTGGCTAAGTTTTGGCTGAGCTCAAGTCCCAGCTCTAACAGTAACGGTTCGACACTGCCACTGTGTATTCAACAAAATTAGACAGTTAATGTGTGCCTGTGATCGTGAAGAGATTCATGAATCACACTTGAATGAATCATTTCCTAAAACGTTTTGCTGTCTATTGTAAAGATTTCTTGCCATGTAGCGTGTGTTAGCTGTTTTGCAATGGATGGATTTACAGTGCCTTTTGCAGTCTGGTGTTTGTACGATCTTTACCTCCACCAGTTGTGTTGGAGGAGGTTATGTTTTTGCCTCCATTGATGTGTTTGTTTGTTTGTTTGTTGTTCCCAATGTAAGTCAAAAAGTAGTGAATGGATTTTGATGAAATTTGGTGGAAAGGTGAGCCATGGGTCGAGGAACAACTGATTAGATTTTGATGCAAATCCAGATGTGTATGTGGATCCAGGATTTTTGTTTGTTTGTCCCCAACGTAAATCAAAAAGTAGTGAATGGATTTGGATGAAATTTGGTGGACAGCTTTAGTATTATCCTTGGTTCAAGTGATTTGAGTTTGATGTTGATCATATGTGGCTTGCCAGAAGTATCCACTCTACTGAGTGCTCTTCTAGTTAAGGCACTCTTTTTACAAGTTCAAGGGAATGAAGCTTGTTTCCTTTTGCTGCTATATGGATTTAGTCTATCTAAGGCAAATCAGCACACGGCACAGGCAACATACAGGACAATACATCATCAAAAAGCAGAATAAAATCCACTGAATGTTATTGAGTGTACAGTGGTGCTTGAAAGTTTGTGAACCCTTTAGAATTTTCTATATTTCTGCATAAATATGACCTAAAACATCATCAGATTTTCACACAAGTCCTAAAAGTAGATAAAGAGAACCCAGTTAAACAAATGATACAAAAATATTATACACTTGGTCATTTATTTATTGAGAAAAATGATCCAATATTACATATCTGTGAGTGGCAAAAGTATGTGAACCTCTAGGATTAGCAGTTAATTTGAAGGTGAAATTAGAGTCAGGTGTTTTCAATCAATGGGATGACAATCAGGTGTGAGTGGGCACCCTGTTTTATTTAAAGAACAGGGATCTATCAAAGTTTGATCTTCACAACACATGTTTGTGGAAGTGTATCATGGCACAAACAAAGGAGATTTCTGAGGACCTCAGAAAAAGCGTTGTTGATGCTCATCAGGCTGGAAAAGGTTACAAAACCATCTCTAAAGAGTTTGGACTCGACCAATCCACAGTCAGACAGATTATGTACAAATGGAGGAAATTCAAGACCATTGTTACCCTCCCCAGGAGTGGTCGACCAACAAAGATCACTCCAAGAGCAAGGCGTGTAATAGTCGCCGAGGTCACAAAGGACCCCAGGGTAACTTGTAAGCAACTGAAGGCCTCTCTCACATTGGCTAATGTTAATGTTCATGAGTCCACCATCAGGAGAACACTGAACAACAATGGTGTGCATGGCAGGGTTGCAAGGAGAAAGCCACTGCTCTCCAAAAAGAACATTGCTGCTCATCTGCAGTTTGCTAAAGATCATGTGGACAATATCTGTGAAGATTCTCAGTCATCCAGGTCATAGTAAACTGTGGGTGGTAAAAGAGAGCAACTGGACTTACTTGAAGATTCTTGAAGACATTTCACCTCTCATCCGAAAGGCTTCTTCAGTTCTGTCTGACTAAGGTGGGGTTTACATTAGACCGTATCAGCGGATCATCAGATTAACGTTTTTAAAACGATTAGCGTGCACACAGCAACACCAATACACGATTCGCGTGCACACAGCAACACCAATACACGGATACGCTCGGCTCCGCAGGCATCCTGCGCTCCAAATCACTCCGCCCTGAACAGCGAGTGCCCTCTGGAGGGTGCGCACTCCGGCCCTGCGCAGCTCACAGAGCGCGCGAGTGAAGTGCACAAGCAGTGATTCGGGACTGAGCCGCTGTGTGTGTGATCCCAGTGCATATCACTTACCACTTGCAAGTGGAAGGATGGCAAGCCTAAAGACAATCATAACTACACAATGGGCAGTATTTGCATCAGTATTTGCAGTATTTTCATACTTTTATACTCTTTAATGAAAGGTGATACAAGGCGGAAGTCCGCGCCGTTTTTCAGCAGTCGCATCACATGACCAACGCCAACGAATCAGGAAGGTGGATGTCACAGTGACGTTGTCCAATGACAACGCCAGTTAGAGCTCAGCACAGCGTATCAGCGTATTCTGAATGTTTACACAGCACCGGACCAGACACGATCTAGATTGAATACGTGGACGCTGGCGGATTCCCGTTTCCCGGCGTTTCCAGGTGTTTTAATGTAAATGGACAGTGCATCCGCGAAGAAAACGAGACAGATACGGTCTAATGTAAACTTGGCCTAATAGGGAGTATCAGGTATTTATCCTCTCATGGATGAAAAGTAATCCTAAGGTGTCGTTGAGTCATCCTGTTGGTGTGGGTCACTGGGGGCTGGGTGTGAACGGCCTAGAGAGTTGTTGGGGTGATCAAAGGATCGTTGGTTCTCTTTGTCCTCTTGTGAGTCACTGAATGAGCGAGGAGTTAAAGAAGCCATTTTTGTCAACCTGGAATGGCCATCACTGAACAGAGATGGGGGTCTAAGACATCATTTATCAGACACCTACAATGCAGTCCTTCGCACACTTCCCAGACAACTGAATGCACAAAAAAACCCAGCTGTTTTCAGGCTACATCCACACGACAACGGCAACAAGATGTTATTTAAAAATATATCGCGTCCAAATGGGCAACAATCAGTAAAATATCAGGTCAATATGGCAACGCAACGCTTGCTGAAAACGATGCAATACACATGCCACACCTCTAGGGGCGCTGTAAGACGGTCCCTTCGGAGACACCAGAACAACAGAAGAAGTAACGACGCATGCGCATAAACTATTATGCGCGAGACTTCATATTAGCCACAAAGTCAGGAAAATCTGTTCGTAAAATTACATTATAATGACCAAATACAATGAAAAGTATTTTTCCAGTCTCACCTGTGAAAGGTAATCCCATATGATCTCGTTTGGACAGAAAACCTGTTGGTACAGTTAAATGCAGCTAATCTTTATTCTCCGCTTTGACCTATCCAAAATGGCGGCGAGGATGACGTATGATTCTACGCGGAAGGCGGCGTCTTCAATGGTCCGGAATAAAGTGAATGATACACGTTGATAGATTAATTTGTTGTTTCTCACCTGTGAAAGGTAATCCCATATGATCTCGTTTGGACGGTAAACCTGTTGGTACAGTTAAACACAGCTAATCTTTATTCTCCGCTTTGACCTCTCCAATATGGCGGCGAGGATGACGTATGATTCTACGCGGAAGGTGGCGTCTTTAATGGTCCAGAATAAAGTGGATTAATTTGCTCCTCTACGCCCTTTTTGAGGAATGTATTGTCGGACTTAAATCAACATCTGAAGAGGTGAGATCGCTCCTTTTTTCCCCTATTTTTGCTGGCGGGATTGACTCTGCCCTAAGGGCTATTCTCTCTCTCTCTCTCTCTCTCACTTTGCACCATTACACAATAAATATTCACAGTGAAAATATTTTGTAAGCGCGTTTCATGAACCAAGTTATAGGATTTGTTGACAACTCGCATCGCAATGAGAAGATCATTGGCACTACTGGTGTTAAGAATCAGACCATTTCATAAATGAATATTTTGCTGTAGAGCTGCAGTGTTTGTACAATTGCATGTTTTTGCTTCACTATTACTGTCACTATTCTGCTTCTTGCATTACTACTGTGAACTAACACTGAACATAATAATAATAATAATAATAATAATATCCAAGCTCGTGTTTCACTCTCACTAGTGCTCTGTAAGGCTTTTACCTGGTGATATTCGTTACACTTCTACCCGGCGTGAAGCACTCACAGTCATGTGGTTGTGACATCATCGTAAACAAATCCGTTCTACTCATCCAGACGACTTCACAATGGCAACGATGCCAGATCTTTCCACTCTGGAACCCGTTCTCAAAAAGATTGCGTTTTGGGCACCCAAAACGCCGGTGCCGTGTGGACGCCAGGCCTAAACGATAAGCAATTTTATCGGAGTCACCTGAATCCGTTGCCGTGTGGACAGGGCTTCAGTGACTCACAGGAGGACAGAGAGAACCAACGATCCTTTGATCACCCCAACGACTCTCTAGGCTGTTCACACCCAGCCCCCAGTGACCCACACCAACAGGATGACTCAATGACACCTTAGGATTGCTTTTCATCCATGAGAGGATAAATACCTGATACTCCCTATTAGTCAGACAGAACTGAAGAAGCCTTTCGGATGAGAGGTTAAACGTCTTCAAGAATCTTCAAGCAGGTCCAGTTGCTCCCTTTTATCATGTGGACAAGCCAGAAGGCTATTGGAAAAATGTTTTGTGGACGGATGAGACGAAAATAGAAATTTTTGGTTTAAATGAGAAGCGTTATGTTTGGAGAAAGGAAAACACTGCATTCCAGCATAAGAACCTTATCCCATCTGTGAAACATGGTGGTGGTAGTATCATGGTTTGGGCCTGTTTTGCTGCATCTGGGCCAGGACGGCTTGCCATCATTGATGGAACAATGAATTCTGAATTATACCAGCGAATTCTAAAGGAAAATGTCAGGACATCTGTCCATGAACTGAATCTCAAGAGAAGGTGGGTCATGCAGCAAGACAACGACCCTAAGCACACAAGTCGTTCTACCAAAGAATGGTTAAAGAAGAATAAAGTGAATGTTTTGGAATGGCCAAGTCAAAGTCCTGACCTTAATCCAATGGAAATGTTGTGGAAGGACCTGAAGCGAGCAGTTCATGTGAGGAAACCCACCAACATCCCAGAGTTGAAGCTGTTCTGTACGGAGGAACAGGCTAAAATTCCTCCAAGCCGGTGTGCAGGACTGATCAACAGTTACCGCAAACGTTTAGTTGCAGTTATTGCTGCACAAGGGGGTCACACCAGATACTGAAAGCAAAGGCTCACATACTTTTGCCACTCACAGATATGTATTATTGGATCATTTTCCTCAATAAATAAATGACCAAGTATAATATTTTTGTCCCATTTGTTTAACTGGGTTCTCTTTATCTACTTTTAGGACTTGTGTGAAAATCTGATGATGTTTTAGGTCATATTTATGCAGAAATATAGAAAATTCTAAAGGGTTCACAAACTTTCAAGCACCACTGTAATTGTTTGCCACAGGATAGAATTGAAAATGTATTGAACTTTTGATACCTTGTGCAACTCACTTCCACATTTTTCCTCCATCGCAGTTGTAAAATCTCCCTTACGTTTTATTTTTATCGAGGTCTACTTCCCGTGTTTACTTCACCCTCAGCTCTTAGCGGAATGTTCAGCTTTAAATCATTCATCAGCAAACACTCTGAGACTCAATCCAAATTAAAAAAAAAACATCATGTTTAATCCACAAACTCATTCAGAATGGTACAGACTTGGCCCATTATGAACTGCAGCTATAATTGGGGTAAAAGTTGTGGAATCTATCCCCAGTTTAAATAGAAAATTTACACTCCAGATGTTTTGTCTCAAAAATATGGTGTATGTTTTATTGTATAGTTTCATTCCAGAGGACAGTCCTCTGTTCTAGCTGTTTGTCAGTAACGCAGTAGAGAGCGCCACTTCCAGTCGGACTACAAACATGGCCAATCTGAACTACAGCACCCAAGAACCACAGTGCCCTCTATCGCCTGTCGATTAATTACACCTGTTACTCATTTCCTGGTTAATCAGCCCACGGTATATAAACACCTCTCTCACACTCACTTGAAGTGAAGTATTGTTCAGTGTCTTACCTGGCATCCTGCTTACCTTACTGTGGTCTCAGCCCTCGTTATTGGCCCGCACTCTTTAGTCTAGCCCTTATTACTCTGTCTGCTGATCGATTGACCCTCTGCCTGTCCCTCAACTTTTTGTCTAGCGTTTTGGATTTGTTTGCCAGCCTGCGTTCCCCGCTCTCCCCCACACATACATCCGTAAGTGCCTGCATCCTGACACCGTTCAATTCGATTTGTTTAGTGCTGTTAGGAGTGGATTATCACCGAGCATATAGCAGCTTGACAGAACTTTGACATTCCTACACTTCGTCTGAATAACGGAGTCTGAACTCGGGACTGATTTTGGGTTTGAAAGTGCTGTTTAATCTCAGGTTTGCTTTCACATAGAAGTAGGCATGCCACAATTCATACAATTCGATTCGTGATATTGGATTTACAATTTGATTTTCTCACAATATTTTTGAAAAAAATCAAACATTTTATTAACACTTATTTTCCTATTCTTTTATCAACTTAAATATTAGTTTTAACTTAAAGTTCTTAACGTTTCCTTAATAAAACAATAATTTACCCACATTTGTAGTAAAATATCATCGCATATTAACTATAATATTCCTTTTATTAAAAATGAACAAATAATAACAAATGGGCCTCATCTCATCTCATTATCTCTAGCCGCTTTATCCTTCTACAGGGTCGCAGGCAAGCTGGATCCTATCCCAGCTGACTACGGGCGAAAGGCGGGGTTCACCCTGGACAAGTCGCCAGGTCATCACAGGGCTGACACATAGACACAGACAAACATTCACACTCACATTCACACCTACGGTCAATTTAGAGTCACCAGTTAACCTAACCTGCATGTCTTTGGACTGTGGGGGAAACCGGAGCACCCGGAGGAAACCCACGCAGACACGGGGAGAACATGCAAACTCCGCACAGAAAGGCCCTCGCCGGCCACGGGGCTCGAACCCAGAACCTTCTTGCTGTGAGGCGACAGCGCTAACCACTACACCACCGTGCCGCCACAAATGGGCCTTTCCTTCATAAACTTTTATGAACATTTTGTACCGTCTTCATTTGTTTCTCTGTTCTTTCCACAGTCTGTAAAAGACAGCTCCGAATTCTTGTTAAATTTGACTGTTAAGTCAATGGCAGAACAGCTCTTTTACAATTTCATTCTGTTTTTGCAGAATTCGCGCTGTTACTTCTACCTAGTGTGAAGCCATGTGCATTCCTGCTATTGCATATTATTGTGATTGTCTAAAACAATGCAATTACACCTAGGAAAAATTAAGAAATTACGCAGCCTGATAATAATCACAATTTGTTTTTTATTTCATCAGTTTGAATCATCAAAAATTTGTATCACAATTCATCATTGCACAATATATCATTACTTGCCAACATAAAATAATTCATTTTGCTCTGGTGCAATCACCAACATGTGGTGAAGAATGGCACTTTTGGGGGTATGGCATGTCATCATGCAGGAATACTTTCACATGAAGAGCCGATCATGTAGAAGATTTTTAGCCATGCAGGCTGGCAGGAGACATGCAGTTTCCGTGATGTTCTCAGTGAAAGCACTCGCACTACTCACACTAAAAGTGAGCTAATAACAGAGCTCTGTTCCTGTGACAGTTTGATTTTATCTACCAGGAATCATCAGGACCTTTTGCTTTTCTCACGAAAGTAGAAACGGGAAGTAACCTGGGAAGTTGAACCAGTCTGTGAACTTCGAGAGCTTCAGTGCTTGAGCAGAGCCCACCATGGTTTGGTTAAAGTGAGCCTCAGAGAGCACCAAACTCTCAGCTCAAACTAACCAGAGTCTGGAAAAAGCACAAATATGAAAATGACCTAAAATACATAATGAGGTGTCTGTGGCGAGGAAAAAAAATGACAGAATGAGGAAGAAACCATGACAGGAAGCAGAATAAAAGGGTAAACCATGATCTTTTGGCTGAAATTATAAATCATTACTCTTCTATAAATGTGTGCTGGTGTGAATAAGTGTCCTGGGATGAGCACAAGACGGTCTATGATTACAGCAGCAATCTGTGTGCATCTGTAAAAACAACAACTTTCCTTAATGCCTCATCATTAATCATTATTGATCGGCTTTGGCTAATATGGATAAGCTAAAACTTTCAGTTTACAATTTGCTCTGCTTTATATCTCAAGTTTTTTTTTTTTTTTTTTAAACTTACACACTGCACTTCTTTTGAACACATTCCCAAAGCATTGATTTTTCTTTCCTCGAAACATGGTGCACGCTACAGGATTCAGCCCACCATGTCACAAGAAAGAGAGGCACGTTACACAACATCGTCCATCAGCATGGGAATCTTGCTCAGTGCCCACATCCATCCCACATCCATCCTGCGTGGTGTAAAAAGTTAAAATTGTGGCAGCAGAACAATAGGGCATGAAGTGTGTATGTAGCTTTTTTTTTTTTTTCTTTGCACTTGGATGCTAGGCATGGAAAGGTGTGAGAGCTTGGGAGAAAACAAAAGCTTGGCATGTGGCTGGCTCGTCAAGCCTCTCTCACGATGTATCATCAGCCACCCACACGTTCTCCCACACTGAATACAATATTGAATTCTCTCTCTCTCTCCCTCTCCCCGTTTACATCATCAGCCTGTTCTCTAAACTCCACGTGTCTGTTTTTCATCTCAGCATCTGGTCATGCCCGCGGTGCACTGAGAGTCAATATGGTCCTTCGTTTCATGCCACACTAATAGATATCGGCTGGCAAACATGCAGAGCCAAAAGCTCCAGGACAGGAGTCATTTGAGGGTTTTCAAGCCTTCGGTGCACATTAATACACAGGGGTAAGAAACTGAGGCGCAGAATAACGGTCACGGAGCTAACATGCACGATGACAGGCTGTTTCCTGGAACTCAGAGTTCAAGCTGTGGCCACCCAAATGTCAACCTACTGTAACAAAACACCCTCTTCAATAGGAACACCAGTACATCTTTACAGTATTCATCACTCTTTACAACTGTGATGAGCAGAAAAGCATCTCAGAATGCACAACATGTCAAACCTTCAGCAGAAGACCAAATCCACGGGAATCAAAGGTTACAATGGGGACAGGTTCACCAAAAACGGAGAGTTGAATATGCGAAGCAGAACAGGAGAGGAGGTTCCAAACTTCAACTGTCCAGTTTTGGACTGAATATTTGCATGAATGACCAGGTTCGGTGTTCTTGGGTACTGTATTATATATTAGAGTCTACTTGGTGTGCCTGATATCAGATTGGTAGAATTCATAGAGATTCTCTGAGGCCTACGAAGTGCAATCTGATGTTCCACAGGGTTCTGTTTTAGGCTCCTTGTTTGTCTCCAATCGCAGCTCCTTTGGATACTTTCATGCTTTGGGAATCTTCAGGACCCGGTCATGATTCAATTTGATTTCATAATCAATAATATAATGCATTTATAAAATGATCCTTGATATGTGATTTGTTTTTCAACTGTACAACCATTTTGTAAACTTGTGTACATTTGGCTCCAGATTGTGCAGCATCAGCTTGATTCCACATGTGTAAAATTGGGCAAAGTCCCAAGTTTCTAATAACAGTGTAAAAAACTTGATCTTGACCTGGTAATTTGCTTTGCCCTTTCAAAATGATGTAGAAGCTCTGCCACTTGCTCCAGGGTTCTTTGTTGAGCAGGAACAGCAGAGCATTGTATTTCCTCCAACTCTGGATCGAAACGTGTAATGTGATTTCACAAGTTTGTTGTACAACCAAAACACTTTATCATAGTATGACAGTGCTTGCACACAGCACGTCTCCTGTCCAACTCATAAAATACAAAATGCGTCCACATAGCCGATTTGAAAGCATTGTCCATCTGCAAATCTGCGATTTGGCTTGGTTTATTTGTAACAGACTGAGCCCTGACATATCGATGTCACTCTGACATCAGCCACACCTCCTGGTTGCAAAAAACAAAGCAGGAGAGCCGTGATTTTTAACACCAAGCCAGATTTAGATTTCTAAAATGTCATGCTGTGCTGCTGGGTGTCAAAATCAGAAATGTAGTTTATGAACACATTGTTTTAACTCCATACTATCAAATAGGATGCTTTTCCAAGCCAACAGAAGATGGTTGTGGTTACAGAGAGATAGGAGGGATAACCTGTCTGAGGACAACTGGGAACTCGGAATTTTCCAACTTGCAACCTCTTACTTTCCACATTAGAGCATCCGTGCAAACTTAGCCATCTGAATAAAATACGCACTCAAAAACAGTCACTGTTTACAAAAAAAAAAGGGAAATATAGGAGCTCTGTGTTTAGTGTTCAATTTATTTTTAAAGTGGATGTCCATATGGTCCAATCCCACAGAAGAGTTATTGTAGCACAAACTGCTGAAAAAGTTAACGCTGGCTAAAACAGAAAGGTGGACCATATGGGCTAGCCTTCGCGCCCCATGCGAATCAATGAACCTTCGACACCCAGGACCATTTTTCCTGCTTCCAACACATCAACTTCAAGAACTGACTGTTCTCTTGCTGCCTAATAAACCCTCGACAGGTGCCACTGGAATGAGATCATCAATGCCCTTCACTTCACCTGTCAGTGGGTTTAATGTTATAGCTGATCGGTGTGTGTGTGTGTGTGTGTGTGTGTGTCTGGTCTTTGCAGGTTAGACCACAGCTTAGCATCATTTAGTCACTGACAGGACACTAACACTACGTTCAGACTGCAACCTGAAACGACCCATATCCGATTTGTTGTGAAATCCGATTTTTTTGTTAGGCCGTTCACATTACCAATTATATGAGACTTGTATGCGATCTCCAATATGAACGGAAAACGACCCAAAAGTGTCCCGCATGCGCAAATTGACACGTAATAAGCACATCTACGTAATACGTAATTCAAGCACCTCACAGTCCCTCCATTGGGTGCCCTCGGAGGTTTCTGCAGCATCTCCATGGCCGCCTGCCGAGTTGTCGTCCGCCATTGTTGTTGTTTTCCACCAAAGAGGTGGGATTAGCCAACGCAGAATAGTGACGTTTGTCTCTTGTTGATGACATGTAGGTCGCATGAATGTGACCTGTCCGGTCAGACTGCAGTCGCATGTGAAAATAACGGATATGCATCGGAATTAGGACCACATATCCAAGCGGCCTGGGTCGCATGTGAAAAAATCAGATCTGTGTCATTCAGATTGTCAATAACAAATCGGATACAGGTCGCATATGGGCAAAAAAATCGGATATGGGTCGTTTCAGGGTGCAGTCTGAACGTAGTCTAAGCCATCAGGATTTTCCGGAGTTACAGTCCTAGTTTTGCTGAATAGCAGTCCTGACTGTGTTCCAACAGTCCTTTTTGCTTAGGAAAGTTCCTAACTGAGTGAAATGACCCAGAAGTATCTAAGTGGCAGCCATGAGATGATGAAACGAAAAGAGAGAATGCTGTCCCACAATTCCTTACGGCAGCAACATTTAAAGTGACACATCAGTGCACCATTCATGCAAACAAATAAATAATCATACAATAACTGGGGTTGATTTTGATAAATCTGAGCTGATAGGAAGGTCTTTTTGTTGTCCATTTTCAGAACGCTGTAGTTTCACACGGCAGACCGACCCACGTCAATAACATGCGCCGTCGTATAACTACATTGGCCTAGTGGAAGTCCAGTCAGATTCTTTTAGCACTGCAGTTGTCTTTTCCTGTGTCCTTATGAATTCTCCTCCATCTTTCCTTGATTTCATGACATTTTCCTAAAGAGGTCAAGGAAAAGTGGTTAGGAAAGGACATAGGACAGACTGTTGGAACGCAGCCCCTGTCTTTAATGAGCTAATCCATACATGCGCTGCAACCCCACTAGAACGAAGTCTTTTACAACAAACTTTTGCAAATAACAAACTAAGTTCGTGTCCCCTGCCTTTAATGACAATCGCTGTGTCCAAAATACAGTGGACTATATAGCGAGTTTGCCATTTTGTAATGCTCTTCAAATGCATAGTGAGAATTATTACACCCTATATAGTGGACTCATGGTATCCCACAATGCAGTGTGAAAAGTAGTGTACAACCAATGGTCATTAACCAAGCAATATCATACACCGCGGTCGCACATTTTCACAGAGCTATAAAAGCTGTTTCATAAGGAGCGTGAAGTATTTTAAATTGAGTACCACAGTAGTTTTTTTTTTTTCTTATAACAATGGGCACAAGGCAAATGTATAAGTTGTGGCGTGAAAATGGCAATAATATTGTAGTGTATTGAGGTGAATGGACGGAGGAAGAAACACATTATAAATGGACATTCAAGTACAATTAAAAATAGTAAGAATAGAAAATAAGCTAAAATAGAATAAAACAGATAAAATACAAGAATAAAAGTTACAGTGCAGAGTGAGGAATTAATCAAAAGCCTCAAATTTGATTTAAAAGTCAGTGGCAAAGAAGAAAGGATTCAGCCTTGATTTAAAAGAACTAAAAGATGCAATAGACACAAAGTACTTTGTGTTTATTAATGTGGGAAATATGCTGAGTATAATATGGATTTATCACAAAAATACATGCATGGATTTATTATTTTGAAAACCCACCAGCCGACTGATCTGGAACGTTTTAATTGTGCAACAGTAATGACATAAATAACAGTGCGGTGGAGTAGTGTCCCAAAGTGTTTTACATTTCACCAATGAGCTCAGTATAGAGTCCTCTAGATAGAATTCCCTAGATAGTGAGTAGTGAATGAGTGATTTTATACACAGGGAATGAGTTGGGGTCTTTAAAAAAAATAATAATAAATTTTTTTTTTTTTTAAATCACTGAGTCAGGGGTGGCACGGTGGTGTAGTGGTTAGCGCTGTCGCCTCACAGCAAGAAGGTCCGGGTTCGAGCCCCGTGGCCGGCGAGGGCCTTTCTGTGTGGAGTTTGCATGTTCTCCCCGTGTCCGCGTGGGTTTCCTCCGGGTGCTCCGGTTTCCCCCACAGTCCAAAGACATGCAGGTTAGGTTAACTGGTGACTCTAAATTGAGCGTAGGTGTGAATGTGAGTGTGAATGGTTGTCTGTGTCTATGTGTCAGCCCTGTGATGACCTGGCGACTTGTCCAGGGTGAACCCCGCCTTTCACCCGTAGTCAGCTGGGATAGGATCCAGCTCGCCTGTGACCCTGTAGAAGGATAAAGCGGCTAGAGATAATGAGATGAGATCACTGAGCCATGTGCTCCTCCTCCCCCAGAGACAAACAATACGTAAACAAGTCCTCAGTCAAGTTAATAGTACATGTTAACACCATAAAACAAAGGCTTAACGAGCCTTTAGTCAATCACTAACAATTATCGAGAACAATGATCACTGACTTAAAAAAATAAATAAAATCCCTGAAAAGGACTTAATTTTATGAGCTAAAAGCAGTTTTACATGAGTCTTTACTCCATTAGCATTGTTGTCATGGCTACTCAGAAACTTAAGATACTCTCCGTCAAAGACAAACTTCATACTAATAAAAATTAGCACCCTGGTATAATGATGACACTTGAAAATTGGAACGTAAATGGCGTCAAACAAAGTTGGTAGTGTTCAAATTAGCGTGGAAGGAGAGCTTCCTGAAGTATAGAAAAGCTCTCAGTGCTGCGAGATCAACATATTTCTCCTCCCTAATAGAAGATAACAAAAATAATCCTAGATTCCTATTTAATACTGTAGCAAAATTAACCAGGAATAAGTCCACTATAGACACATGCACACCTGCAGTATGTAGTAGCAACGACTTCATGAATTTTTTTAATGACAAAATTGAGAATATCCGACAAAAAATTCAAACTACTAATTTAAGGTCAGACAATGTAAGTGACCCTGTAGTTAACAATATAACTGTATCAGATCAGCAATTAGAATGTTTTACTCCCCTAAAAGAAACTGAATTACTTTCATTAATCTCTACATCAAAAGCCTCAACTTGCGTACTAGATCCCTTACCGACACATCTATTCAAACAGATAATACCTGGAGTAATTGAACCGCTTCTAAAAATAATAAATTCTTCTCTTATGATTGGCTATGTACACAAATCCTTTAAACTAGCAGTTATCAAACCCCTGATTAAAAAACCTGACCTTGATCCCTGTCAGCTGTCCAATTATCGGCCGATATCAAACCTCCCCTTTATCTCCAAGATCCTTGAAAAAGCTGTGGCACAGCAGTTATGCTCATATTTACATCGGAATAACATCCATGAAATGTATCAGTCAGGATTTAGACCTCATCATAGCACAGAGACAGCTCTGGTTAAAGTAGTAAACGACCTACTGTTGGCGTCTGATCAGGGCTGTGTCTCGCTGCTTGTGTTGCTTGACCTTAGTGCAGCATTTGATACCATTGATCATTCCATTCTTCTGGATAGACTAGAAAATGTTGTGGGAGTTAAGGGAACGGCCCTCTCCTGGCTCAGCTCTTATTTAACTGATCACTATCAGTATGTTGATATAAATGGTGATATTTCTAGATGTACTGAGGTAAAGTTTAGTGTTCCACAAGGTTCTGTCTTGGGTCCACTGCTTTTTTCTCTATATATGTTCCCTCTGGGTGATATTATTCGTAAACATTGTATTAGTTTCCACTGTTATGCTGATGACACACAGTTGTATGTTTCTGCAAAACCTGATGAGAGACACCAGCTTAATAGAATTGAGGAATGTGTTAAGGACATTAGACACTGGATGCTTATTAATTTCCTTCTGCTTAACTCTGACAAGACTGAAGTACTTGTACTCGGACCACATGCAGTTAGAAGTAAGTTTTCTGATTCCACAGTAACTCTGGATGGCCTTTCTGTTTCTTCACGTGCAGCAGTAAAAGACCTCGGAGTGATTATTGACCCCAGTCTTTCATTCGAAACTCACATTGATAACATCACCCGGATAGCTTTCTTTCATCTCAGAAATATTGCTAAGATAAGAAATTTAATGTCACTACATGATGCGGAAAAACTAGTTCATGCTTTCGTTCCCTCCAGGTTGGATTATTGTAATGCCTTACTGTCTGGATGTTCCAATAAGTGCATAAACAAGCTCCAGTTAGTTCAAAATGCAGCAGCAAGAGTCCTTACTAGAACTAGAAAATATGACC
This sequence comes from Neoarius graeffei, assembly GCF_027579695.1. Classification (NCBI taxonomy): domain Eukaryota; kingdom Metazoa; phylum Chordata; class Actinopteri; order Siluriformes; family Ariidae; genus Neoarius; species Neoarius graeffei. Next base: position 1,429,137 of record NC_083577.1, read on the forward strand.
ACATCACGCCTGTCTTATCCACACTGCATTGGCTCCCAATCAAGTTTCGTATTGATTATAAAATACTACTATTGACCTTTAAAGCACTGAATGGTCTCGCACCACAGTACCTGAGTGAACTTCTGCTCCTCTATGACCCGCCACGCCTACTTAGATCAAAAGGTGCAGGCTATCTGCTGGTACCTCGTATAGTGAAGGCTACATCAGGGGGCGGAGCCTTTTCTTACAAAGCCCCACAGTTATGGAACAGCCTTCCAAGTAATGTTCGGGAATCAGACACAGTCTCAGTGTTTAAGTCTCGGCTGAAAACAGATCTGTTTAGTCAAGCCTTGTGTTAATGGTGTTTATGAGGTAAAGGTGTAGATCTGGAGGATCCTCAGACAGAGTGTTTTGGTAAACTGGGATGTATGGATGCTGTCAGTCTCCACTCGCTTGCTCACTCGAGTTTGTTGACGGTGTAGTGGCTGCTGCTTTATGTCCCGGGGCCCCTCATGCCTGTGTTACCTTCTGGCTCTCCCCTTTTAGTTATGCTGTCATAGTTAGTTGCCGGAGTCCCTGCTTGTACTCAGTGCAATATGTATACTGTTCCTACTTATTCAGGTGACATTGGGCATACCTAACAACCTGTGTTTTCTCTCTCTCTCGATATATAGTGTACTATGTCGGCTCTTTACTGATTAGGAAGCCACGTGAGATGTGGATCCTCGATAGCAAATTGCAAAAAAAAAAAGTGTACATCTATATAAAAATGGTTATTCCACGAAATCAAGTCGTACATGAGCTGATAGGCGACGAGGCACATAGCACCGAGTTTTCTATAATCTATGTATGACAAGATTGAGTGGAATAACTGTTTTATTCTATCCACACTCACTGGGTTTTGAGAAACAGAGCATTTTTATTTCTTTTCTTTTTTTTTTGCAAATTCAATCAATAAAAACTTTTTATACAAAACATCTGACAAAATAATTTCCACTTAGAATGTAAACAAACCGGTGAAATGACAGGAGCAATTTGGGAAAAATGTGATAATTCTTGAAAAATAAAAAAACAGGTACAGTCTTACCATCAAATAGGGTTTTTTTTTTTTGGTGATTGGCAAACGAACTTAAAGATGCATTACCGCCACCAACTGGGCTGGAATGTGGAACAGGAAATATTGGGGGGGAAACAAACTATATTCCTTAAGCTATTTCTGTCTCTTTTAACTGCTTTGATAATCTTTTTTGAGGTTTTGTTTTCAAGTAGAGTTTTTATTTCATCCTCGATTGGTTCAGCAACACGCTCCACCATTTTGCTTTTCTCTACTCACAGTATATGAGCTGATAGCCTCGTTGTTGAGTAGCCAATCAGAGTGCGAGATTGCTCATATTCAGTGAATGTGGAGATATATATTATAATAAACAAAAATATCATTATGATGATTAAGTACAAAAAAAATCTAATATTGAAGTTCACAATGATTTTCTTGGCTTTAGAAATAGACAATTTTACCATGTGTGACTTGCGCAAAAAATGAAAAGTGCTATTGCTGTACTGTATGACATAAAGGATTATAAGTTCATTAACAATCATGGATCTCGATAGGAAACCTTTAATTTAATTAAAATTTTCATGCAGTTTGACACCCCTAATTGAGATGCACTGGATGTGTACAAGGGAACACACAAGCAGAGATTAGTTACAACGAGGAACTCTTGGCCTTCTGGAGTTAAACTTAACTCTGACACTGAACTCATTTGACTACCTGAGACTTTCGGCAAATGCATGCAAACACAGTCTCTTCTAACAATGATGATGATGATTGTAAAAAATAATAATAATCTGGAAGCACACAGACACCTCAGAAACTTTTATCCTACTCCCATTACAACAGAGCATTTAACGTTTAAAGCGAGACGGCCTTTCGATTTCATAAATTCAGTGAAATTTAGTTGCGTCTGAAATGTGGTGATTGTGATATCTGTTTATTTCTGTAATATCTCACAAAATATCAGGCCATTCTGTGGCTGGGAAGTTATTTAATTTGAGGGGATTAAAGCAAATAATGTGCATGAAATCGCTCGCTTGGCGCAGTCAAGCAGACAGAGGAAGTCCGTGTGCGCATGCGCAGGTTTACCTTCTTCTTCTTTTGGGTTTTACAGCAGCTGGCATCCACAGTGTTGCATTACTGCCATCTACAGGTTTCCCTTTGAGCGTGCACTGACAGTTCCATCATTCTGTCGCTAAACGAACAGCTGATCACACCGAGGTGCTCGCTGAGCGCCCATATTTATTAGTTTGGTCCTGCGTTTCCTTTCCTTCGTATAGAACATAACGTCTTTTCTTCTCGCTTTCTTTCCGTTACTGTAGTCGCTCTTTCACGTTTCATTCGCACACTCACGTCCTCCATTTTTCTCTCCTGTTTCAAATTTGTATCCCACAATGCCTTGCGTGAACGGGGAAAGCCCACCACATGATGCATGACGTAGTATCTTGAATTGGGTCATGGTGAAGCAGGAAAAAATAGCAGAGTATTTAGGGCCACGTGGAGATAAATTCATTAATAGTTCTATTTAAAAAAAAACTAATAAAATTGCAAGTCTGTGATTCGAATTCAGTAGCTTTCGGTCACTTAACAAAAATAATTGGGTGTCAGGAAAATTCTTTTTATGACCTACACTTGAAAAATCTGAAAGGCAGTCTACCTTTAACATCTCATCTGTTTCCTCTCAGCCCCTCGAACTCCCAGCAGACCATGCAGCTATGAAAATAACCACTCACAGCTGAAACAGCTGAAATGGGGGTCTCAGGACTGGACAGCCCACTTGTGTTTACTGCATTAATCATGCAGCTGTGTGTGTGTGTGTGTGTGTGTGTGTGTGTGGGCACACAATAAGCCTTATCCCGATGGGTTATGCAAATCAGGACTCACTCCTATACATGCCAGCATGCAAACAAGGCTGAGCTACAACGCAGGGCAAAGGGTTACTTACAGACCGAGAAAACAAACCCGTGCTTCGTGTTATTCTGTGAGTTTAGCATGACAGCTCCTCATTAATATAATTCACACGTGGCATTATCCCCAAAAGGCTTGAAGGAAACGAGTGATCTGGAAGCTGACATTTTATTTTTTTACTGATAACCACATGGATATACTCGTTTGGTTCTGTTTTCCACCATCCAACTTCCCACACAGATAAACTTCCCTTCCTCTTCACGGTGTGTGTGTGTATGTGTGTGTGTGTGTGTGTGTGTGTCATCACAGCCATCTGTAGCACTCGGCGAACCGAGCTACAAATAACCAGGGATAAATACACTCACTTACTCGGCACCCTGACTGAATACATGCCACGGATACAGTACATCTCCCGAGACCTGCACAACACCGAGCCAAAGTCTATTATTACATCAGAATGTCTATTTTGGAGAACGTCAGTCTAAACTGACGATATGTAACTCACACTATAGCATGTGTGTTCATGCTAGCAAGCGGTAAAGCAACAGGCAATCATTTATTTTCAATGTGCAGTATGTGCATGACACTGAGCCACGTTTTCAGAGACAGTGCCAAGCAACAGCACAATTTGAGTAGATTTACTTTACTCTGTGCAAATTAGGTCTGACACAATAAACCAACAAATCGAAAAGACTCAGACCATGTCTGCGTTCGAAACTGAAGGCATCTTCTGAAGACGTTCCTTTGGAACAATCTTTTAGGACAGCATTTATGCTAACGTGACGTCAGCACGCCATGTTACTAAACCAAAGAGTTAGCTAATTGGCCTCACAAATCATATCACATTTATTTGGTTACAGTGACAGAAGTGGAAGATTGTACAATGTTTATTTCTTGGTAACTTTTCAAAAAATCTTTGCAAAGAAAAAGCTGAAACTTATATTTGTCTCCACCAACGTTCAATCTGCTTCTGATCTTTAAGTAACAGGTGTTACACAACATCAGAATGACTCCTGCACTGGTTCCTTTACACGTTTTAAAACTGCATGGAACGATGGAACGAGCACACAGGGCTGATATCGGAGTCTTTTGAACACTATTCTGTGCAAACCAGAAAACTTTTTTTTTTTTTCTGCTGCTGTTCTCTCGGAGTATGACCTGAAGGATGACACACACTGAAGTTTTTGTTCCTCAGGTTTTGACCATGTACCTCATGAGCTTACTCATTCTCATATTACCCCTTTTCCACCAAATCAGTTCCAGGGCTGGTTCGGGGCCAGTGCTGGTGCTGGTTCACAACTCGTTCAACTTGCGAGCCAGCTGAGAACCAGTTTGCTTTTCCATAGCTCGCGGTGCTAAGGGAAGACACGTCAGTTATGTCGCTGTATACATCATTATGTCGCTGTATACGTCAGTTACGTCGTTACGTTTGCATAAACCTTGGCGCGAATATCAAAGCAAAAACAACACGGAAGAAGCAGCAGCAGCAACAACAATAATAATAATAATAATAATAATAATAATGGATGACTTCGTGTTTGTACAGCTGCTGCTTCTCGTTGCTTAAAAATGGCGATCTTTCGAGGTCTTGTTATTGTTGTTGGTCTTAACAACTCCACCCCCCCGCTGACGTAAGCGGTTCTTTCCTCTGGCCCAGCAGAGAGTTGGTGATGACCTGGAACCGGTTTTTCTGGCCCCAGAGCCAGTTCTTTGTCAGTGGAAACAGAAAACCTGGTTCCAAACTAGGCACTGGCCCCGAACCAGCCCTGGAACTGCTTTGGTGGAAAAGAGGCATGTGTCGCACTCCAGTGAGGTCAGACATGTACAGGGACCCAAACACTGAGAGTCTGCAAACATCTGTTCCTGTGATTTGTAAACAATCTGTATAATATTCTAGCTCACCCTGTAAAGAAGGCAAATGGCTGCTGGAGGTTTACTCAGGACTTGAGATGCATTAATCAATCAATCAATCAATCAATCAATCAATCAATCGGTTATTCCTGTCAGCCCTATTTTACCAGATGTTGCTTAAATTTTGTTATCTATTCTTAGTTAACATACCGACTTTACCGTTGTTGATCTTCGCAGTGCGTTTTTTTCCAGTCTCCCCGTGAGGGTTGAGATTCAACCTATTTTGTCTTTACTTTTAAGCAAAAACCATACATATGGACCCACCCAACTCAAAGGTTCATTGACTCCCCCACGGCCTTCTCTGTTGTTCAAGACTTGCTGACCCTCACTCATGGCTGAACATTGCTCCAATATGCGGACGACATTCTACTCTCAGCTGAAGACAAGTCCAAGTGTGAACAAGGCTCTCTGGCTCTTCTTGTACACCTGGCTAGGTGTGGATTTAAAGCCTCATGGTGCATGTTGCAGTTTTGTCAGCCCTTGGTGCCATGCCTACAGTAGGTTTTGACATCCCTCAAGGTGAGCGTCGTTTCCCATCCGATAGACTGTCTGTGACACTCGAGGTGGCTCCTTCAAATAAAACTGCCATGCCGTTTGGGTTTTTTTTCGGGCTCATGAACTATTGTTATCAGCACATTCCAGATTGTTCTCATCATGACAAGATCCTGAGAAAGTCCTGTTTCAAAGAGCAGCCCAGTGATACTGTATGGTCCTCTGAAATGATGCACTCATTTTGTTATCTGAAACGGTCTCTCACATCAGCTCCAGCCCTGGGTCTGCCTGACTCCAGTCTGCCATTCCACCTGTGCGTCTCAGAGGACAGACCGGCCATGATGGGGGTCCTGGCCCAAGAGCATGGTGAACGCTATCATCCTGTAGCTTATCTCTTTAAGACGCAGGACCCTGTGGTCCAAGGTAACACGGACACTGAAACTGGTACTGTCTTACTCTCTGATGTTACATGCATGCATCACATCAGGTATGCTTGATTTTGAACAGTATTCAGATGCAGCATATGACCACTCAGCATTCTGGTTACAAGTCTATTCAGTGTGCCGCTTAAAACTTGTCTAGCATGCCTGTCCCATCAGCTGGTACTCCGGCCATGTTTACACCACACGTTGTCTTACCGAAGGTCCAGCCCAGATCCAGCATGGTTTGAGCACGACTGGTCTGATCTGTCCCATACACCCTTTGAGCATGGTGTGGATATGTTTGTTGATGGCTCTCGTTCAAAACCAAATGATTTGTTTTTTTCTGTGTGGTTATTCTGTTTGTTGTACTGATTACTGTTATGCCTTTGGGTAGCTCATAATTTTGGGAAACTATGGCACTCACACGGTTTTAAGGCCACTGAGGGTAAACCTATATCAAGTGCCTCTATTGTCTCAGATCTTTTGGAAGCAGGTTCCCTGTCTAATAACTGTTGATTGTCAAAACCAAAGGGTATGACTCATCTGAGGTCTGTGGGAACCGTTCAGCAGACCATGTTGCGAAGTAGGTGGCCAAAGAGGGCAAACCATTCCCATATGTTTCCGAATCACCAGATTATTCAGTGTTTTCTCCTTTCTCTTTGCCTCCTGACAGCATCCTCACTCACTTTTCTTGTGTGTCATTTTCATGGTATTTCACATACCACACAAAGAGGGGTAACTAAAGAGATTATCAAACAACTTTGCATTGTTGGCATCAATCCTTTGCAAAATTAGAATAACTCTCAGTTCAAGATCCAAATTGTTTCCTGTTGAAGTAATTATGGGCAGACCATTCCCGCCCTTGGACCAAAGATAACCCTGGTGTTCCATTTACAGGTGATCTGGATGTGATGGCTGGTGATTACTCAAGCTTTGATTGAAAAATTGATAGTGTATATGGTCATGTCTCTCTGTCTCTCCCTTTGCCCACAGAAGAGTCGACTCACCCATTTCTTCCAGGTGATCGAGTATTAGTCTACCATGCACTGTGCTTGCTGTGACCAGAACAGCTGTCCTCACTGACTCACAGCCACAGTGGGCACATGCAAGTCATCTGGAAGTGTCCTCAATCGTCCCTAACTCTTCACATCTCACCCTTTGACAGGAGCAATTCAGCAATCAGTCCCTCGGGAACCTCACCTCATCTCACCTTTTCATTGACACACGCAGTAACCTATGTATTAGTCTTTTATCACATAATTGTTAAAGAATCTGCGGTGTGGTGATTATGTGTCTCACTGACTTGCAACCACCTACGTTTGTCATTGGTCATTTGACCTAACTCATAGAACACATTTCTGTAACCTGTTTAGTCACAAGTCTTATTGTGTTCATTATTTCTGTAATGGCAAGGCTACTCCCCTTATTCCTCACTGTCCCCATCCTAAGCCTCAACTGCGTTTTGGTCTCGACCAACCCAGGCTGTATGCTGTCTAGCCTGGGGTTAGCGGTTTTGTTTTTTCTCTATTTAATTGTACTTTAACGGCTGGTTTGTTTCCTTGGCTGTTTGAGTATTGGTATTTCAACAGCATATTACACCAACTATTGCTGTCACTTGTTTAGTTGGCACGAGAACTTTCTTGTCTAGAAGTTCAGCACTTTGTGTACCTGACTTCTGCACTCGTTGTACGTCGCTCTGGATAAGAGCGTCTGCTAAAAGCCATGTAATGTAATGTAATGTTCCTGTAGAGGGCTCGGAGGATAGGGAGGAGTGGACTGTGTATAGGCTTAAACATCTGGGCTAGCGCTTGGTCTGGTGCACTGGCGATTTGTCTGCATCCCAGCCTGACTGTCGTTGCACAGCCCGTTAATTCACCAGACTGTCTGGGGGACGGTGGGGTGCAGGCCTGTCTGTGGGGTGCTTGGATTGTGTACTTTGTCCTTAGAGTGTGCTACAGGTCCCTGCAGGACCTAAGAGGGCATTGATGAGGTTAATATTTGGGGCGTATCCTGCGTCTCTGTTTTTCATAACACACAGGGTGTTCCAACTAGCACACAACACTCTGTGTATTCTTCTGCACTTAAAGCCAACTTCTTACTTGGCAGCTTCTTACAGAGAAGACCGGTCTCCGTTTATATGCAAGTCATTATTTGCTGCTATGACTTAACCAATTGTAGAAGAATATGCATTTCTTTATTTAAATTGACCAATTATGTTTGACTCACCACACCCTTATGTGTAAAAATACACTACCGTTCAAAAGTTTGGGGTCACCCAGACAATTTTGTGTTTTCCATGAAAAGTCACACTTTTATTTCCCACCATAAGTTGTAAAATGAATAGAAAATATAGTCGAGACATTTTTCTGGCCATTTTGAGCATTTAATCGACCCCACAAATGTGATGCTCCAGAAACTCAATCTGCTCAAAGGAAGGTCAGTTTTATAGCTTCTCTAAAGAGCTCAACTGTTTTCAGCTGTGCTAACATGATTGTACAAGGGTTTTCTAATCATCCATTAGCCTTCTGAGGCAATGAGCAAACACATTGTACCATTAGAACACTGGAGTGAGAGTTGCTGGAAATGGGCCTCTATACACCTATGGAGATATTGCACCAAAAACCAGACATTTGCAGCTAGAATAGTCATTTACCACATTAGCAATGTATAGAGTGGATTTCTGATTAGTTTAAAGTGATCTGCATTGAAAAGAACAGTGCTTTTCTTTCAAAAATAAGGACATTTCAAAGTGACCCCAAACTTTTGAACAGTAGTGTATAGATAGTTTTCACATGACGTCACAGAGTCAGGGATTCCCTGGTGGCGGCGATCTTGTAGGGCAAGCTTACCGTACGGGTCACTGAGCACACATTGTAACACGCAAGTTACATTTATTTATATATTATTTACATTTATAGTTACATTATTACTATTTAAAGCTAGCAGTGGTGCACACCTGTTGTATTCACGGCTGTCGTAATAGGTCAAATGATGACGTCAAGCGGAGCTTTTATGGAATTCCCACTGTACGGGAGCACAAAGGCGAGCAAACAAACTCAGCATACAAAGGAGAAATCTATGGCTTGCGAGAATCAACCGCAAGGATTATCAGCCTTCCAAACACAGCAAAGTCTGCTCCGATCATTTTATAAGTGGTAAGTTGTTTAAATAAACAATCAATTGTGTAACAAGCCTACATACCAGTTAATTATATTACAACGTTTATACTGACATGGTACTGTACATCCACTAATGGATGTAAAATTTGTCTTAAATCAACTCGATATTATACACACACATATATTTATATGCAGTGTTGAGAGCTCTAAAACTCCAATGTTTACATACTGTACCTTGGCTGTAATTAGGACACGACTGTCACTTGTTTTTATATGGTGGACTTCACGGACCCAGCCACAGACAAAATAATTGTATGACTCCAGCGACTTGTATGCTTTGAGGTCGTCAAGTGTGTAGGCACTTTTACTATTCACGAAATAGTTCACAATATCAGGGTACAATATGGATGGCAGCCCTGCATAGTCACTTGAAAATGCTTCTTTGTCCACTTCGTAGGGGTCAATTCCCCCAATCAAGGCCAGTTTGGCTGCATACCGTTGTCGTGAGATGTCGTCCAATGTATCCATATACTTCCATTTGCTTGATTTTGCCGACATTGATCTTTATTTTATAAAACTGACTATATAACTTAATAAATTCATCCGAGATAACGTAGCCGGTAATGGCGATGGTCCGTTTTGTTTGCCCTGCAAGATGGCGGCTGGGGGGCGTTCCCCGGAATGCCGTGACGTCAGTGAAAACTATCTATACTCATGTTTGACTTAGAATAAATCAAGAAACATCTCTGAACTGGTCTCTGTGTCAGTGACGTCATTCCTGGATCCGTGAGGAAACCAGTCATTGAGTGGCAGACACACACAGGTTAGTAATTCAATCTTCTATTCTTAAAACTTGGATGCACACCATTAACAGTTAATCTAACAGTAGATCGGGTAACCACGAGTAAGCGATATTTTCCACAACTAAAAGACATATCCATCATTGGATCGATACAAATATGGATCAGGTTCATTAAGGAAATGAAATGTAGCATTTATCAGTGTTATATTAGTGAATAAAACACTCAGCATGTTGTTAGAGGAAAATAATCAACGACTTGGTGGGATAGAGTCAAAAGAGAGACTGGTATGACTACAAAGTTGAATATTTTCCCCAATATCTTGAAGTATTTTTATTTTAAATGACAAACCATACTTGTTATGCTTTTATATTTACATTTACTGTTATAGAAAGACCAGAAACCATTTTTTAAAATCAGTCGTTATAGCAGCTATAAACAGTCGACCCCTCGCCAGAGTCTAGTCCTTCTCTTTCCTTAAGTCGTTAAGAAAAAAAAAAGCAAAACTATAAACTTCCTTGTCCGACCAGTTTCCCAGCCAGTTACAAAGCACGGACACTGGAGATTCCTTCCATAAATGCTACATGAACATATATATATATACATTTTTCTTTGTTGATCCTGCGTAAGTTGTTTCTATAGAAACAGCAACCTATTAGAGCAAGCGTATTAATATACACCTGTGATTTGCTTTGCAGCCGGGACTACTTTCAGAGACGCTGTTATAAACTGTCCAAGACGAGAATTCAGCAGCAGCCATAAACAGTTTAACACCACGCGTGCGACTTGATTTAAACATTAGTTACGTTTCATCTTGTTCAGTGGAAATAAACTTCCAGAAATGTGAGGAAACGTTTCAGTGGGCGTTTCCTCACATCCTGTAAAATCTCACACACACACACACACACACACACACACACTCCAGCACAGTGAGAGAAATAAAGGCTGTGAGGCTGAACACATTAATACACTAACAAACCTGTGAGTTGTAGACTGTTTAGTTAATGCAGATTGATGTTATCAAGGCCATCACCACTACACTCTCTCTCTCTCTCTCTCTCTCTCTCTGACTCACTGCAGACCTAAAACCCCCTGCGCTTCAGAGAACAGTGAACACACTCTCTGTAAACAAGTGAGAGCGCTCGAGCTGCACATCGAGTCCCAACAGAGCCACCGAGCTCCCGAAGACTTAATTACTGCGCGTGCGCACACACAGTCGAGAGATTCGACCAGAAATGGAGGCAAAGCAGTTGCATGGAGAAACCGAGAATGATGGCCGAATGAGAGAAATAAGAGAGAGGAATAAGAGCTTGAGAAAGAGAGAAGAGAGGGAAAGAAACGAGAGAGAGAGAAACAAAAGCCCTACCCAGATGGGATGAAATTTCCATAAGGTCTACATAAATTTTCTGAATGACCGACAGTTTTTCTCCAAACTCAGCATTCATCTGATCGCTTTAGTCTGGAGACACATCTGTGATTTTCTATGCAGATGTTTCCTCCCGTACAGACTCGTATTCTGTGCATCAGTGCCCCGCCCCGATATCAAACCCATCCCGAGGCATGAAATGAAAAATGAAAGCTTCTCGTATACTGTGAGATTTTATTGTTTCATTGTTTGTTCACATTACTGCTGGAAGTTTGATTCGCCCCAAACTGAAATAAATGCCTCCTCGACCCCGGGGCCTCTTCCATGCTGTCAGCACAGTGTGATCATATGACCATTCGCGCAAACATTCGGCTTCGCAGAAAATACAGCCTACTAGAACTTCACTCTCCCAAAAAGTGATCATTTTATTATTGTATAATTATAGATCTCATCTCATTATCTGTAGCCGCTTTATCCTGTTCTACAGGGTCGCAGGCGAGCTGGATCCTATCCCAGCTGACTACGGGTGAAAGGCGGGGTACACCCTGGACAAGTCGCCAGGTCATCACAGGGCTGACACATAGACACAGACAACCATTCACACTCACATTCACACCTACGCTCAATTTAGAGTCACCAGTTAACCTAACCTGCATGTCTTTGGACTGTGGGGGAAACCGGAGCACCCGGAGGAAACCCACGCGGACACGGGGAGAACATGCAAACTCCGCACAGAAAGGCCCTCGCTGGCCCTGGGGCTCGAACCCAGACCTTCTTGCTGTGAGGCGACAGCGCTAACCACTACACCACCGTGCCGCCCTGATTATAGATATAAGTTTTTATTATTTAAAAAAAAGTATAACTAACGTTCTCCTGCTAAACTGATTCAATCTGAATAGGGCCACAGAGAGACAGAGGAAGTGCATTTCAAAATGAAAGAAAAGGAACGAAGCTGTTTGCTTTAGTTAAACCAGTAGCATTCACATTTGGACAATAAAATCGTTTACACTTAAAGAAAGAAAGAAAATGAGCAGTCTCACATTTCCCCAAAACTAAAGTGTGCATTTTGTCTGCAAGATAAAAAAAAAAACACATGAGAGATTGGAGCATGAAAAAGAAACGCCATTAAGTTCTCATATCATGACACTAAATGAATGCTACGTCAAAAATTACACGAGGACACAAGTTTAGGGCGTTTCTCCATCAAGCTTTTTTTTTTTTTTCCCTCAAAGAAAAGCAGGGAGCTCTTATGCTGTACATAGACTTTGTTTCTATGACAACAATATTATTTTGAAAAATGTTAACACTCTAACCATCGTGTAATCGGTTGCTGTGAAAAGGCGCGGTACAGACGACACCAGCACCTTTATGAAAAGTTCAGATTTTCAACTCGAAGCGCTCGGAGAGGCCTGACAAATTTTCATTGGGCTAAACTGGGGGGGACAAAAACCACTATGTCAAGTTCATTTGTACAGCGCTTTGAACAATAAACATTTTCGCAAAGCAGCTTTACAGAATTAAAACATGAGCTAATTTTATCCCTAATCTATCCCCAATGATGAAGCCTGTGGCGACGGTGGCAAGGAAAAACTCCCTCAGACGACATGAGGAAGAAACCTCGAGAGGAACCAGACTCAAAAGGGAACCCATCCTCATTTGGGCAACAACTGTTCATGACAACTGCAGTCCTCAGCCATAAAAGCATTACTGTAAGAGTCCAGAGCGTCCTCCAGGTGTGACTTTCAACTGTCCTCATGGGGCCGTCCTCCACAGGAGCGATGCGATGAGACTCCAACCAGACACAGGGCACCAGGATGGATCAGGCAGGTCCGAGGAGCAGAAGAGGTTCAGCATGTGGGGACACATCCTTCGTCATTAACTCATCATCCTCGATTCATCTTCCAGTTCATATGGCGACAAGTTCTTGGATCAGTGAGCACGGAAATTCAAACACACTTGTAACATATTAAGAGACAAGTGTGTGGTTTATTGTGTGTAATAACCATCAACAACCACTGAAGGAGCCAAGTTTGAGTTTAAACTGATTTCCCTTGAGAGACTCTTATTTTCTGGGTGGCACGGTGGTGTAGTGGTTAGCGCTGTTGCCTCACAGCAAGAAGGTCCGGGTTCGAGCCCCGTGGCCGGCGAGGGCCTTTCTGTGTGGAGTTTGCATGTTCTCCCCGTGTCCGCGTGGGTTTCCTCCGGGTGCTCCGGTTTCCCCCACAGTCCAAAGACATGCAGGTTAGGTTAACTGGTGACTCTAAATTGAGCGTAGGTGTGAATGTGAATGGTTGTCGCCCTGTGATGACCTGGCGGCTTGTCCAGGGTGAACCCCGCCTCTCACCCAGAGTCAGCTGGGATAGGATCCAGCCCGCGACCCTGCGCAGGATAAGCACTTACAAATAATGGATGGATGGACTCTTATTTTGCTTTAGATTGACTGGCCCTTGGCTTGAAACCTTTATTTTGACATTGACTTAGGTCACCTGTTCAGATTAAGACGGCGTCTTTCATGTGTCCAGGTAGTCTCAGTTAGACAGTGGAAGATGCTGGTGACCAATAGTTTTTTACCACTACACTCTGTTTGAACGCTTGAATTTTTGGACGTTTAGATGCTATTGCAAACTTAATTTGATTTAAACCCCATTAGAAAGTGTACAGTTGAAAACTTCTTTTTGGATTATTGAACCTCTTCAAACAACTGGATTTTACACCACTGTGTATCGCCTGCTTGACTGTCTGCTGCCTTCCTACTTGCTTCCTTGCCTGCATGCCTGCCGTCACCGAACACGGATACGAGTTCACAGCCGCCACAGTATTTAGGATAAGTGCGTAACAACTAAAACTGCGGACTGTACTTTTGAGCACTACAACCCATCGTTATAGTCCTTAAGCAGTTGACACACAGGAGGAGAGGCGCAGTGTTGTGGTGACCAGAGCCTATGGAATGTCAATGAAATTCAGGAACTTAACCTTTTGATGATGCAAAGTGGGCGGGTACCGAGTTAAACTAGTCTCAACTTTGAGGCGACTACCAATGGCAGTGAAGGATATCATTGGCTGACCAATAAATATACAAGATGGATACCTCAGCAACCAGAGCCTGGAATGTCCACTAGCAACCACCCGCTAGCCACAAAGCAACGGGCGTGAAAGAATTTTATGTCACTGGGGCTTCAGAATGCGTTAGGATTCCCGCAGGCTTCCTGTCTCTGCAGCACCAGAGCTGATAGGATTCCTGTCTCTGTCGCCACAGTTATTTCTTATCTGATGACAAGGGAATTACCTTTTGTCAGGTCAGGCTGTGAAATCTTCCCTTTGATCGATTGTTAGCTAGTTTAGAAAGATTACTCTCTCTCGTCAATATTTTATGGGCCTGACACACAGACAGACACTTGTGTTATACTTAGAACATTTTCTTAACATTAAGCTCCTTTAAGCTGACATACATGTCAACCCCTCACGGCTCTCACCTGTACTCCCTGGTAAAGGAATCCATAATTTCCATACCAAATCCATAGTAATATTTCATGCATAATAAAAATGTATCAGATTTTACCTAATACCTAATGTCAGATACAACCTTTGTTGGCTTTTGCGTGAAGAAATTAATTGACAGCCGTCTCTTTTTCTGGTTTGCATTCTTCACATGCATTTGAGATTTCATGCGTTCCCTCACGTCGTAAATTCCAGAGGCAAACACTTTCACGTCTCTACAACAAATTGTGCAGTTGACATACTCAGCACCCATTTTGGAAGCGATAATTATTCCATTGAATGTTTCTGTCCATTCGGGAAGAAAGCGACCTCCAGTTTTAGATGTTTTGAGTTTTTTCTTCGGTGGTGCCGACATCTTGACCTGTCTATTGTTACGCTACATGTGCTGTTATTTCCCGCTCGGCGTGCAGGAAAATCACACTTGCGCATGCTCAGACATTCGGAATGGCTTGTTGGTACTAGCGGAAGTACCGGCTGAGTAATTCTAAATGTAGAAAATGGCGGCTCCCGTGCATTTTCGTATTTCATGACGATTTTTTTGATGGTAATAAATCAAAGTAATTTTAAGGTGAAAATGTAGAAAAATCCGTAGTTGAATACCACTACGCCCGTACCGTTTTTAAAATGCCAAAATCCGTAGGGAATACGGGAAATCCGTAGGGGTTGACATGTATGAGCTGAGCCTAAGTACACTGAATTTAAATGCTGAGAGGATCTTGCGTGTCTGATCATCTTGTGTTCTTCACCACTGATCATCATTGTAAAGGTATTTCGCATGACAAACACAGACTCGTCATTAAGCAGAAAAACCCTTAAAATGACATAAGGGATACGAGTAAATCTGTTTGCTTTTGAAAAATTGCAGGAAGTATGTTTCAGCCAATGAGAAGCCCCACATTGGGCAGCCAATCAGAAGTCTGTGTTTTAAACAAAGAAATTCATTTTACAATGATTTGAATAGGAGCCACCATTTTGTTTTGGACGGTTCTAGGGTGGGTCTCCCAAAGAGGGACGCAACTTAAAAACTAATGGAAGAGAACTTGGGCTTCAGTGTGTATCCCGGTGTCACTCAGCGTTTGTGTCGGTTCTGGACAATAAAAGTGTTTTAAGGCAACTTCTTTCATGTAGGTTTATTTTTTGGCACCTTTTGAGGTACAGACTTCCACAACACGAGCAGCTTGCTTTATTGTGTGTAAACTCCTTTATACTGCAATAGATTGCATTCCCATCTCAGAAAGGTCCAAGTCGAGTTCTGATCTAAACACATCCCGGTGCTTCAGTTTGGGAGAAAAAAACAATGATGCTGAGATGAAGGTCAAATTTCTGTGGCTATTCTTCGAATATTATTGTTATTAATGCAAGATTCAAGATCTGAGATGAGAAATGATGTCATCACTGATGGTCTTGTTCTTCATAAAATTGGTCACAGTGACTACGTTTACATGCACATCCAAATCGAGCTGCTGTCGGTAATCGAGCTGAAGGTCCCAGCAGGGTGCCAGAGAAATCCAATCCTACATGCACACAATGAAATCGGGCTATTGTGTGAGGTGCATTGTGCACCCGAGCCACAGGTGGCGCAACACGCCTCATCGTGTTGGTACACTTCCGGTTGTCGTCATGAAGAAGAGCTATTCAAGAGTGTAAACAAAGTTATCAGTTCCGTGTTCTCCATTGCGCGTTTTTCTCCCGTCCATGAATTTTAATATATTCAACTCCTTAAGCTGAATGAGCATGAACTCTGTCTCCTCATTGCTCCAGAAGTTCACGTTTCTGCTTGCCTGTGGCAGTGGGGGCGTGGTCAAGCGCCGGTCTGTGACAGGAGGGCGGAGCCAGGGAAGGTGAGTGGCAGAATCACTTCACCTGACGGTAATTAACCTGTTTGTGTGTCTTCCCAGTAACCGCGCCCTATTTAAGGAGGCAGAGGGAGAGCAGAGGGGACAGCTCATCCCGGGACTAGAACACAGCACGTGTGTGTGTGTGTGTGTGTGTGTGTGTGTGTTTTTCTCTCAAGAATAAAAGTAGGCTGTTAAACTGAAAAGTCTGACAATAAAAAGCCTATTAGTACCAGAAGCTTTGTCCTGCCATCCTCTGTGCTCCACCCACACTTCAGAGAGCTCTACATCGCTATTTTCTCTTCTCCGTTTGTTCCTCCTGACCTCTTCTGCTGCTCGCTACTACTGTTGTCATGCCGACCGAGGCTGTTGTGTTTCCCGCTTGTGATCTCGTCACTCGTCACTTCCGGAAGTAGCTCGACAACTAGCTCGATAGGGTTTACATGCACAAAGTAGCTCGGCAGAAATCGCATAATCTAGGTCGTGTAGCTCGATTCCGAGAAATCAAGTTCGGTTCAATTTCAGCCGAATTAAGGTGTATACATGGCATTTTGAACTTCGATTTCAGTCGAGCAACGGCAGAAATTCGATTCTCTCTATGTGCATGTAAACGTAGTGAGTGATCTTTTCGCATTTCTAAATCTTTACTGAAATCAACAAAATGACATCGTAAATCTAAATGTAACGCTGATTTTCACGAGACAAAAGCTACACATCGTCAAATCAAGTTTTATCAAGTAGAAAATGATACAAAGGGAATTCTGGTTACTGCTGACTGTGAGCGCTGCCATACTGGTGTGCCGTCAGGTGTGTTTATGTCGGAACTCCAGGTAGGGGCGGGGACAAGATGAGAATCACAACAAATACACGTGTGCGTGTACGCAAAACAGAAGACGTCTGAGCAGACGAAACCGTCTGAGGTGCCAGTATTCAAATGCCGCTGTCTCGGTTCAGGTATTTATGATGCCCGATGTAAACATAACAGCCGACTGGTGACGTTTTGGCATCCGGGGCCACTGCTTTCATTTTCTTTTTCATTCGACTACACGAGAAAAATAATGCCGCTTTTCCACTACCAACGCGGTTGAGTCGGGCTGAGCTGTGCCGTGCTGAGTCGGGCTGAGTCGAGCTGAGCGGGGCTGTTGGAGTTGCATTTCGACTACAACCGCGCTGAACCGTGCTGGCTGGAAGTGGGTGGACACATTGGGTGGAGTTAGTGAAAGTGGGTGGACGTCACATGATGTCGTTAGGCGGCGCAAACAGTGACATCAGTGAGCTTTTAAGCGGTAGTCTCACGACCCGGATAGTAAACAATAAACATGGAGGACATGGAGTCGTTAGTGTTGCTGGTCTTGGTGCTGTGGCTTGTTGTCACCGACAACGCCAGCAGATACTGGCAAGAGCGTATAGATGAGGCGAGGCGCATAAGGCTTCAGAAATTCTCGCAATTCGTAATTCTTCTTCCGGGTTTACGGTGTTTACAGATCCCAGCGCGCTCGCGGGGCGTGTGTGGGCATGTGAGGACACTCCTCCTCACCAATCAGTGCACAGGGGAGTGTCTGCTCACGCCCCTAGCCCCACTCGGCTCGGTTTGGCTCGCTTCATCCCCACTCCAAAACCGTGCGAGTTTTGGGTGCTGAGTAGGGCTGAAGCGAGCTGAGTCGTGCTGCTCTAAGGTAATCGAAACGCGAGCCGTGTCGGGCTGAAGCGAGCTGAAAAAGGGTAGTGGAAAAGGGCCATAATACATTAACAGCCAGCACAGTGGCGTTTGGGCATAAATCCTTTACCTTGGATTCGCAAATTAAAGCACACTGTAGATCAGAAGAGTCTCATCTGCTCCCTGATGAGCTGCTTTTTTTACACCAGCCGCCGCTCGCATTCAATTATGTTTCATTGACTGGTTTAATAAACGCTGCCTGGAAACGTCTGCAGAGAGAATCAGATCATTATAAACACGCAGCACTGCTGTGATCCGACCTGCCAGCCGGAGCCTGTTCCACAAATACTGGACTCGAGGCAGGGATACACTCCGGATGGGATGCTAGGCTATCGCAGGGCACCATGTACACACACAAACACACACACACACACACAAGCGCGGTTCACAATAATTTTAGCATAACCAGTCCACTGCTGGCAGAGGAACCTGGAGCACAACACGGCTGGATTTAAAACGGATACAAAGTGATGAAACTTTTATTTCCACTGGAACGCTGTCTCTCTGTCTCACCGTCCGTCTGTCTGTCTCTCTCACCCCCCCACCACACACACACACACACCATCAGATGTGCAGAAACCCAACAAACACTGTGGCCAATTCACCAGTTCCCTTTAATGGCCTTAAACTAATTACATGACACGATTTATTGGGCTCCTGTAGCATGTCGCTCTGTCTCGGGGCCAGCTGGCATGTTTACAGACTTGCGCAGGAGTTTTCCTTTTTTCACACGTTCAGTTTGCGATGCCAAACACCTCCGAGCGTCCTCCATAAAGTGTCCTGGAAAACTAGTGCTCATCATCTGTGTACACAGAATTTCCCATTGCATCATCGGCAGAGATGCCAAATGTGAACAGAGCTTCTCCATGGCATTCAACTCCTGCATCATGTACAAAGCTGCTGTTACATAATCACACACACACACACACACACCCTAAAGCTTTATCATGCCGGATTTATATGATACACACCATCACATTTACTCTACTGCACTAAATTTCATTTTTATTCATTATACATTTTTAAATTGCCCAGACATCACACTGAGATCTTTAAATCTTATTTTATTCTTTTAAATCGTGTCATCAAGTTTCAAACGTTCTGTAGTACAACACTATTAAAGAAGCACCTCGGTTCTCTCTGAAGCAGTTTTTCATTTTAAATTCTGCTACAGTGATGGAACACACAACCTCTAATTATCAAAGTTATTATATACACACAGCACTGTGCAAAAGTCTTAGCACCCTATTTATTTTTCATACAAACTTTGTTATAGATTTCTATTTTATGATTTCTACATTATCGAGTCAGTACAAAAACATTTTAGAGTCCAAACGTTCATTTTCCAGCAAAAAATTAAATGTTACAGAAAAAGAAAAAGTTTGTATCTGAGCAGCGTATTCCATAAGAGAGCACTTTTCAGATGAAAAAAGAAAGCATAATGAAGGCTGCTGGGTTTTGGTGTAAAATGAAGAAGTGAGTGTGACAGTCAAAGTGTCCAGAAGAACTGTGGCTGGTTCTGTAAGATGCTCAGGAAAACCTACAGATCATTTCCGCATAAAACTGACCTCATTGGACCGGAGACAGAGATTTTTTTTTTTTTTAAAGCAAAGGGTCGTCTCA
The DNA here is from genome assembly GCF_027579695.1 of Neoarius graeffei. Classification (NCBI taxonomy): domain Eukaryota; kingdom Metazoa; phylum Chordata; class Actinopteri; order Siluriformes; family Ariidae; genus Neoarius; species Neoarius graeffei. The sequence continues at coordinate 1,448,858 of NC_083577.1, forward strand.
CACCAAATACTGACTTTGTTTCATTGATTACGGCTCACTGATTACTGTAAGATGGTACACATACTGGGTACAGTAAGATGGAAATGACATCTGAATTTCAGTCCATGTTCATGAAGCTCCGCCCTCAGAATCTATAGTGCCCAATAGAGTGTCTGTAAAATGATTGACAGGAGGCGGATCCAAACACAAACAAGTATCTCGGACAGGGTTTCTCAGCAACTTCGTACACTTTTGCTCATGCCATGACTTAACCCTTTTTTTAAAATCATGTTTTAGATTGTATCAAGGATATTTTTTTACTAGTAAGGACTTTTATTATTTTTAAACTCATCTATTGCAGCTTTAATCCAAACCTCAAACACTGTGAAACTCATCATCCGATAAAACAGAACTCAAACCGAAATGAGTGGAAATTTCAAGAATAAAAATGATCTATAACTCCAATAAATATCTCATCTCATTATCTCTAGCCGCTTTATCCTGTTCTACAGGGTCGCAGGCGAGCTGGATCCTATCCCAGCTGACTACGGGTGAAAGGCAGGGTTCACCCTGGACAAGTCGCCAGGTCATCACAGGGCTGACACATAGACACATTGCCTCCCACGCCAATAAACAGCCAAACTATAATTGTACTCAGTGAAATAACGACTGGCTAATTAATACCCTCTGAATCGGTGGATTATATGAGATTATTCTGTGGAATTTATTTACACAGAAACAGATGACTGACTGAAAAATGTTCATGAACCCGTGCTCTAAAAACTAAAAGTTAAAAATCAAGGGTGTTTAAACTTTTTGCAGCCAGGGATCGGTTCAAATGTAAAATAAATTCCACACACTCCCTCACTTGAGTTATATATTTATTTATTAGCCATTAGGTCCAAAGCTGACAGTCAGTCTGGACAGTAATTACAAGAACTCTCCCTGTCCTGTGTATTCACTGTGTATTCTGTCCTCACCACACACTAAACACTTTATACACTACTGTAATGTCACATCTCACACCATGAGCTGTGTTTCATTCCAACGTATATGAGTTATAAAGTCCAGTCCAGTGGTTCTGACCCAAGGGGTCCATGAGGTATTGAGTTCAACAGTGGAAATTCCAATCCATCATTGCTCACATGGGCAGCACGGTGGTGTAGTGGTTAGCGCTGTCGCCTCACAGCAAGAAGGTCCGGGTTCGAGCCCCGTGGCCGGCAAGGGCCTTTCTGTGTGGAGTTTGCATGTTCTCCCCGTGTCCGCGTGGGTTTCCTCCGGGTGCTCCGGTTTCCCCCACAGTCCAAAGACATGCAGGTTAGGTTAACTGGTGACTCTAAATTGAGCGTAGGTGTGAATGTGAGTGTGAATGGTTGTCTGTGTCTATGTGTCAGCCCTGTGATGACCTGGCGACTTGTCCAGGGTGAACCCCGCCTTTCACCCGTAGTCAGCTGGGATAGGATCCAGCTCGCCTGCGACCCTGTAGAAGGATAAAGCGGCTAGAGATAATGAGATGAGATGAGATCGTTGCTCACGTTATCATATTTATTATCACAATCTTATCGTTAGTAATGAGTCAAATCTGAAAGTGAGGAACTCAGAAACAAGTCAGCTTGTTAAAAGGCTTTGAGAACGAGTGATATTCCAGATATACAGCGAATGACAATAAAATCCCACTTGATTTGACTCAAATGGAATAACCTATTTTTTCCGAACTGTAATTTATATACTGTTGAAGGCAGAGATGATTTATACACTACACTTCTTTCTGCTGAGGTTTCTAACACATAATGTCTCAGTGTATTTATGCAGATGTTTTAGTTCACATAAGCCAGACACACATTGTGTGTGTGTGTGTGTGTGTGTGTGTGTGTTTTTCCCAAATAAGGTCCCTGTTCTGAGCTGTAGATACAGAGTACTAGTACGACATCCTTACTAGTATAGTATAGTGCTAATATACAGAAACATACACTATTAGAAAAAAGGTAGTAAACTGGACTGTTCCTTGTCACCAGGATGGCACCTTCAAGCCGTACGTTTAATATTTCAGTTTAACCGGAAAGGTGTATGCACTGAATATTTCAATCTTTCTTATAAAAAATACCAATAAAGAAAGGTACATTTTCTTTTCCTTTGTAACACGAACACATTTTCCTGCTCTGATCTTCAGCCCGGGTTCAGACCCTACAATTCCTCTAAAAGAAAGTACACATGGAAAACTTCAGCAGTGCAGAACGTAATTCAGTGGAAGAACTTGACCTGAACATCTTCAGTAAAACATGATGCAATGATGAATGTCATTTATTTCCATGCAACATGAGTGAATATGTTTATATTACATATTGAACATCTGCACATGCATTAACAGCTGCAAGAACAAGTCTAAGCTGTGGCAAAAGGAAAAAAAAACCCAAAACCCAGTTCCACTGGACCTTCTGGGTCAAAATGTCAGTCTGGTTTCATCGACACACAAACCCACTCCTTCACAACTGCACTGGGAGAAACAGGCCATGAGATGTGATTAAGAAAATGCAATCTGAGTTTCTTACCTGGGGTTAATATTCCAAGGTGCAGGTATTCAGACCCGGGAGAGAGAGAGAGAGAGAGAGAGAGAGCACTGTCTCCACTCCAGTCTGATCTGATCTGCTGTGTGAGCAGCGACTCCAGTGTGTGCAGGTTCACTTCTGCAGAGTCAACAGTGACATAATTCTGCTCTCTCTCTCTCTCTCTCTCTCTCTCTCTGTCCTGACGCATCATCAACCCCGCCCCCTGTGCCTGCGTTTATCCACGCCCACTACCTGAATTATTTTTGTCACGGAGTGAGCCGTGACGCTCGCGCGCACACACACCTCTCACGCAAGCGCACAGCACACAGGCAGCAATCTGCCAGCAACGTTCAAACATCCTGGCGGACCTGTCGCCAGTGGCGATCCTAGAGTGATTTACTCCCCAGGCGAAACCCCCTGCTGGCGCCCCCCCCAGTCTTGTTTTTTTTTTTCGGGGTTTTTTTTGGGGGGGACCGTTTTTTTTTTCGCGCCCGCACTCATCCCCCCCCCCCCACGTTGGGCTCTGTATTAGCCAACAGAATGTTAACAGCTTTACATGGTCGTTTAAAACATTTCTCGTCGTGTGTTGTACGTCGTGGACGCGGCCCGTTATAAATTTGCTGTTACCAGAATGGCAATGATCAAGTCGTAATGTATTACTTAAGACTCTGTGTAATGTCATAGTAGTGTAGCACTATGGTAGTAAAGTCTTTTTGATGACTAGTACAACGTTCCGCTGGCAGGATTGTGCATATTATGGGGCTACGACAAGTTAGGCACACACACACACTGATGACGTCACCTGCGCAACTTTGGTATTGGGCTTCCCCATCCAAAATGTTCACACCCCCCCCCCCCCCCCCCCCCCCGCCCGTCTTGTTTTTTTTTTTTTTCTCAGGGGTTTTTTTGGGGGGACCTTTTTATTTAATTTTTTTTTTGGACCGTTTTTTTTTTTTTCACACCTGCGCTCGTGCTGCCCCCCGCAATGCCACCCCGGGCGGCTGCCCGGTCGGACCGCCCCCAGGACTGCCCCTGCCTGTCGCTGTGAGTTGCACTTCATTTCCGTTACTGTTTTCTGTATGGGTATTACTGGTTTTCAAGCACTTCATACTCCACCGTTTGCCATAGTTTCTAACGAGAGCAGCATTTGTTGCGAGTGCAGGGAAAGGCCTACACAGCAAATTCCTCAGTGTTGAATTAACACTTTCAGAGTTAACTTGTGTCCAGTTGGACCTATATAAACACAGTAGGGTGTTAAATCAACACTCTGGGTGAGAATTCAACACTGGGGATTTTGCTGTGTACCGGCATTCTAGTAACATTTGTTTGGCTCCACTCATATGTAAAACGCATCACATATTTCTCAGCATTTTCATCTCCCATCTGTTAAGCATGGTCTCTGGTCTAGGAAACACACGTACAAACCGGTTATTTCTAACGTCAAGTTTATTTAGTTCTAGCATTTTTATAACACAAAACAGTTTTCAGTAACTCGTCACGCGAACTCCACATACTTCCTGTTTGTTGTGAGAAACCAAGGGACTGTACCATTGGCTTGTTAAGGAGGGGTTTCGCGGGTGTTTGGTAGAACGGACTATTTTAACGGGGGTGTTTTACTGGTGTTGGGGAAACATGTATTTTACTGTGCACTGAAGGGTTTTTGGTTAATGAAAATTATTTTGGATGTTTGTATATTTTGTGTTTGTTTCTTTAAATTGTTATTTTGTATTTAGGATGTCATTATTTAGTTGCCTGATTAATTTTGTAATTTGGGCTCAACTGTGGGCGGGGCTGCGGGTATGAAAGCTCTGCAGTAGCTCCAGAGCCTCAGTTGTGGTTGGAACGTCTTGTTTGAAGGTGCTGTGGTTTGGCTGACTAATAGTTTTGTTCAGGGTCTTTTTGATTTAGTCTGGCAAACTTGAAGCCTCTTTATTTTTGTGTTTTTTTATTTTGTTTGTATAGTTTTCTTTTTGGCAATTTGAACGTTTGGTTGGTGCACTGTAAATATTTGCACTATTTAAGAAAAGTTTTGAAAATAGAAAAAATAAAAAATATATTTTTGGAGGAAGAAGTTTTCTGGCTCTCTGTCTGCTCCACCGCCGTCCATCCTTGCAACAATTTTCTTATGCCCTGTGGCACGAGCCGATGTGCACCGCTCATACATCATTCCACCAAATGACAGCACATCCACCGTATGCTGTAACTTGGACACATTTCATGGAAAAAGTTTTTCACATGTTGTGAAAAAATCTTGCAATCGAGTGTTTATCCTCCAACTGCAAAATCCTCTCACTTTTTTCTCCCCTGGATTTTCTCCCAATTTAGTCATGGCTAATTCCATGACCGCTACCCAGGATGTTGAAGGCTCTCACATGCTTCCTCTGAGGCACGTGAAGCCATCTGACCACATTTTTCAGACTACTTGCTCACGAAGTGTCAGGGTCAGTGTAACACACCCAGAGGAAAATACTATCAGTGTACTTCCATATGCATGAGCTCACAGACGACCGTGATTGGCTCATGTCACTTGTGATTGACAGGTGAGAGAGAGTATGCCACTCCACCAATTATGCTCTCTTGCAAAATTCTTTGAATCGAATAATCTTAAACAAAAAAAAACTTTATTTGTCACATGCACACTTCAAGCACAGTGAAATTCATCCTCTGCATTTAACCCATCTGAAGCAGTGAACACACACACACACACACCCAGAGCAGTGGGCAGCCACACCAGAGCGCCCAGGGAGCAGTCAGGGGTTCGGTACCTCGCTCAAGGGGACCTCAGCCCAAGGCCGCCACACGTCAACCTAACTGCATGTCTTTGGATTGTGGGGGAAACCAGAGCACCCGGAGGAAACCCACGCAGACACGGGAAGAACATGCAAACTCCACACAGAAAGGCCCTCGCCGGCCGCGAACCCAGAACCTTCTTGCTGTGAGGCGACCGTGCTAACCACTACACCACCGTGCTGCCCTTAACTAAAAGGGGACTCAGTAGAGTGGATATCTCCGCCAAGCTACATTTAATCAGCATCAAAACCAAATCACTTGAACTGAGGATAATACTAAAGCTGTCCACCAAATTTCATCCAAATCCATTCACTACTTTTTGAGTTATATTGAGAACAGACAAAAAAATTTTTGAGCCCTGTACACATCTGGATTTGCATAAAAAATGAATCAGCTGTCCCTCGGCCCATGGCTCATCATTTCTCCAAATTTCATCAAAATCCGTTCACTAATTAACAGCAGTTCATTATTCATTTTACGAACTTATATTTTAGGTAAGTTCTTATAAGACAGTGTAGTTGAATTCACCAATCTGATTGGTCAGAAGGATCAGACAGCAGCTCCAGCTGTAACACAAACTATATGTTTATATTAATGCGCTCGTTCTAATATGTTATCATATTACTGTATTCTAGAGGAACAGCTCATACACAGGGACTTAGATAGAGGAGGCACAGCATGATCTAAGACTAATGAATATGTGTAATTAAAAAAGTGTGTCATTGTTAATGTGGAGATCTCATCTCATCTCATTATCTGTAGCCGCTTTATCCTTCTACAGGGTCGCAGGCGAGGTGGATCCTATCCCAGCTGACTACGGGCGAAAGGCGGGGTTCACCCTGGACAAGTCGCCAGGTCATCACAGGGCTGACACATAGACACAGACAACCATTCACACTCACATTCACACCTACGCTCAATTTAGAGTCACCAGTTAACCTAACCTGCATGTCTTTGGACTGTGGGGGAAACCGGAGCACCCGGAGGAAACCCACGGGGACACGGGGAGAACATGCAAACTCCACACAGAAAGGCCCTCGCCGGCCCCGGGGCTTGAACCCAGGACCTTCTTGCTGTGAGGCGACAGCACTAACCACTACACCACCGTGCCACCCGGAAGGGTGAGCTGCTCGCTTTAAAACACACCAAGGGAGGAAAGACAGACAGACAGACAGACAGAGATTAAATTATGGACCAGTCATCCCAGCATAGGGAGAAGCGCACTGAAGGTGCTTCCCTTTCCGTCACAGTTTATTCCGCCTCCTCAGGGTTTCCCTGCCTCACACACACCCAGCAGTGGAACACACACCTCCAGCCAGGCAGGAACAAAATACACATTATCTACAGCCTGTGGCAACAGCACGAATATCATAAAGCCTTTATACAAAAAGTGAAATATCCCATCTATCATCAGAAATGTTTTATTTCCCTTATGTTATACCATGTGTGCATATAGACAAAAATATGCAGGAGCATATAGTAAAAGCATTAAAAAAGCTCCATAAATGTCGGGACAGCGCCATCTAGTGTTAGCACAAGAACTGAAACTGAATCCGACTTCAGAAATTACAGAAATATCTGGGTTTTTTTTGTTTTTGCCAAGCACTAATTAATTAATAAATAACTAAATACACTGAATCCTTACACAGTTCTATTTTCTCCTTCCCCTTTATGAAAATGTAGATTAGCAACATGATTTCTTTGCCAGGAAAATTCATCCATCCATCCATCCACCCACTATCGATACCGCTTATCCTTCAGGGTCGTGGTGGAAGTTGGATCCAGTCCCAGCTGACTTTGAGCGAGAGGTGGGTTTGACCCTGGGCAGGTCGCCGGTCTATCACAGGGCTACACAGAGACGAATAATCATTCATCCTCACATTCACACCTATGAGTAATTTAGAGTCACCAGTTGACATAATCCATGTGTTTAGACTGTGGGAGGAAACCGGAGCATCCGGAGGAAACCCACACAGGTACAAGGAGAACATGCAAACTCCACACAGAAAGGCCCCATTGGCCATGGGACTCAAACCCTAATCTGACCAAACCATAATCTTCGTACTGTAAATAATTCAATAATTAAATGAACAAATGGATGGATCAATTAATGAATAAATAACTAAAGTCACACTAACAAATTCTTACAAGCTCCAGCTTCCATTCATGAAAATATAGATTAGCAACATAACTCCTGGGTGGGTAGAAAGAAAGAAAGAAAGAAAGAAAGAAAGAAAGAAACCCATTTATAAACCAGACCATCAGTGACGGTGTAGCTCACTCTGGCCCCGTCTAGTCCAGAAGGAACGATCTAAAGTGGGCCACCTTACGCAATAAATGTTGTAAGCTATATACACTATATACAAGCTATATATAGACACGATATCCACCCTAGGAATCCCGACCTATTTACCAGAAAGAATCCAAAACGGCGAGGAATTGACTGAGAAGAAGCAATTTTTTTTGTTGTTGAACTGCTCATTAAGGCTTAATTAGTCCATAACTTCATTAATAATTGTAATGAAGCAAATCTGGGTAGAAGTTATATGCACCCGAGGTTCCCCTACCGTCATGCCAGAAAGAATCAAAATTGGTGAAGAATTGAAGGAGAAGAAGCGATTTGTGTGGAAACTGCTCATTAATGATTGATTATCTGTATCTTCATTATTAATTGCAATTATGCAAATTTGGGCAGAAGTTATATGCACCCCAGGCAGACCCACCTTCCTGCCAAAAAGAATAAAAATCGGTGAAGAATTGAGAGAGAAGCAATTTTTGTGAAATTTGGACGACGCTGGACAGATGAGACACATGATGACATAAACTCATCACCTGTTGGCCGGATGAGATAATAATCATAATGTGATGATTAGTGTTGGCTCATCCATAGGGGCGGGGGGAGGCATTACTGTTTACATCATCTGTTCTATTATACTGCATGACATTAATGGAATTTAGCAGACACTCTTTTCCAGAGTGATGTACAACACACCCAGAGCAGCGTGGAGGGCAGGTGGGGGATTAGGTGCCTTCCTCAAGGGCACTTCAGCCATTCCTGCTGGTCCAGGGACTCAAATGTCCGGGGAATGTTCGATCAATATTAATATTCATAAAGTCCTCGTTCACAACTCCTTACATTTTACATTCTGTTGAAATGTTAATGACCTCTTTTGTGTGACTAATGAATTAAAAATGTTGCTCTCTGACAGCTATGAACCTCTGTTCCTGGGCCCTGTTTAGCTCCACAGAGTTATTCTTACACCTAGTGGTCAAAAATGAAACTACAACAAGTGCGAATCGAGGCCCGTTGGGGAAGGATCCACACTGCCCCATGATCGGGAGACAGGAGAGATAATGACAGGGTTTAAAAATCTTCTGCAGCTATCCATTTTTGTAACATCAAATAATCAGAAATTCTATCTAATAAAAAGCAGACTGTGTTTATGATGTACGGAAAAACATCAGTAGATAATAACCTCTATCAGTCGGGTGAGAAGTCAAGACACTCGACTTACTTTCTTTTGAAGTTGAGTTGTAATTAATGTTGGCCTGCGCTAATGAAATCTACGGTCATGACGGTGGCTGTTTATCGGTGAGTGGAGTGACCGAGAGCTGGTGTGGTGTTCGTTTATATTTACTGTGTTCCGATAAAATGCTGAATAATATTTTAGACATTTTAGACTGAAGTGCTGTTTAATCCAACTCTAAACTTCAAGATGAATGCTTTAAGGTTATAAATCACCCGATTTGATTGCTCATCAATACCCAGACTGTACCGTATTAGTAGCGTAGACGGGCATTACAGTGTGTAAACCCACTCGCAGTGCATCTTTAACTTTGTAGATGTTTGCTTTCTGATGGTTCGGGTTTTTCTTTGTTAATGATCGATAATAAATGTACAGTTTTACCATCTGATTCCATTATTACACTCACACCTTTAAATCAAGAGTCTAATCTAGCAAGGTAGTGTAGAGAGCTAACGTTTGCTCTGAAATCTCTTAATGTCTCTATCAATATTTCACAGTTATTCCATGAAATCGAGTCGTACATGAGCTGATGGGCGACGAGGCGCGTAGCACTGAGATTGAGTGGAATAACTGTTTTATTCTCTCCACATTTACTGGATTTTGAGAAACAGAGCATTTTTATTTTTTGCAAATTCAATAAATAAAAACTTTATACAAAACATCCGACAAAATAATTTCTGCTTAGAATGTAAACAAACCGGTGAAATGACCAGAGCAATTTGTGAAAAATGCAATAATTCTTGAAAAATAAAAAAGATACGTTCTTACCAACAAATACTTTTATTCCATATTTTGTTACTTTTTTTGTGTTTCTTGGGGTTTTGTTTTCGAGTAGAGTTTTTATTTTGTCCTTGTTTGGTTCAGTAACGCACGCCACCATTTTGTTTTTCTCTACTCACGGTATATGAGCTGATATCCTAGTAGTAGAGTAGCCAATCAGAGCATGCGATTGCTCATATCCAGTGAATGTGGACAGAACAAACTCTGTTATACTTAATACAAACAAATTCACTGACACACAACAGGATCACACTGTATATTTATTTGAGCACAAGTAAGTAAAAGGAATATACTATATTATTTATATACACACAAACAGTAGGAGGAGAATAAAGCAGCTTTGTGCATTTTTGCACTGCTATGCATCATTACTCAGTTAATAAAAGATTTGATGATATTGAACTGTTTGATTCATTTACAATCACTGATACAGCGCTGAAATGTACATTTATTCATTTCAGAGCAGTGGCTGTGTATGAGTGGATAAAACAGGGCCTTTGACTCCCACCATTTCCACTGAATAGAAAGTTTTCATCTTGCTTGTGTTTACTCAGGACACGATCAGGGCGGAGTCATCACTGAATGAGCTACCATTTACTAAAGAGCTGATGTTAGCTAGTGATCCGTCACGTTAACAGAGTAATATAACTAAAAGTAGGTAGTGTAATGAAAATATACTGGTCAATATTTACATTCAAAATAACATTTAAATAATATTGGCTGGGTTTTTTTTTTCGTGGTCTATCAGATATACAATTCCATTTAGCTACTCGTGTTCAACTCGTTCACTTTTCATGCTAGCTGAATGGAATATATCTGAAAGACCACGAAAAAACCCCAGCCAATATTATTATTATTATTATTATTATTCAGAATCACTTTATTAATCCCTGGAGGGAAATTCAAATTTTCTTATTATAATACATGCACATTCCTTTCGGGTGTTCAACACGTCTTTCTCTTTCAAAATTCTCTCAAAATCTTCCGTATTTAATGAAGCGAACCTGGCGGCCATGTTTGTTTACAAACTGTCAGTCGCTCGCTAGCGTGGAAGTTTTACATCTCCGATGTGTGATGTCATGTTGTCTTGACAACCGTGCAATATCATAAACCATATTCAACGCTCATTCTCCATTGGGTAGAGTGACGTAATGCACGTAGGATAAGCGATATGCTAAAAATATTGCATGCTATCAAACCAAATGAATGAAACCCGCTAGAAGGGAATAGAACACGTTTTTATTCCACTGAAAAAGTGTCCTGGATGGATAATAATTCTGCATATTATCTCTCTATGATTTTCATCTTTCTCGATTGAAGATTTCAGGTTAACTGTGTACATGGGATGTGATCTAATACAGTTTGGTGTTTACATGCGGCGAGTGATTTAATTGGAACAGTTGCGTGATGTGACATGCACACGTCATGCGTTCATTTTCCTCGAGGCCGTTGTTTGGCACGTGTTTTAAGATATCAGACGTATTTTACAGTATTTACTGATGCTTCAGTCTTTTTTTTTTGTGGACTTGTTTGTCGAGTCCAATATCTTTACTTTTCTTCCATCTAGTCATCCAATAACGTGGGGTTCTTTCAGAGTGCGTATTAAAAACAAGCTCTCCACAGACGTCCAGTTGAACGTGTAAGCCGCCCTTTTGAGAAACGTACATCACGGATTTACGTCGAGACGGACAGCATTAACGGAAAGAATGTAAACAGGAAGTAATCTGGTTGCATCGTTTACACGGTACAATTTTTCTTTTGATCAGTTTATGAAAAGGTTTAAACTCCCTCCCCTCCGTCCCGCAACTGATTTCAAATTTCAATCAGCTTAAGCCTTTTTTTTATTCTGACTATGGTGTTTATATGAAGGCTTTTCTTCAGTTTGGGCTTTTAAACCGGTTATAATTGGAATATTAGTTGTTTGGTGTTTAAAAGCGAGTGAATGATGAACCTTCCCAAGCTACGTTAAGGGTTTGTTATGGTCATACAGTCAACAGTAAATTGTTCTGAAATGTATCTCGAGTTAGTTCTCCTGGTTTAATGCCATCACTTTAAGACTTTATGAACTCGAGGTGCGTGTTGGAAAAAGTGTGCACGCTCGTATTTCGAGCCGTTCATCATCACCTTATCAACAAATTAATATCGCGGTAAATATCACAATCAACGGCACGGGTAAGAACGACAGGACGCTGTTCCCAAAAATAATTTGTGAAGACTTAAAAAAACAACTTGGCTTGTTTTCCGTTCATGTACACGGGAATGGGTGGAGCTAAACACTGTACTCTACCCAGCCACCAGAGGGCCTCGGAGACGTTTCCACTTCACTCTAAAACCCTGGTGACGATCGTCGCCCGGATATACAGTCATTAATTCAGAGACACTTTAATCCAAAGTGATGCTTAGGAAAGGCCATGCAAGCACACAGCTGGCCACATGTGGGGTAAAAGTCTCTCTCGAGGACTCAACTTCGGCTCTCTGGCAGTCCTGGGATTTGAACTCACAACCTTCTGAACAACAGAAAACTCAAATATGTGCAAAAATGTATTCTTGAATATTAGATGAGAAGAAAGAAGCTTACATTTTAAACGGTTATGAAGTAACATGAAGAATACACAGACGATACAGAGAATTGTATAATAAAGTGTATAAAGCTGTTACAGATCTATAAAATACTAATGTTACACATTAAAATGAAATCGGGAGTGCTTCAGGGGACTCAGTCGGACCTCGTTAAGATGTTCAAGTTCTTGGTCTTTATTCGTATTCGGCCGGTCCTCCTGAAATCTGCAGCACAAAACACGGAGAGTTTGCTGTCAGGCACAAAATAAACTTCACTACTTGAAATAAAGATGGAATAAATGAGCGAGTCTAAATTAAAGCGGCGATCTGAAGCACGTTACAGTACGTGTGTGAGGTGGAGTGCAGTGATCTGAACTGATTTACTGGTGGATGAAGACTTGCCTTTCATGCAGGTTTTCATGCACAGCCTCTTGTAGATGAAGTTGTTCTTGTTTCCTCCGCAGCCGCTGTATTTAAAGGTGTGACAGCGTTTCGTTTTGGAGTTGTAGAAAAATCTCCTCTCCACACCTTCACATTCACCCGCGTCTAACGGACTCAGGCAGTGATCAGGAAGAACAAACTCTAAAAACACACAGAGAGAGAGAGAGAGAGAGAGAGACACACAACCGAGTGAGAGAGAGAGACACACACAACCGAGAGAGAGAGAGAGACACACACAACCGAGAGAGAGAGAGAGAGACACACACAACCGAGAGAGAGACACACACAACCGAGAGAGAGAGACACACACAACCGAGAGAGAGAGACACACACACAACCGAGTGAGAGAGAGACACACACACAACCGAGTGAGAGAGAGACACACACACAACCGAGTGAGAGAGAGAGAGACACACACAACCGAGTGAGAGAGAGAGACACACACACAACCGAGTGAGAGAGAGAGACACACACACAACCGAGTGAGAGAGAGAGACACACACAACCGAGTGAGAGAGAGAGACACACACACAACCGAGTGAGAGAGAGAGACACACACAACCGAGTGAGAGAGAGACACACACACAACCGAGTGAGAGAGAGACACACACACAACCGAGTGAGAGAGAGACACACACACAACCGAGTGAGAGAGAGACACACACACAACCGAGAGAGAGAGAGAGACACACACACAACCGAGAGAGAGAGACACACACAACCGAGAGAGAGAGAGAGAGACACACACAACCGAGAGAAAGACACACACAACCGAGAGAGAGAGACACACACAACCGAGAGAGAGAGACAGACACACAACCGAGTGAGAGAGAGACACACACACAACCGAGTGAGAGAGAGAGAGACACACACACAACCGAGTGAGAGAGAGAGAGACACACACAACCGAGTGAGAGAGAGAGACACACACACAACCGAGTGAGAGAGAGACACACACACAACCGAGTGAGAGAGAGAGACACACACACAACCGAGTGAGAGAGAGAGACACACACAACCGAGTGAGAGAGAGACACACACACAACCGAGTGAGAGAGAGACACACACACAACCGAGTGAGAGAGAGACACACACACAACCGAGTGAGAGAGAGAGAGACACACACAACCGAGTGAGAGAGAGAGACACACACACAACCGAGTGAGAGAGAGAGAGACACACACAACCGAGTGAGAGAGAGACACACACACAACCGAGTGAGAGAGAGACACACACACAACCGAGTGAGAGAGAGACACACACACAACCGAGTGAGAGAGAGAGAGACACACACAACCGAGTGAGAGAGAGAGACACACACACAACCGAGTGAGAGAGAGAGAGACACACACACAACCGAGTGAGAGAGAGAGACACACACACAACCGAGTGAGAGAGAGACACACACACAACCGAGTGAGAGAGAGAGACACACACACAACCGAGTGAGAGAGAGAGACACACACAACCGAGTGAGAGAGAGACACACACACAACCGAGTGAGAGAGAGACACACACACAACCGAGTGAGAGAGAGAGAGACACACACAACCGAGTGAGAGAGAGAGACACACACACAACCGAGTGAGAGAGACACACACAACCGAGTGAGAGAGAGACACACACACAACCGAGTGAGAGAGAGACACACACACAACCGAGTGAGAGAGAGAGACACACACAACCGAGAGAGAGAGAGAGAGACACACACAACCGAGAGAGAGAGAGACACACACACAACCGAGTGAGAGAGAGACACACACACAACCGAGTGAGAGAGAGACACACACAACCGAGTGAGAGAGAGAGACACACACACAACCGAGTGAGAGAGAGAGACACACACACAACCGAGTGAGAGAGAGACACACACACAACCGAGTGAGAGAGAGACACACACACAACCGAGTGAGAGAGAGACACACACACAACCGAGTGAGAGAGAGACACACACACAACCGAGTGAGAGAGAGAGAGACACACACAACCGAGTGAGAGAGAGAGACACACACACAACCGAGTGAGAGAGAGACACACACACAACCGAGTGAGAGAGAGAGAGACACACACAACCGAGTGAGAGAGAGAGACACACACACAACCGAGTGAGAGAGAGAGACACACACACAACCGAGTGAGAGAGAGACACACACACAACCGAGTGAGAGAGAGAGACACACACAGCCGAGTGAGAGAGAGAGACACACACACAACCGAGTGAGAGAGAGAGACACACACACAACCGAGTGAGAGAGAGAGACACACACAACCGAGTGAGAGAGAGAGACAAACACAACCGAGTGAGAGAGAGAGACACACACAACCGAGAGAGAGAGAGAGACACACACAACCGAGAGAGAGAGAGAGAGACACACACAACCGAGAGAGAGAGAGAGACACACACAACCGAGAGAGAGAGAGAGACACACACAACCGAGAGAGAGAGAGAGAGACACACACAACCGAGAGAGAGAGAGAGAGACACACACAACCGAGAGAGAGAGAGAGACACACACAACCGAGAGAGAGAGAGAAACACACACAACCGAGTGAGAGAGAGAGACACACACAACCGAGTGAGAGAGAGAGACACAACCGAGAGAGAGAGGGAGACACACACAACCGAGAGAGAGAGAGAGAGACACACACAACCGAGAGAGAGAGAGAGACACACACAACCGAGAGAGAGAGAGAGAGAGAGAGAGAGACACAACCGAGAGAGAGAGAGAGACACACACAACCGAGAGAGAGAGACACACACACAACCAAGAGAGAGACACACACAACCGAGAGAGAGAGAGAGAGAGAGAGAGACACAACCGAGAGAGAGAGAGAGACACACACAACCGAGAGAGAGAGACACACACACAACCGAGAGAGAGACACACACAACCGAGAGAGAGAGAGACACACACACAACCGAGAGAGAGAGAGAGAGAGAGACACACAACCGAGTGAGAGAGAGAGAGACACACACAACCGAGTGAGAGAGAGAGAGACACACACAACCGAGTGAGAGAGAGAGACACACACAACCGAGTGAGAGAGAGAGACACAACCGAGAGAGAGAGGGAGACACACACAACCGAGAGAGAGAGAGAGAGAGAGACACACACAACCGAGAGAGAGAGAGAGAGAGAGAGACACACACAACCGAGAGAGAGAGACACAACCGAGAGAGAGAGAGAGAGACACACACAACCGAGAGAGAGAGAGACACACACAACCGAGAGAGAGAGAGACACACACAACCGAGAGAGAGAGAGACACACACAACCGAGAGAGAGAGACACACACACAACCGAGAGAGAGACACACACACAACCGAGAGAGAGAGAGAGAGACACACAACCGAGAGAGAGAGAGAGAGACACACAACCGAGAGAGAGAGACACACACAACACCGAGAGAGAGAGAGAGAGAGAGAGAGACACACAACCGAGAGAGAGACACACACAACACCGAGAGAGAGAGAGAGACACACACACAACCGAGAGAGAGAGAGAGACACACACACAACCGAGAGAGAGAGAGAGACACACACAACCGAGAGAGAGAGAGAGACACACACAACCGAGAGAGAGAGAGACACACACAACCGAGAGAGAGAGAGAGACACACACAACCGAGAGAGAGAGACACACACAACCGAGAGAGAGAGACACACACAACCGAGAGAGAGAGAGAGAGAGAGAGAGAGAGACACACACACAACCGAGTGAGAGAGAGAGAGACACACACAACCGAGTGAGAGAGACACACACACAACCGAGTGAGAGAGAGACACACACACAACCGAGTGAGAGAGAGAGAGACACACACAACCGAGTGAGAGAGAGAGACACACACAACCGAGTGAGAGAGAGAGACACACACAACCGAGAGAGAGAGAGAGACACACACAACCGAGAGAGAGAGAGAGACACACACAACCGAGAGAGAGAGAGAGACACACACAACCGAGAGAGAGAGAGAGACACACACAACCGAGAGAGAGAGAGAGAGAGACACACACAACCGAGTGAGAGAGAGAGAGACACACACAACCGAGTGAGAGAGAGAGACACACACAACCGAGTGAGAGAGAGAGACACAACCGAAAGAGAGAGGGAGACACACACAACCGAGAGAGAGAGAGAGAGAGACACACACACAACCGAGAGAGAGAGAGAGAGAGACACAACCGAGAGAGAGAGAGAGAGAGAGACACACACAACCGAGAGAGAGAGACACACACACAACCGAGAGAGAGAGACACACACACAACCGAGAGAGAGAGACACACACACAACCGAGAGAGAGAGAGACACACACACAACCGAGAGAGAGACACACACACAACCGAGAGAGAGAGAGAGAGAGACACACAACCGAGAGAGAGAGAGACACACACAACCGAGAGAGAGAGAGACACACACAACCGAGAGAGAGAGAGAGACACACACAACACCGAGAGAGAGAGAGAGACACACACAACACCGAGAGAGAGAGAGAGACACACACAACACCGAGAGAGAGAGAGAGACACACACAACACCGAGAGAGAGAGAGAGACACACACAACCGAGAGAGAGAGACACACACACAACCGAGAGAGAGAGAGACACACACAACCGAGAGAGAGACACACACAACCGAGAGAGAGAGACACACACACAACCGAGAGAGAGAGAGACACACACACAACCGAGAGAGAGAGAGAGAGAGACACACAACCGAGTGAGAGAGACACACACAACCGAGTGAGAGAGAGAGACACACACAACCGAGTGAGAGAGAG
This sequence comes from Neoarius graeffei, assembly GCF_027579695.1. NCBI lineage: Eukaryota > Metazoa > Chordata > Actinopteri > Siluriformes > Ariidae > Neoarius > Neoarius graeffei. The sequence continues at coordinate 1,466,260 of NC_083577.1, forward strand.
AGACACAACCGAGAGAGAGAGGGAGACACACACAACCGAGAGAGAGAGAGAGAGACACACACACAACCGAGAGAGAGAGAGAGAGAGAGAGAGAGAGAGAGACACAACCGAGAGAGAGAGAGAGAGAGAGACACACACAACCGAGAGAGAGAGACACACACACAACCGAGTGAGAGAGAGAGAGACACACACAACCGAGTGAGAGAGAGAGAGACACACACAACCGAGTGAGAGAGAGAGACACACACAACCGAGTGAGAGAGAGAGACACAACCGAGAGAGAGAGGGAGACACACACAACCGAGAGAGAGAGAGAGAGAGAGACACACACAACCGAGAGAGAGAGAGAGACACACACAACCGAGAGAGAGAGAGAGAGAGAGAGAGACACAACCGAGAGAGAGAGAGAGACACACACAACCGAGAGAGAGAGAGACACACACAACCGAGAGAGAGAGAGACACACACAACCGAGAGAGAGAGACACACACACAACCGAGAGAGAGAGACACACACACAACCGAGAGAGACACACACACAACCGAGAGAGAGAGAGACACACACACAACCGAGAGAGAGAGAGACACACACAACCGAGTGAGAGAGAGAGAGACACACACAACCGAGTGAGAGAGAGACACACACAACCGAGTGAGAGAGAGAGACACACACAACCGAGTGAGAGAGAGAGAGACACAACCGAGAGAGAGAGGGAGACACACACAACCGAGAGAGAGAGAGAGAGAGACACACACAACCGAGAGAGAGAGAGAGAGAGAGAGAGAGACACACACACAACCGAGAGAGAGAGAGAGACACAACCGAGAGAGAGAGAGAGAGAGACACACACAACCGAGAGAGAGACACACACACACAACCGAGAGAGAGACACACACAACCGAGAGAGAGAGAGACACACACAACCGAGAGAGAGAGACACACACACAACCGAGAGAGAGAGAGACACACACACAACCGAGAGAGAGAGAGAGAGAGACACACAACCGAGAGAGAGAGAGAGACACACACAACCGAGAGAGAGAGAGACACACACAACCGAGAGAGAGAGAGACACACACAACCGAGAGAGAGAGAGACACACACAACCGAGAGAGAGAGAGACACACACAACCGAGAGAGAGAGACACACACACAACCGAGAGAGAGAGACACACACAACCGAGAGAGAGAGAGAGACACACACAACCGAGAGAGAGAGAGAGAGAGAGACACACACACAACCGAGAGAGAGAGAGAGAGAGACACAACCGAGAGAGAGAGAGAGAGAGAGAGACACACACAACCGAGAGAGAGACACACACACACAACCGAGAGAGAGACACACACAACCGAGAGAGAGAGAGAGACACACAACCGAGAGAGAGAGACACACACACAACCGAGAGAGAGAGAGACACACACACAACCGAGAGAGAGAGAGAGAGAGACACACAACCGAGAGAGAGAGAGAGACACACACAACCGAGAGAGAGAGAGACACACACAACCGAGAGAGAGAGAGACACACACAACCGAGAGAGAGAGAGACACACACAACCGAGAGAGAGAGAGACACACACAACCGAGAGAGAGAGACACACACACAACCGAGAGAGAGAGACACACACAACCGAGAGAGAGAGAGAGACACACACAACACCGAGAGAGAGAGAGACACACACAACACCGAGAGAGAGAGAGAGACACACACAACCGAGAGAGAGAGAGAGACACACACAACCGAGAGAGAGAGAGACACACACAACCGAGAGAGAGAGAGACACACACACAACCGAGAGAGAGAGAGAGACACACACAACCGAGAGAGAGAGACACACACAACCGAGAGAGAGAGAGAGACACACACAACCGAGAGAGAGAGAGAGACACACACACAACCGAGAGAGAGAGAGAGACACACACACAACCGAGTGAGAGAGAGAGAGACACACACAACCGAGTGAGAGAGAGAGAGACACACACAACCGAGTGAGAGAGAGAGAGACACACACAACCGAGTGAGAGAGAGAGAGACACACACAACCGAGTGAGAGAGAGAGAGACACACACAACCGAGTAAGAGAGAGAGAGACACACACAACCGAGTAAGAGAGAGAGACACACACAACCGAGAGAGAGAGAGAGAGAGAGAGAGACACACACAACCGAGAGAGAGAGAGAGAGAGAGAGAGACACAACCGAGAGAGAGAGACACACACAACCGAGAGAGAGAGACACACACACAACCGAGAGAGAGAGAGACACACACAACCGAGAGAGAGAGAGAGAGACACACACAACCGAGAGAGAGACACACACAACCGAGAGAGAGAGACACACACACAACCGAGAGAGAGACACACACACAACCGAGAGAGAGAGAGAGAGACACACACAACCGAGTGAGAGAGAGAGACACACACAACCGAGTGAGAGAGAGAGACACAACCGAGAGAGAGAGGGAGACACACACAACCGAGAGAGAGAGAGAGAGACACACACAACCGAGAGAGAGAGAGAGAGAGAGAGACACACAACCGAGAGAGAGAGAGAGACACACACAACCGAGAGAGAGAGACACACACACAACCGAGAGAGAGAGACACACACACAACCGAGAGAGAGAGACACACACACAACCGAGAGAGAGAGAGACACACACAACCGAGAGAGAGAGAGACACACACAACCGAGAGAGAGACACACACAACCGAGAGAGAGAGACACACACACAACCGAGAGAGACAGAGACACACACACAACCGAGAGAGACAGAGACACACACACAACCGAGAGAGACAGAGACACACACACAACCGAGAGAGAGAGAGACACACACACAACCGAGAGAGAGAGAGAGAGAGAGACACACACACAACCGAGTGAGAGAGAGAGAGACACACACAACCGAGTGAGAGAGACACACACACAACCGAGTGAGAGAGAGACACACACAACCGAGTGAGAGAGAGAGAGACACACACAACCGAGAGAGAGAGAGACACACACAACCGAGTGAGAGAGAGAGACACACACAACCGAGAGAGAGAGAGAGACACACACAACCGAGAGAGAGAGAGACACACACACAACCGAGAGAGAGAGAGAGACACACACAACCGAGAGAGAGAGAGAGACACACACAACCGAGAGAGAGAGAGAGACACACACAACCGAGTGAGAGAGAGAGACACACACAACCGAGAGAGAGAGAGAGACACACACAACCGAGAGAGAGAGAGACACACACAACCGAGAGAGACACACACAACCGAGAGAGAGAGAGAGACACACACAACCGAGAGAGAGAGAGAGACACACACAACCGAGAGAGAGAGAGAGACACACACAACCGAGAGAGAGAGAGAGACACACACAACCGAGAAAGAGAGAGAGAGAGAGAGAGACACAACCGAGAGAGAGAGAGAGAGAGACACACACAACCGAGAGAGAGAGACACACACACAACCGAGAGAGAGACACACACAACCGAGAGAGAGACACACACAACCGAGTGAGAGAGAGAGACACACACAACCGAGAGAGAGAGAGAGAGAGACACACACAACCGAGAGAGAGAGAGAGAGAGACACACACAACCGAGAGAGAGAGAGAGACACACACAACCGAGAGAGAGAGAGAGACACACACAACCGAGAGAGAGAGAGAGACACACACAACCGAGAGAGAGAGAGAGAGAGAGACACACACAACCGAGAGAGAGAGAGAGAGACACACACAACCGAGTGAGAGAGAGAGAGACACACACAACCGAGTGAGAGAGAGAGAGAGACACACAACCGAGTGAGAGAGAGAGAGACACACACAACCGAGTGAGAGAGAGAGAGACACACACAACCGAGTGAGAGAGAGACACACACAACCGAGTGAGAGAGAGAGAGACACACACAACCGAGTGAGAGAGAGAGAGACACACACAACCGAGTGAGAGAGAGAGACACACACAACCGAGTGAGAGAGAGAGACACAACCGAGAGAGAGAGGGAGACACACACAACCGAGAGAGAGAGAGAGAGAGAGACACACACAACCGAGAGAGAGAGACACACACAACCGAGAGAGAGAGAGAGAGAGAGAGACACACACAACCGAGAGAGAGAGAGAGAGAGAGAGAGAGACACAACCGAGAGAGAGAGAGAGACACACACAACCGAGAGAGAGAGACACACACACAACCGAGAGAGAGAGAGACACACACAACCAAGAGAGAGACACACACAACCGAGAGAGAGAGACACGCACACAACCGAGAGAGAGAGACACACACACAACCGAGAGAGAGAGAGACACACACAACCGAGAGAGAGAGACACACACAACCGAGAGAGAGAGACACACACACAACCGAGAGACACACACACAACCGAGAGAGAGAGAGAGAGAGACACACAACCGAGAGAGAGAGACACACACAACCGAGAGAGAGAGAGACACACACAACCGAGAGAGAGAGAGACACACACACAACCGAGTGAGAGAGAGAGAGACACACACAACCGAGTGAGAGAGACACACACACAACCGAGTGAGAGAGAGAGAGACACACACACAACCGAGTGAGAGAGAGAGAGACACACACAACCGAGAGAGAGAGAGACACACACAACCGAGTGAGAGAGAGAGACACACACAACCGAGAGAGAGAGAGAGACACACACAACCGAGAGAGAGAGAGAGACACACAACCGAGAGAGAGAGAGAGACAGAGACACACACAACCGAGTGAGAGAGAGAGAGACACACACAACCGAGAGAGAGAGAGAGACACACACAACCGAGAGAGAGAGAGAGAGAGAGAGAGACACACACAACCGGGAGAGAGAGAGACACACACAACCGAGAGAGAGAGAGAGAGAGAGAGAGACACACACAACCGAGTGAGAGAGAGAGAGACACACACAACCGAGTGAGAGAGAGAGAGACACACACAACCGAGTGAGAGAGAGAGAGACACACACAACCGAGTGAGAGAGAGAGAGACACACACAACCGAGTGAGAGAGAGAGAGACACACACAACCGAGTGAGAGAGAGAGACACACACAACCGAGTGAGAGAGAGAGACACAACCGAGAGAGAGAGGGAGACACACACAACCGAGAGAGAGAGAGAGAGAGAGACACACACAACCGAGAGAGAGAGAGAGAGAGACACACACAACCGAGAGAGAGAGAGAGAGACACACACAACCGAGAGAGAGAGAGAGAGAGACACAACCGAGAGAGAGAGAGAGACACACACAACCGAGAGAGAGAGACACACACACAACCGAGAGAGAGAGAGACACACACAACCGAGAGAGAGACACACACAACCGAGAGAGAGAGACACACACACAACCGAGAGAGAGAGAGAGACACACACACAACCGAGAGAGAGAGAGAGAGACACACACAACCGAGTGAGAGAGAGAGAGACACACACAACTGAGTGAGAGAGAGAGACACACACAACCGAGTGAGAGAGAGAGAGACACACACAACCGAGTGAGAGAGAGAGAGACACACACAACCGAGTGAGAGAGAGAGAGACACACACAACCGAGTGAGAGAGAGAGAGACACACACAACCGAGTAAGAGAGAGAGAGACACACACAACCGAGTAAGAGAGAGAGACACACACAACCGAGAGAGAGAGAGAGAGAGAGAGACACACACAACCGAGAGAGAGAGAGAGAGAGAGAGAGAGAGACACAACCGAGAGAGAGAGAGAGACACACACAACCGAGAGAGAGAGACACACACACAACCGAGAGAGAGAGAGACACACACAACCGAGAGAGAGAGAGAGAGACACACACAACCGAGAGAGAGACACACACAACCGAGAGAGAGAGACACACACACAACCGAGAGAGAGAGAGACACACACACAACCGAGAGAGAGAGAGAGAGACACACACAACCGAGTGAGAGAGAGAGACACACACAACCGAGTGAGAGAGAGAGACACACACAACCGAGTGAGAGAGAGAGACACAACCGAGAGAGAGAGGGAGACACACACAACCGAGAGAGAGAGAGAGAGACACACACAACCGAGAGAGAGAGAGAGACACACACAACCGAGAGAGAGAGAGAGAGAGAGAGAGAGACACAACCGAGAGAGAGAGAGAGACACACACAACCGAGAGAGAGAGACACACACACAACCGAGAGAGAGAGACACACACACAACCGAGAGAGAGAGAGACACACACAACCGAGAGAGAGAGAGACACACACAACCGAGAGAGAGAGAGAGAGAGACACAACCGAGAGAGAGAGAGAGACACACACAACCGAGAGAGAGAGACACACACACAACCGAGAGAGAGAGAGACACACACAACCGAGAGAGAGACACACACAACCGAGAGAGAGAGACACACACACAACCGAGAGAGAGAGAGACACACACACAACCGAGAGAGAGAGAGAGAGACACACACAACCGAGTGAGAGAGAGAGAGACACACACAACCGAGTGAGAGAGAGAGACACACACAACCGAGTGAGAGAGAGAGACACAACCGAGAGAGAGAGGGAGACACACACAACCGAGAGAGAGAGAGAGAGAGACACACACAACCGAGAGAGAGAGAGAGAGAGAGAGAGACACACACAACCGAGAGAGAGAGAGAGACACAACCGAGAGAGAGAGAGAGAGACACACACAACCGAGAGAGAGAGACACACACACAACCGAGAGAGAGAGAGACACACACAACCGAGAGAGAGAGAGACACACACAACCGAGAGAGAGAGACACACACACAACCGAGAGAGAGAGACACACACACAACCGAGAGAGACACACACACAACCAAGAGAGAGAGAGAGAGAGACACACAACCGAGAGAGAGAGAGAGACACACACAACCGAGAGAGAGAGAGACACACAACCGAGAGAGAGAGACACACACAACCGAGAGAGAGAGAGACACACACACAACCGAGAGAGAGAGAGAGAGAGACACACACAACACAGAGAGAGAGAGAGAGAGAGAGACACACAACCGAGAGAGAGAGAGAGAGAGAGACACACACAACCGAGAGAGAGAGACACACACAACCGAGAGAGAGAGAGAGACACACACAACCGAGAGAGAGAGACACACACAACCGAGAGAGAGAGAGAGACACACACAACCGAGAGAGAGAGAGAGACACACACACAACCGAGAGAGAGAGAGAGACACACACACAACCGAGTGAGAGAGAGAGACACACACACAACCGAGTGAGAGAGAGAGAGACACACACAACCGAGTGAGAGAGAGAGAGAGACACACAACCGAGTGAGAGAGAGAGAGACACACACAACCGAGTGAGAGAGAGAGAGACACACACAACCGAGTAAGAGAGAGAGACACACACAACCGAGAGAGAGAGAGACACAACCGAGAGAGAGAGGGAGACACACACAACCGAGAGAGAGAGAGAGACACACACACAACCGAGAGAGAGAGAGAGAGAGAGAGACACAACCGAGAGAGAGAGAGAGACACACACAACCGAGAGAGAGAGAGAGACACACACAACCGAGAGAGAGAGAGAGACACACACAACCGAGAGAGAGAGAGAGACACACACAACCGAGAGAGAGAGAGACACACACAACCGAGAGAGAGAGAGACACACACAACCGAGAGAGAGAGAGAGACACACACAACCGAGAGAGAGAGAGAGACACACAACCGAGAGAGAGACACACACAACCGAGTGAGAGAGACACACACAACCGAGAGAGAGAGACACACACACAACCGAGAGAGAGAGAGACACACACACAACCGAGAGAGAGAGAGACACACACAACCGAGAGAGAGAGAGACACACACAACCGAGAGAGAGAGAGAGACACACACAACCGAGAGAGAGAGAGAGAGACACACACAACCGAGAGAGAGAGAGAGACACACACAACACCGAGAGAGAGAGAGAGAGACACACACAACCGAGAGAGAGAGAGAGACACACACAACCGAGAGAGAGAGACACACACAACCGACAGAGAGAGAGACACACACAACCGAGAGAGAGAGACACACACAACCGAGAGAGAGAGACACACACAACCGAGAGAGAGAGAGACACACACAACCGAGAGAGAGAGACACACACAACCGAGAGAGAGAGAGACACACACAACCGAGAGAGAGAGAGACACACACACAACCGAGAGAGAGAGAGACACACACAACCGAGAGAGAGAGAGAGACACACACAACCGAGAGAGAGAGACACACACAACCGAGAGAGAGAGAGAGACACACACAACCGAGAGAGAGAGAGAGAGAGAGAGAGAGAGAGAGACACACACACAACCGAGTGAGAGAGAGAGAGAGACACACACAACCGAGTGAGAGAGAGAGAGACACACACAACCGAGAGAGAGAGAGACACAACCGAGAGAGAGAGGGAGACACACACAACCGAGAGAGAGAGAGAGAGACACACACAACCGAGAGAGAGAGAGAGAGACACAACCGAGAGAGAGAGAGAGACACACACAACCGAGAGAGAGAGAGACACACACAACCGAGAGAGAGAGAGAGAGAGAGAGAGAGACACACACAACCGAGTGAGAGAGAGAGAGACACACACAACCGAGTGAGAGAGAGAGAGACACACACAACCGAGTGAGAGAGAGAGAGACACACACAACCGAGTGAGAGAGAGAGACACACACAACCGAGAGAGAGAGAGACACAACCGAGAGAGAGAGGGAGACACACACAACCGAGAGAGAGAGACACAAACAACCGAGAGACAGAGAGAGAGAGAGAGAGAGAGAGAGAGAGAGAGAGAGAGAGAGAGACACAACCGAGAGAGAGAGAGAGACACACACAACCGAGAGAGAGAGAGACACACACAACCGAGAGAGAGAGAGACACACACAACCGAGAGAGAGAGAGAGACACACAACCGAGAGAGAGACACACACAACCGAGTGAGAGAGACACACACAACCGAGAGAGAGAGACACACACAACCGAGAGAGAGAGACACACACACAACCGAGAGAGAGAGAGACACACACACAACCGAGAGAGAGAGAGACACACACACAACCGAGAGAGAGAGAGAGAGACACACACAACCGAGAGAGAGAGAGACACACACAACCGAGAGAGACACACACAACCGAGAGAGAGAGAGAGACACACACAACCGAGAGAGACACACACAACCGAGAGAGAGAGAGAGACACACACAACCGAGAGAGAGAGACACACACAACCGAGTGAGAGAGACACACACAACCGAGAGAGAGAGACACACACAACCGAGAGAGAGAGACACACACAACCGAGAGAGAGAGAGACACACACAACACCGAGAGAGAGAGAGAGAGACACACACAACCGAGAGAGAGAGAGAGAGACACACACAACCGAGAGAGAGAGAGAGACACACAACCGAGAGAGAGACACACACAACCGAGTGAGAGAGACACACACAACCGAGAGAGAGAGACACACACACAACCGAGAGAGAGAGAGACACACACACAACCGAGAGAGAGAGAGACACACACAACCGAGAGAGAGAGACACACAACCGAGAGAGAGAGAGAGACACACACAACCGAGAGAGAGAGACACACACAACCGAGAGAGAGAGAGAGACACACACAACCGAGAGAGAGAGAGACACACACACAACCGAGAGAGAGAGAGACACACACACAACCGAGAGAGAGAGACACACACAACCGAGAGAGAGAGAGACACACAACCGAGAGAGAGAGAGAGAGACACACACACAACCGAGAGAGAGAGACACACACAACCGAGAGAGAGAGAGAGAGACACACACACAACCGAGAGAGAGAGAGAGAGAGAGAGACACACACACAACCGAGAGAGAGAGAGAGAGACACACACAACCGAGAGAGAGAGAGAGAGACACACACAACCGAGAGAGAGAGAGAGAGACACACAACCGAGAGAGAGAGAGAGACACACAACCGAGTGAGAGAGAGAGAGACACACACAACCGAGAGAGAGAGAGACACAACCGAGAGAGAGAGGGAGACACACACAACCGAGAGAGAGAGAGAGACACACACAACCGAGAGAGAGAGAGACACACACAACCGAGAGAGAGAGAGAGAGACACACACACAACCGAGTGAGAGAGAGAGAGACACACACAACCGAGAGAGAGAGAGACACAACCGAGAGAGAGAGGGAGACACACACAACCGAGAGAGAGAGAGAGAGACACACACAACCGAGAGAGAGAGAGAGACACAACCGAGAGAGAGAGAGAGAGACACAACCGAGAGAGAGAGAGAGACACACACAACCGAGAGAGAGAGAGACACACACAACCGAGAGAGAGAGAGACACACACAACCGAGAGAGAGAGAGAGAGAGAGAGACACACACAACCGAGAGAGAGAGAGAGAGAAACAAAGAGTGACAGACAGACAGGCAGTGTTGTATATCTGTCTGTTTACCCGTGTCTGGTTTTGCCTCCAGTATCGGCAGCTTCTGCGGCTGTGAGTTCGACTCTGAGGGAAACTCTGTGAGAAACAAACACACCTTCATCAGAGCAGGAAAATATTCCACCAGCACCACGCACAGTGTGACGACGCTGCTGTTCTGAAGATCCATAACGTATGGAAAAGTGTGACCCTGCTGCGGTACCAGGAACAGCTGGTACCACTGCGAGCCTTACACACGAACACTGTGATGATGGTGTGATGAAGTGTCACGCAGTCACGTACCCGGGATAACGAGTAACCAATCGTTCGAGTCCGGTTTCTTTTCAGGCTTCAGACCGTCCTGTGGTTCCTCAGCGTTTTCTTTCATTTCCGCTGAAATCAAAGACAACATATCTCTCACTCACTGGTTTCACTTGTCTCCACCTCACCTTCTGCACCAACGCTTCGGTCGGCTCTGGGACATTTACACAACAAACACCGAAAATACGATTCACTTCTGACTGGTTACCGTGGGTTACAGCAAATGAATCCACATCTTCTGTCCAATCCGATTCAAGAACTCAAGCTGCTCTGTGGTAAAGTAACTGGGTGTTTAATATCCGACATTAATAACCAATGGAATAAAACAACTCTTACTGTTGGACTCTGAACTTAATCTGCTCTGATCTTAATGAGCCATAATTGTGTTCTTGGTAAAAACAGCAGTGGGACGAGGCCCGTGTCCTTTAATGTCGACAGCCATGAGTAATGCGGCTGATTAAAAGGAAAAGAACAAGTGTGTGTTGAGGTGAGTAGAACGAGACGCCATGCAACGCTGAAATGAAGGATGTTCAGGGCAGGAGAGAAGAACGACTGGGCCAGGGTGGGTGATCAAGATAAGACTGAACCACAGCCAAGAGCGTTAATCATCACAGTTCTGTCTTTAGATTAGAATGAACAAAAGCTTCCCTTATAAGTCAAAATGACCTCGATATCTCTCTCTCTCTCTCTCTCTCTCTCTCACTTATTCCGACCGGTACCACTTGTGTGTGTGGGGTCGTTGCCATGTGGACCCTACTGATCCACTCTGGGTGCAACAACCATTCACACACACACTCACACCAACGGGCAATTTAGAGCAGCCAGTTAACCTCACCGCATGTCTTTGGACTGTGAGGGAAACCAGAGCATGCGTCCATCTGTCTATACATCTGTGTATCCATCTACACCTGATCTCCAAACATACCGTGTCCATTTCCAAAAATACTATTCATGCGGCTTATAACGGGATAAAAGTGTGACAGCATACAGTGTCGAACCGTTACTGTTAGAGCTGGGACTTGAGCTCAGCCAAAACTTAGCCAGACACCAAAACAGCAACAGGGTAAAGGATTTTGTAAGGGATTAGCGTCAGGCTGCCAGGTCGCGCCGTTGTGTGTAGCTGTCGATGTTGATTATAAAAGTAACTCAGTAAATTCCACAGGGAAATGAATCCTTAAGTCTGAGTGAAAAATCCTGTAGCGAGCATGCAGCGTGGAAGAGTCTGGAGACAGAAATCTTAGTTTCTCGGTCGTTAGCCTGTAGCTCTCGATAGCACTGGCTTGACTGCTTTATTAGCATTCGCTAACACTACTGATGAATGCTACACTGGCTGGAAGGTGACTTCAGTGCTGCGTCGACTCGTGGTTAAACTCGCGTTGGCCTTTGAGAAAGCCAAGGGCGATAAATTTTCAGTCCCTCCCACTATAAATCAAAATCTGATTGGTTAATTAATCTGTCACTTCCTACATAACCATACACTGCCATGGCCTTCTGTCCCAGCAATGAAGTCCAAACCAATGAGTGAGCAGCTCTAAACTCTTCTCCGCCTAGAGACAACAAACGGAATGATCTCATTGGAGAACTCGATTTTAATGTTTTCAGGACAGTAACCCTTTCATTTCTGAAGCACATTTGGTAGGAAATGAGGCCGGATTAGAATCAGAAGAGAATAATTAGAATGAAATTATGAAAGAATGAAAGAAATGAAATATAACATTTGAAATGCTGATATGTTTGGGCTTCTCTGAAAGTCTAGAAGGCCCTGACAGTTCCCCTCTGATGGCATATTAGGGCCATTGTAAGTAAAAAAATAATAAATAAATAAATAAATAAATAAATAAATAATTACAGAGCTGAGAGAGGGGTAATGTCCTGAGAATAAAACTCAGAATTTATGCAATTAAAGTCAGAAATTTCCGAGGAAAAACAAAACAAAACTGATATTCCCCGAGACAACAATCACATGCTTCCCGGCTGCAGTGCATTCTGGGAAATGTAGTTGAAATTCTCTTAGTGATTTATTCTTTGATATTTTATAATCAAGGAGGAAAGACTGTTTCCTGTAACTCTCGGCTCAGTTGTGGTGTCTGTGGTGTGATGACACTGATCCAACCTTGCAAAGTGAAGCGATCTGGTTCCTTGACTAAACTAAACAAAACAAAGTTTTTTCAGAGTTTTTTCTCGCAAATGTCTGACTTCTTAATCTCAGCAAATATCTGAGCTTTTTTCTCATAACATTTAGGATTTCAGTCTTGGAAATGATGAGGTTTTTTTTTCCCTCAGATCATTACTCTGTCCCTCAACTCTGTATTTTTTCTTTATTTTTATCCACAGTGGTCTTAATATGTTGTCATATAAAAGAAACTCCTGGTGCACATGTTGAGTCAGGAACAGAAGACTTGCTTTTTATGTTTTTAAATAATACAGGAAAATGAATATATACATACGTTGGCATCGGTCCTGACATTCTTTAAGGGTCCTAAAGTTGTTGGCATTTCCAAAGCAGCCGCCATAGTAGAAACGTCTGCACTCTTTCATCTTGTTGTCGAAGAAGTAGCGCGGTACGAGACCTCGACAAGGACCCGGCTCATCCTCCAGGTGGCACGGACTCTTGTCGGCTGCAGAAAACAAATCAGTTCTTTAAAAAGGATACAAAGTGGTGATTTGGTCACTGTTTGTCCTGCTTTAAGAAACGGTTTGACCAAAAATGACTGTGCCTTGCATAAGTTTTCACCCCCCTGACCTTTTTTATATTTTGCAGTTTGCAACCTGGAACTGAAACTGACTTAACTGGGATTATACGTCATGATCTACACAAAATGTTTAAATAATATTGTCTGGCTTTTTTTCGTAGTCTATCAGATATATTCCATTCAGCGAGCACGATACTGAACAAGTCGAAGACGAGTAGCTGAATGGAATATATCTGATAGACCACGGAAAAAAGCCAGACAATAATATTATTATTATTATACATACACATTCCTTTCAGGTGTTCGACGCATCTTTCTCTTTCAAAATTCTCTCAAAATCTTCCGTATTTAATGAAGCAAACCTGGCAGCCATGTTTGTTTATAAATTGTCACAGTCGCTCGCTGGCGCAGAAGTTTTATGTCTGACGTGTGACGTCATGTTGCCTTGACAACCATGCAATATCGTAAACCATATTCAACGCTCATTCTCCATTGGGTAGAGTGACGTAATACACGTAGGATAAGCGATATGCTAACAATATTGCATGCTATCAAACCAAATGAATGAAACCCGCTAGAAGGGAATAGAACACATTTTTATTCCATCAAAAAGTCTCCTGTATGTAGGTGGCACGGTGGTTTAGTGGTTAGTACCGTTGCCTCACAGCTAGAAGGTTCTGGGTTCGAGCCCAGCAGTTGATGAGGGCCTTTCTGTGTGGAGTTTGCATGTTCTCCCAGTGTCTGCGTGGGTTTCCTCTGGGTGCTCCGGTTTCCCCCACAGTCCAGAGACATGGGGTGACCTCAGGCTGAGGTTGGGCTGAAGTGCCCTCAAGTGAGGCCCCTAACCCCCAACTGCTCCCTGGGTGCTGTAGTATAGCTGCCTACTGCTGTGTGTGTGTTCACTGCTTCAGATGGGTTAAATGCAGAGGTTAAATTCCACTGTGTGTGTAAGTCTATGCTCGAGTGTCTGTGTGACAAATAAAGGCTTTGTGGCTTCTTCTTAATCATCCATCATATTAAAGTGTGTGGAAAAATCAATACAGTTTGCGAAAATATTTACAAAACATAAAACAGAAACCGATGTGATTGCATAAGTTTTCACCCTCATTGCTGTTCTTCTTTTGGCTGCTCCTGTTGGGGGCACCACAGTGGATCTGTTCTACAGGTTTGATTTGGTGTAGGTTTTTACACCAGATGTCCTTCCTGACGCAACCCTCCGCAATCTATCCGGGTTTGGGATCGGCACTAAGTATGCACTGTCTTGTACAACCCCAGTGGCTGGGTATTTTACCTAACCGCATGTCTCTGGACTGTGGGGGAAACCGGAGCACCCGGAGGAAACCCACACTGACACGGGGAGAACATGCAAACTCCGCACAGAAAGGCCCTCGCCGGCCACGAGGTTCAAACCCAGAACCTTCTTGCTGTGAGGTGACCGTGCGAACCACTACTCCACTGCTGTTGCTATTAAACCCCTGAATTAGTTGCTGATTTGATTATTCGAAAAAAAAAATGAGACGAATATGGCACAACCATGAGTCTGTCTAGAGGAGACTGTTGACCACACTGAGGGTAACTATGAAAGGGTAACGCAGTCCTACCACCACCACACTTCACTGTGGGACTGGTGTTGTCATGGTGATGAGCAGTGTTTCTGTCAAATGTAGCATCTTGTCCAAAGGCAAAAAGTTGACTTGTATGGAGTCTCAACACTCCAGAGAACCTTTCCCACATGTTTTCTGCATCTCCAATATTTCCTTTCAAGCTAGATTTCAAACTGGATTTCACCTGGCCCCGGTTTGTGATGTGTACAGGTTATGGTTGTCCATTCCCAGCATGACCAGTTAAACTTCACAGAAACCCAGAAATCAGAGTGATTCATGCATGTGAGTGAAAAATTCCCCCTCAAAAAATATTCCCAATCCTGAGCTGTTCGTTGCTGAAGACGTTGCAGCGCGTCACTTTTGTGCCCTGTTGACTGATGTGGTTTAGTTCTAGCTATAAGGACACGACCACTTCATAATATCCTGACAATCCCTCCCTTTGTTATGCAAAATGTATTTATAGAAGCTGCTAATTAAAATATTTTGCTTGAGTGGAAATCCATCAGGATGTCAGGCAGCTCCAACCTTCTCAGAGGCATAACATATTAAAGTGCTGTGTCCTTTTGCGCCCTTTTCCATCATCTACACCAGGGGTCACCAAACTACGGCCCGCGGGCCAGATCCGGCCCCCTTTGACCGGCCCCCCAGCCCCTCTGCGCCCCCATCACTTGAACCGGCCCTATGAGGCAATCCCCAAAAGTGGTCATGGCCTATTTTTTTAAATTGCTTTTTGGCAAATAATAACATGTCTGCATCTTGTATTTTGTTGATTTTATCAATTAAAATTGATATTTAGTTATAAAATGAACTATTCATATTTTCCGAATTTTCGTCATATGCTCGCGATCAAGCAGTGACAGGCAGCGCACGCGCAGAGAACTGTCAGTGTTCAGGACAGCAAAATGGCGAGCGGTCAGCGAAAAGCTGACAGAGAGTGCAGCGTTTTTAAAGAACAGTGGACCACCGATTATTTTTTCGTTCAGTGTAAGGACCGTGCAGTTTGTCTTGTATGTAAAGAAAGTGTGTCGGTTTTCAAAGAATATAATCTGCGTCGTCACTATGAAACCCGCCACAAAGAGTATGCTAGTTTGCGAGGGCAAACAAGAGAAGACAGGATTCGGAGGATGAAATGCGGACTGGCTGCACAACAGAATGGATTCCTTCGCCAAACCCAGATCAACCAGGCTGCTGTCCGAGCGAGCTATAAGGTAGCTCACCTACTAGCTACACATGGAAAGCCGTTTACTGATGGGGACTTTGTTAAAGTATGCATGCTTGCTGTGGCCGAGGAGGCGTGTCCCGACAAGAAGGATGCGCTCAACGCAGTGAGTCTCTCCGCACCTACTACGACCAGGCGAACCGAAGATTTGGGGGACAACGTGTATGACCAGCTGAATGAGAAAGCGTCAGAATTCAAGTTTTTTGCTTTGGCCATGGATGAGAGCAATGACATGCAGGACACAGCACAACTGCTGTGATCTTTTGATCTACTGCTCATATTATAATTTCACTGTTTTTTTAAGTGTATTTATTTTATAGGCCTATTTATTTGACCTTTATTAAGTGCTGCACACAATTATTATTAATAATATCAACAGGCCTACCTACAATTTATAATTTTCCACTCACCTTTGCCAGTGTCAATCAACTCAACTAGGCAGATGTTTCTTACCTTGACAGCTTTGATATTATTTTTATTAGAAAATAAATAAATGGAATATCAGTGGTATTTCAAATTAAAACAAAGTGTGAAGACTTGATTACTACTTTTGCAAACCACTAGTAAAGAAACAAATATGTGCCAGGAATCAAGTGTTGATACAGTAGTGGGGATATAGTAGTGTGGGATATAGTAGTGGGGGATATAGTAGTGGGGGATATAGTAGTGGGGGATATAGTAGTGGGGGATATAGTAGTGTGGGATATAGTAGTGGGGGATATAGTAGTGGGGGATATAGTAGTGGGGGATATAGTAGTAGGGATATAGTAGTGGGGGATATAGTAGTGGGGGATATAGTAGTGGGGGATATAGTAGTGGGGGATATAGTAGTGGGGATATAGTAGTGGGGGATATAGTAGTGGGGATATAGTAGTGGGGGATATAGTACTGGGGATATAGTAGTGGGGGATATAGTAGTGGGGGATATAGTAGTGGGGGATATAGTAGTGGGGGATATAGTAGTGGGGATATAGAAGTGGGGATATAGTAGTGGGGGATATAGTACTGGGGGATATAGTACTGGGGATATAGTAGTGTGGGATATAGTAGTGGGGGATATAGTAGTGTGGGATATAGTAGTGGGGGATATAGTAGTGTGGGATATAGTAGTGGGGGATATAGTAGTGGGGGATATAGTAGTGGGGGATATAGTAGTAGGGATATAGTAGTGGGGGATATAGTAGTGGGGGATATAGTAGTGGGGGATATAGTAGTGGGGATATAGTAGTGGGGGATATAGTAGTGGGGGATATAGTAGTGGGGGATATAGTAGTGGGGATATAGTAGTGGGGGATATAGTAGTGGGGATATAGTAGTGGGGATATAGTAGTGGGGGATATAGTACTGGGGGATATAGTACTGGGGATATAGTAGTGGGGGATATAGTAGTGGGGGATATAGTAGTGGGGATATAGTACTGGGGATATAGTAGTGGGGATATAGTAGTGGGGGATATAGTAGTGGGGGATATAGTAGTGGGGATATAGTAGTGGGGGATATAGTACTGGGGATATAGTACTGGGGATATAGTAGTGGGGATATAGTAGTGGGGGATATAGTAGTGGGGATATAGTAGTGGGGATATAGTAGTGGGGGATATAGTACTGGGGATATAGTACTGGGGATATAGTAGTGGGGGATATAGTCGTGGGGGATATAGTAGTGGGGATATAGTAGTGGGGGATATAGTACTGGGGATATAGTACTGGGGATATAGTAGTGGGGGATATAGTACTGGGGATATAGTAGTGGGGGATATAGTAGTGGGGATATAGTAGTGGGGGATATAGTAGTGGGGGATATAGTAGTGGGGATATAGTAGTGGGGGATATAGTACTGGGGATATAGTACTGGGGATATAGTACTGGGGGATATAGTAGTGGGGGATATAGTAGTGGGGGATATAGTAGTGGGGATATAGTAGTGGGGGATATAGTACTGGGGATATAGTACTGGGGATATAGTAGTGGGGGATATAGTAGTGGGGATATAGTAGTGGGGGATATAGTAGTGGGGATATAGTAGTGGGGATATAGTAGTGGGGGATATAGTAGTGGGGGATATAGTAGTGGGGATATAGTAGTGGGGATATAGTAGTGGGGATATAGTAGTGGGGGATATAGTAGTGGGGGATATAGTAGTGGGGGATATAGTAGTGGGGGATATAGTAGTGGGGGATATAGTAGTGGGGATATAGTAGTGGGGGATATAGTAGTGGGGATATAGTAGTGGGGGATATAGTAGTGGGGGATATAGTAGTGGGGATATAGTAGTGGGGGATATAGTAGTGGGGATATAGTAGTGGGGGATATAGTAGTGGGGGATATAGTAGTGGGGGATATAGTAGTGGGGATATAGTAGTGGGGGATATAGTAGTGGGGGATATAGTAGTGGGGGATATAGTAGTGGGGGATATAGTAGTGGGGGATATAGTAGTGGGGATATAGTAGTGGGGGATATAGTAGTGGGGGATATAGTAGTGGGGGATATAGTAGTGGGGGATATAGTAGTGGGGATATAGTAGTGGGGGATATAGTAGTGGGGGATATAGTAGTGGGGGATATAGTAGTGGGGGATATAGTAGTGGGGGATATAGTAGTGGGGATATAGTAGTGGGGATATAGTAGTGGGGGATATAGTACTGGGGATATAGTACTGGGGATATAGTAGTGGGGGATATAGTAGTGGGGGATATAGTAGTGGGGGATATAGTAGTGGGGATATAGTAGTGGGGGATATAGTAGTGGGGATATAGTACTGGGGATATAGTAGTGGGGGATATAGTAGTGGGGGATATAGTAGTGGGGGATATAGTAGTGGGGATATAGTAGTGGGGGATATAGTACTGGGGATATAGTACTGGGGATATAGTAGTGGGGGATATAGTAGTGGGGGATATAGTAGTGGGGGATATAGTAGTGGGGGATATAGTAGTGGGGGATATAGTAGTGGGGATATAGTAGTGGGGATATAGTAGTGGGGGATATAGTACTGGGGATATAGTACTGGGGATATAGTAGTGGGGATATAGTAGTGGGGGATATAGTAGTGGGGATATAGTAGTGGGGGATATAGTAGTGGGGGATATAGTAGTGGGGATATAGTAGTGGGGGATATAGTAGTGGGGGATATAGTAGTGGGGGATATAGTAGTGGGGGATATAGTAGTGGGGGATATAGTAGTGGGGATATAGTAGTGGGGGATATAGTAGTGGGGATATAGTAGTGGGGGATATAGTAGTGGGGGATATAGTAGTGGGGGATATAGTAGTGGGGATATAGTAGTGGGGGATATAGTAGTGGGGGATATAGTAGTGGGGGATATAGTAGTGGGGGATATAGTAGTGGGGATATAGTAGTGGGGGATATAGTAGTGGGGATATAGTAGTGGGGGATATAGTAGTGGGGGATATAGTAGTGGGGGATATAGTAGTTAGGGATATAGTAGTGGGAGATATAGTAGTGGGGGATATAGTAGTTAGGGATATAGTAGTAGGGATATAGTAGTGTGGATATAGTAGTGGGGGATATAGTAGTGGGGGATATAGTAGTGGGGGATATAGTAGTAGGGATATAGTAGTGTGGATATAGTAGTGGGGGATATAGTAGTGGGGATATAGTAGTGGGGGATATAGTAGTGGGGGATATAGTAGTGGGGATATAGTAGTTAGGGATATAGTAGTAGGGATATAGTAGTGGGGGATATAGTAGTGGGGATATAGTAGTGGGGGATATAGTAGTGGGGGATATAGTAGTGGGGATATAGTAGTAGGGATATAGTAGTGTGGATATAGTAGTGGGGGATATAGTAGTGGGGGATATAGTAGTGGGGGATATAGTAGTGGGGGATATAGTAGTGGGGGATATAGTAGTAGGGATATAGTAGTGGGGATATAGTAGTGGGGATATAGTAGTGGGGATATAGTAGTGGGGATATAGTAGTGGGGGATATAGTAGTGGGGATATAGTAGTGGGGGATATAGTAGTGGGGGATATAGTAGTGGGGATATAGTAGTTAGGGATATAGTAGTGTGGATATAGTAGTGGGGGATATAGTAGTGGGGATATAGTAGTGGGGGATATAGTAGTGGGGGATATAGTAGTGGGGATATAGTAGTTAGGGATATAGTAGTGTGGATATAGTAGTGGGGGATATAGTAGTGGGGATATAGTAGTGGGGGATATAGTAGTGGGGATATAGTAGTGGGGGATATAGTAGTGGGGATATAGTAGTGGGGATATAGTAGTGGGGGATATAGTAGTGGGGATATAGTAGTGGGGGATATAGTAGTGGGGGATATAGTAGTGGGGATATAGTAGTTAGGGATATAGTAGTGTGGATATAGTAGTGGGGGATATAGTAGTGGGGATATAGTAGTGGGGGATATAGTAGTGGGGGATATAGTAGTGGGGATATAGTAGTGGGGGATAT
Source organism: Neoarius graeffei (assembly GCF_027579695.1). Lineage (NCBI taxonomy): Eukaryota > Metazoa > Chordata > Actinopteri > Siluriformes > Ariidae > Neoarius > Neoarius graeffei. The sequence goes on from NC_083577.1 coordinate 1,486,965, forward strand.
AGTAGTGGGGGATATAGTAGTAGGGATATAGTAGTGTGGATATAGTAGTGGGGGATATAGTAGTGGGGATATAGTAGTGGGGGATATAGTAGTGGGGGATATAGTAGTGGGGATATAGTAGTGGGGATATAGTAGTGGGGATATAGTAGTGGGGGATATAGTAGTGGGGGATATAGTAGTGGGGGATATAGTAGTGGGGGATATAGTAGTGGGGATATAGTAGTGGGGGATATAGTAGTGGGGGATATAGTAGTAGGGATATAGTAGTGTGGATATAGTAGTGGGGATACAGTAGTGTGGATATAGTAGTGGGGGATATAGTAGTTGGGGATATAGTAGTGTGGATATAGTAGTTGGGGATATAGTAGTTGGGGATATAGTAGTGGGGGATATAGTAGTGGGGGATATAGTAGTGTGGATATAGTAGTGTGGATATAGTAGTGTGGATATAGTAGTTGGGGATATAGTAGTGTGGATATAGTAGTTGGGGATATAGTAGTGTGGATATAGTAGTGGGGATACAGTAGTGTGGATATAGTAGTGGGGGATATAGTAGTGTGGATATAGTAGTGTGGATATAGTAGTTGGGGATATAGTAGCGGGGGATATAGTAGTGTGGATATAGTAGTTGGGGATATAGTAGTGTGGATATAGTAGTTGGGGATATAGTAGTGTGGATATAGTAGTGGGGATGGCCGTGCCAGGCTAGTAATCTCTACTACACAATGAGGCCTGCTAGTGGTCATATTTGTCTGGGTCATACAATTCTATGTGATATAGCTGACCCGACCCCGGCCCCCATCACAGTCAGGAATGACAATGTGGCCCCCAGAGAAAAAAGTTTGGTGACCCCTGATCTGCACGCTGCGCACCTAAATGAGACACAACCAAATGTCCTCACCAAATCACCAGTGAGATGTGGATTTACAGTGTTGCACGTGGACAGTGATACACATTCAAAATGTCATTTATAACGATGCTTAGTTCTAACGTCGTCATCACTAAGCTGAAATACATTTCATGCTGTCCTCAGACTGGACGCCAAAATGAGATTTTCCTCAAGGAATGTGTTACTTTTGCTATTTTATACACACACTCAAACGCTCTCTTGCCATATCCCTTCCTCTGAGCCCTTTTCACAATATTAAATGCCACTCTGCCATTTATCTCCAGTAAACTTTGTTCTGTAACGATTTAGAAGTTAAAAGGGATGATTAACTGCTGACTCGAAGACATGAATACATTTCTAGCATAAAATGATGAATGAATAATGCTGTTTATAAATGGAAACCGGAGCAATACAATACTTCGCATTTCAAAAACATTATGAACGTTCTGCTGTTCGCTCATTATATACATCGTTACTCGGTTCTCCGAGCAAGCTAGCAGTCAGCTAGTCAGAAAACTGGTTAATTAGCTTGTTGATTGCTAACTTGTCCATGACCACTAGTATTTTATTATTATTGTCCATTATTTGTACTTAGAGTTCGGAATCTCTTCACAATCTGATTCAATTTCGACTCAGAGTGCCACAGCAATACTGATTGGCATCCATCAGTCATGTTGACCATGGTATCGCGCTTTGGGTGGTACAACATCGGCTGTGGCTGTAGAAACCGATTCTCAAGGTACAGTCTCGCCCACAGGTTGGGCAGACATGGTTGTTGTCGGACTGCTCCTTCTGGGCTGCTGCTTCTGTATCCTTCTCCTCGGTCTTCTTTCAGTAGACTGACGCGCCAGGATTTCTTCATGCTCTCAAAGGTCTTGTCTGACGTGGTGCTTCCAAGCAGTTCTGTCGAGGGCGAGGGTCTCCCATGACTGGAGGTTAAACCCTTTGAGATCACACTTGCAGACATCTTTGTAACGCAGCTTTGGTCTGCCTGTTGGGCGTTTGCCGCTTATCAGTTCTCCATAGAAGAGGTCCTTTGGGATGAGCCCATCGTCCATGCGAACCAGATAACCAAGCCATCTCATCCTTCGCTGCTTCAAGAGGCAGTACATGCTGGAGACTCCTGCCCTCTCAAGGCAGGACCACTTGGTTGCTGACTTTGTTCCTCCAGGTGATCTTGAGGATCCTTTGAAGGCAGCGCATGTGGAAGGTGTTTAGTCGCTTTTCTTGAGCTGCTTTTAGGGTCTACGTCTCACTTCCGTATAGGAGAGTACTCACCACGCATGCCCTGTAGATCTGCACCTTGGTCTTCTCCATCAGCTTTCTGTTTGTCCAGGTTCTCTTGTTCAGGCGAGACATGGTGGTAGCTGCTTTGCTGATTTGACGGTTCAGTTTGCTCTCCAGGGATAGGTTGTCAGCGATCATTGACCCCAGGTAAGTGAACTCGTGGACTACTTCAGGTGCATGGTCTCCAATGCTGACGTTCAGTGTTGATACTATAAATAGATAAATTTGCAAATGCAGCCAGAAAGTTGACACCTCTGCACACGGTTTAAAGGAAAACGATACCCAAAAATCATACTTACATGTGTTTTTGAGCTATAAACTAAATGATATGACTGACTATACTGAGATGAAACACATCAGTGCTGGTGTTAATATTGAATAAATTACAATTATTATAGAAGTCTGGGTTGATGAAAATGGTTCAAAACGCCATCTAGTGGTGAAAATCATCCAGCACACATCCATCCATTATCTGTAGCCGCTTTATCCTGTTCTACAGGGTCGCAGGCAAGCTGGATCCTATCCCAGCTGACTACGGGCGAAAGGCGGGGTTCACCCTGGACAAGTCGCCAGGTCATCACAGGGCTGACACATAGACACAGACAACCATTCACACTCACATTCACACCTACGCTCAATTTAGAGTCACCAGTTAACCTAACCTGCATGTCTTTGGACTGTGGGGGAAACCGGAGCACCCGGAGGAAACCCACGCGGACATGGGGAGAACATGCAAACTCCACACAGAAAGGCCCTCGCCGGCCACGGGGCTCGAACCCGGACCTTCTTGCTGTGAGGCGACAGCGCTAACCACTACACCACCGTGCCGCCCTCATCCTGAACCTTGCAAGGCAAATACCATTTTAAGCACACGGTATTGCAATTTTTTTTAGATATATTAGCATATATTTCATTTTTTAGAGGAAGCCCCAGGTTTGTGAGTGTGTGTGTGTTTGGTAATACATACTAAATACTATACGCAGAGATCTAGTTTGCTTCTCTTTGTTTTTCTGAGTTGTAAACACGTAACATGGAGCTAGTTCTCTTCCCAGATGTGTTTACTTGTTGAACATCAGGGCTGTATGTCTCACAGAGTGACCCACTCATCCCTAATTAGCGTATAACGTGTTTGTGCCCGTATTTGTCTTCGAATCATATATAACTGGAATGTCACACAAATTCCTGAAATGGGACACCAACTCCATCTGATCGAATGATTCCAATCTCTGTCTTTGTTCTGCTGAAACTCACAGGACGGTTCAGTGAAGTCATTCCGAACCAGACCCACATCATGGCATCATGGGAATTGTGCAGGCAACCACGGTTATGTTTCCACCCCATCCCTGTACAGTGTTTAATCCCGTAATGTGTTTGTCCATGTCACTTTTACACTCACTCAAACCCATTCAATGCAGCACTGGAAGGAAAAGCACCTCAGTGTGTCACACTCATGTTTGAGTTGCACTGCCTTCTTTGGCCACTAGATGGAGACACTCATCCTCCAAACACTGGGTCTTCATCCTCAGATAAGTGTGGACTGAAGCTTTAAAAGTGCTCATTGAAAAGGAAATTAACATCGTCCAGTGCACAGAGGGAATTATATTTCTTAAATCACAGCTCACTGAAGGGTGAGGAATCCGCTGGCTCCTCAGGGCGGACATTTCACACCTGATCACCACATTCAGTCATTTAATAACAAAGCGAACGTGCCGTTAAACAGAAGAGAAAAATGAGTTTGTTCACACTGTGGTGCTGGTGGTGTCCTGCAGCTGCTGATGGGACTCCTGCCTCTTTTCACTGACTCACATCGTTTGGTGCAGTTTACTGATCAGAGTCGACTCTTTTTCTAAACCAGGATAAAAATTATAATTTTTTTTTTTTTACCAGTAAATGTTCTTTATCTAATTATGACTAAAACTGTTTCATAAATTATTACTCTCACTTCGAATGAATAAAATAACATTACTGAGCTGTTCATAAAAATCTCTTTAAATAATTATGAAATCAGCGAGACACCACACACACACACACACACACACACAACCCCGATTCCAAAAAAGTTGGGACAAAGTACAAATTGTAAATAAAAACGGAATGCAATAATTTACAAATCTCAAAAACTGATATTGTATTCACAATAGAACATAGACAACATATCAAATGTCAAAAGTGAGACATTTTGAAATTTCATGACAGCAACACATCTCAAAAAAGTTGGGACAGGGGCAATAAGAGGCTGGAAAAGTTAAAGGTACAAAAAAGGAACAGCTGGAGGACCAAATTGCAACTCATTAGGTCAATTGGCAATAGGTCATTAACATGACTGGGTATAAAAAGAGCATCTTGGAGTGGCAGCGGCTCTCAGAAGTAAAGATGGGAAGAGGATCACCAATCCCCCTAATTCTGCACCGACAAATAGTGGAGCAATATCAGAAAGGAGTTCGACAGTGTAAAATTGCAAAGAGTTTGAACATATCATCATCTACAGTGCACAATATCATCAAAAGATTCAGAGAATCTGGAAGAATCTCTGTGCGTAAGGGTCAAGGCCGGAAAACCATACTGGGTGCCCGTGATCTTCGGGCCCTTAGACGGCACTGCATCACATACAGGCATGCTTCTGTATTGGAAATCACAAAATGGGCTCAGGAATATTTCCAGAGAACATTATCTGTGAACACAATTCACCGTGCCATCCGCCGTTGCCAGCTAAAACTCTATAGTTCAAAGAAGAAGCCGTATCTAAACACGATCCAGAAGCGCAGACGTCTTCTCTGGGCCAAGGCTCATTTAAAATGGACTGTGGCAAAGTGGAAAACTGTTCTGTGGTCAGACGAATCAAAATTTGAAGTTCTTTATGGAAATCAGGGACGCCGTGTCATTCAGACTAAAGAGGAGAAGGACGACCCGAGTTGTTATCAGCGCTCAGTTCAGAAGCCTGCATCTCTGATGGTATGGGGTTGCATTAGTGCGTGTGGCATGGGCAGCTTACACATCTGGAAAGACACCATCAATGCTGAAAGGTATATCCAGGTTCTAGAGCAACATATGCTCCCATCCAGACGACGTCTCTTTCAGGGAAGACCTTGCATTTTCCAACATGACAATGCCAAACCACATACTGCATCAATTACAGCATCATGGCTGCGTAGAAGAAGGGTCCGGGTACTGAACTGGCCAGCCTGCAGTCCAGATCTTTCACCCATAGAAAACATTTGGCGCATCATAAAACGGAAGATACGACAAAAAAGACCTAAGACAGTTGAACAACTAGAATCCTACATTAGACAAGAATGGGTTAACATTCCTATCCCTAAACTTGAGCAACTTGTCTCCTCAGTCCCCAGACGTTTACAGACTGTTGTAAAGAGAAAAGGGGATGTCTCACAGTGGGAAACATGGCCTTGTCCCAACTTTTTTGAGATGTGTTGTTGTCATGAAATTTAAAATCACCTAATTTTTCTCTTTAAATGATACATTTTCTCAGTTTAAACATTTGATATGTCATCTATGTTCTATTCTGAATAAAATATGGAATTTTGAAACTTCCACATCATTGCATTCCGTTTTTATTTACAATTTGTACTTTGTCCCAACTTTTTTGGAATCGGGGTTGTATATATACTGTAGATATATATTAGAGCTGGGTGATATGGCCTTAAAAAAATCTTCGATTTTTCCCCCTACTAAAATTGCCTTCCCCCGCCCCGTTCTGATCATCAGGCGCACAGTTGGGAAAGGTGTCCGGGGCGGCTGCTTGCTTTACTGTGGATGGTGCGCTCGTGCTGCGGCTGTGTTCGTTCCGCTGGGAGCAGCACTTCTCCCGCTCCGCTGCAGGCTTCTGTTTAAGGGGTTGGAATAAATTCGTCGTGCTGCGTCCTTTGGAAGCAACCGTTTTCAAACACGCCTTACAACGAGGACTTGTTTGGTCTGCGTCCGACGCCGCAAAACTGAACCAATTCCACATCACGGAGGAAGTTACTGCTTTCTTGGGCACAAGTTGCGGCTTTCCCCCCAATCGCTGCCATGCTGTTTGTGTGTGTGTCTATGGCAAGCATGCGGGAGGAGGGCGATAGTGTCAGTGCCCGATCCGTCCCTGCTGCCCGATCCGTTCTGCACATGCGCAGAGGGGAGCGCCGGTGGCGGAAATTAAAACTGAGAGAAAACCGATTTTCATAAAAACACATCGTCCTTAACTGTAAATTCGAATTAATTGATAAAATCGATTTATTGCCCAGCTCTAATTAATATATATGTGACCCCTCACCGAATCCAGGGACGCATGTCGACCGAAACGAATCCGAGATAATCACAAAAGAAGCTTTTTTTTTTCGAAATTTGTGATTTTTGTTTTTTTCCATCATGTGCAAGTTGAGATCTTGAAGAATGCAATCAGTATTTCAGATAATAGATTGTTTTGTTGGAAAAGCATACATTTTTTGTTGCAAATTGTCTCGTTTTTGTCAGGACTGTAGCCTGCTGGGGGGTGTGAGTAAATTACCATATGGGCCATTCACATGATGATTTCAGTCTTTTGGGGTTTTTTTTCCGCAAATCAGCTGTATGATCCGAGCTGAGCTCGTGGCTACTTAACTGCATACAGGCGTGTGATTTCACTATGGAATGAGTTACTAAACAGAGCGCAGAGGAGCTGAAACACCGCGAAGCAAACAGACACACGGTATTTACATCGGAGATAACCATTTCTAGCAAAAAAAAACGCAACCTCGTTTTCCAGATTGAATGGAATACTTGAATGATCGGATGATACACGGACCGTTCTAGGATTACATTCCATCGGAGGCATTGGTGTGTGCAAGGCGCCGTTTCTCTTTCTGATGGGGTGAGTTTATTAATCTAAGGCTGTGTGGTTATTTTTGCATGTAACGGAGAGTGTTGTGGTTTGGTTAAGCCTAGGTCACAACCGGACGTACGATTTTTTGGCCGTGTGATTTTTGGCGTTTCCCAAATCGCTGCGGTTTTTTTTTTTGTTCACGGAGAAAGACGCGCGTTGGCCGTAAGTTTGTCTTGCAACCTGAAAAAAACGTAAGCGCCCGTAGAGTTTGTTTGACATGACAAAGAACCTCTGCGGCCGGTCTGCGGCTCGAAAATCAGCACATCACACGCGCGCTCTCGTGCGTTTCATGCGTGCTCTCTGTGTGTTTCTTGCGTTTTTTGCGTGTAGACCGGCTGTAGGAGCGCGTACTGTACGGCCGGTTGTGATCGAGGCTTTACATGAAACTAGTGTTGTGTTAGTTGTGTCATCATCGTGCTATCTTTCTTTCTTACGGTGTGAGTAATTTTTCAACCACAAAACGTTAAAGTATACTTTAGGACTTATTTTTGTACTTCATAATTGTGTTGGGCATACTTTGCATGGAAGGAAAATTGACGTGGTGATCTTTGTTTACATGAAAGTAGCATCGTGCTAGCTCGTAGGGGGTAGGGCTTCCCTTAATGTCATGCAAATGAGCAGCATTATGTGCCCGCCCCGCACCCAGAGTAGCTGAGATGGAAAACTTTGAGGGCGATTTTCTCCCTTTTCTGTTTTAAGAAGTATACACTTTCAAAAGGCCACACATTCTTCAAATATTGTCAGATCTCCACATGGAAGGCATCATTGGAAAGCTTAGAAACTGTACTTTCTGAATCTGTCAATAACTCAAAATGCCCCCGGGCCAACATGTGTCCCTGGATTCCATGATCTGCCATATATATATACACACACACACACACACACACACACACACACACACTACATCAAATGTGGGAAGTGACGCATGTTGAGCCACAAATCCGGTCTGTGTGTAACTTTCCGTTTCTCTGAATGAACTGGAAGCTGAATGTGTGACGGGGCTGTGAGAGAGCGATGACTCCGCACTCTGTTTCTCAGCGATTACAGCCGTGACGTTTCAGGGTTTCCACAGGAGCTGGAAGGAGATGCAACATCATTCATTAAACCACAGAGCTCAGAGCAAGCTGACGTGGCACTTCTTTATTTCAGTAACCAGGAAAGAGAGGAGACTCTTTTAAAGCAGGATCACTCGCTTCTAACTCAGTGATCATCAGCGCGAACCGTGTTTCTGACCTGTTTAGGAAAATTACTGAAGGTACTGAAAGAGTGATCAACTTAAACACATTTTCATAAATATTCGAGAAAAATCCTTGCACTTTCCCTCTGTCGTAAAATACACCATATATAAGACATAAAGGTGTCTCTCGAGATGTTTAGCGATGATGTGGACTGATAGATTTATTGATTCAGTATTTATTCTGTGAACATTTTTCAGGTTTGGAACACGGTCCTGTCGGTTTGTATCCACGAACAGACGACGCAGGAGTAAGAGCTTCAGCAGAAGTGAGTGAGAGTATAATCCGAGGAAACACAGATAAAGACGTGTCAGTGTTTTCACTTGCAGTCTCCTCACAAGCAGGCGATGAAAACTGCATACTGCTTCTTTAATGCAGGCAATGAACACCTGGAACACTATCATATCTACATGAAGAATTATGAAGTCGCTGTAATCGTTTCCATCGATGTTTTGAAAAGCTCTCAGGAGAAGAAAGATGCAGAAAAAGTTTCTAAAGCTCTTTAATTTCCCAAAGTGTTAAAATCCACACCAGTAAATCATTTGAAACTCTAACACAGAGTAATGGGTGAGTGAGGAACGGTGTGGACTTCAGCTCTTGGAAAGTAAAATGTGCGATCATATGGACTGATTATAAACACACATACAGCCTCGATTTATACTCACACACTGTCTGCCTCGATTTCTGCAAATAAATCCAAAGTGATCATAAAGCGGCGGCACGGTGGTGTAGTGGTTAGTGCTGTCGCCTCACAGCAAGAAGGTCCGGGTTCGAGCCCCGGGGCCGGCGAGGGCCTTTCTGTGCGGAGTTTGCATGTTCTCCCCGTGTCCGCGTGGGTTTCCTCCGGGTGCTCCGGTTTCCCCCACAGTCCAAAGACATGCAGGTTAGGTTAACTGGTGACTCTAAATTGAGCGTAGGTGTGAATGTGAGTGTGAATGGTTGTCTGTGTCTATGTGTCAGCCCTGTGATGACCTGGCGACTTGTCCAGGGTGAACCCCGCCTTTCGCCCGTAGTCAGCTGGGATAGGATCCAGCTCGCCTGCGACCCTGTAGAACAGGATAAAGCGGCTAGAGATAATGGATGGATATATAAATCTAAGACCATGAAGTTATTACTGAGTCAAGACATGTAAATGAGAGGAGCTCTGAGTAGGCGTGGCCATTTTGGCCTGTGTTTAGTCCATATATGGAAGTCTTAAAATAGGAAGAAGAAAACCATTGGCATTTACAGAAGGTATGTATTTGGTTGATGAACCTAATCTCATTTTACAAATGTTCATAATCTTCACTACTCACACGAGCTAGCTGGTTAAAATAAGCTAAATGAGTGTGATCATTAAACCGCTCCTAAAAACTAGGACACCTACTCAGAAATATTTAAAAACAAAATTTATGGGATATACTAGGTCAAAGCCACGCCTATCTGCCTACTTCAAAGACACGCCCATCTTTCCATCTAAAATACCGCCCTCCTCCTCCTCTGATGAAATGCTGAGAAAGTTGTAACTTTAAGCTAGTTTTACGCAACGAGTAAAAAGTCAAAGTCCTTCCTGTGCCAGCGCCTGGTATTCCCAGGCAGTTTCCCATCCAAGTACTAACCAGGTCTTTAAGGGCCCGGTCCCAACAACACCCATAACTCTAACTCTACCTATAACTCCGACTGTGACTCTCCCTCTGCCTGAGTTTAGTTCCAGTCTGGAGCGGAAACACCACAACTATAATCCCCACTGTAATATCACTCCGTCCTGACACTCAGGGAAATAAATATACATGGTTGTTGGTTAAACAATGACCTGATTGGTCAGATGTTTTATCGGGTCAGGTCCAGGCCTGGAAAAAAAAGAAAAAAAAAAACCTAGACACAATCTCACCGATACAATAAATCCAGGCCTGGGCTATCGGGATTGTTTTCAGTCTGGTGTGAGCACCGACCACATAAGTAGTTATAGTAATAGTTATAGTGGGACCGGGCCTTAAGGCACACTGGATGGTGCTGATTTCTGTTTCTATAGCCCTTGGCCTGTCACCTATTACATAGCTAAGGTTACAGTGGGGGCGGGTCCTCAGATACCCACAAGACTATCGATAGCTAGAAGCCTGCGAGATTCATTTATCAGCAGCAGTGAGATTCACTGGAGCCTGAAAGACACTTTGGGGATAACAACTGCTCTGCAAATTAACAGGACTAAAGGGCAGGTACACTCTCAGAAAGTAAAGTACATTACTGTACCTTTGGGGTACAACGGCATGCCACTGGGGCAGGACCCTCTCAGGTACTCATCTGTACCCTTTCTGTACTGCTTGGGAACATGTATGTGCCTCTTTGACCTTGAATAGGTACACAGTTACCCTGAGGTCCCATAATGAGCCCTCGGGGGTACATTCATGTAGACAGAAATGGACTCCCCCTGTTTCTGACAGTGTAGATAAGAGGCAAAGTAACAGGTAGCTAGATGACATATCATCGAGATATGGTGTAGAGAACATAGCTAGCTTTACATTTTCTTACATTTTTGGTCTGATGAGAAATTTACTGCTTCATCTACCAATATTTTACCAACAATCTTAGTCTTCTTAGAAGTACTTCATTACCTTATAGAGGTTTCTTTAAAATATTTGAGATGTTTAGTAAAATGACCTTGTAGCAACACTCATGAGGGATTGTATTCAGTGCTGAGGGCCACGTCTGAAAGTTACATCCATATTTACGCAGGGACGCGTTCTCTCATACACTCAGAAGCGGGTTACACAGCTGCTTGAGTCACATTTCCGGGCTTCATATTTATTTATTTAGTCCTTCATTCATCTTCAGTAAGTGCTTTATCCTGGTCGGAGTCACGGTGGATCCAGAACCCATCCCTGGAACACTGGGCATGGAGCAGGAATATGCTCTGGATGGGACCAACGCAAGGTGCATTTATCTCCAGATTGATCCAGATGTGTTTCTGGCAGTGAAAGTATGAATTTTGAGTAACTTAACTTTAGATTTGAGAAACTCAGCCCTTATCAATATCATTTCAAGTTCCTTAATAACAGCTCATACCATACTGAGCTCTCAGGTGTGCAGTCATACTGAAGATACCCGCTCGAGTTATTCATCTTTATTATCTAATTGCGGGGGCCTGGGAGCGCTGAGCTGGTGAATTCACAAGCTCAGAAACGCAGTGTCACTGTTTTTACGCCTTGACTCCAAGGATGGAGAGTTATTTTATTGACCTTATGGTACTGTTGTCTCAGTCAGCGTTTCAGGGATGGGTGACAATCCGCTGGATCAGACTGGAAGCTCTTCAAACCATTCAAGACCGATGATGAAGTGGATTACGCCAACTGGTCATCTGTTCTGGACATGCGTTACTCAGAGTTAGAACTGTAGGATGTACAAGAAATTGGGATTTATTTTTTTAGGCAAATAAATGAAGTGAAAATTAAAATTGCAGACTTGTGTTTGATTCCTAGAGACCTTGCTTTCAATCTGGCTAGTCATGAATTACAGAAAAAGAAAGAAGGAATACATTATTTACCCAATTTGAGCAGTGTTTGTCAACAAAAGGCAGTAGGTTAGCCAGCTTAAATAACGCTGTAATAGTTTAGCTACAAAATATGCCTTGTATTTATGGAGGAGTCTTCGATTTCACTGTATTACTGACGAGATAATCTTGGAAGAACGCTAACTAACTAACTAACTAACTATTTGCACCTCCAGAGTAATATAGTTCGGGAGTATGGGGTTCGGGGCTCTTTGCTAAGGGCTGTCCGGTCCCTGTACGAACGGAGCAGGAGTCTGGTTCGCATTGCCGGCAGTAAGTCAGACCTGTTCCCAGTGCATGTTGGACTCCGGCAGGGCTGCCCTTTGTCACCGGTTCTGTTCATAATTTTTATGGACAGAATTTCTAGGCGCAGCCAGGGGCCGGAAGGAATCCTGTTTGGGAACCACAGGATTTCATCTCTGCTTTTTGCAGATGATGTTGTCCTGTTGGCTTCTTCAAACCAGGACCTTCCGCATGCACTGGGGCGGCTTTCAGTCGAGTGTGAAGCGGCTGGGATGAGAATCAGCACCTCCAAGTCCGAGGCCATGGTTCTCGATCGGAAAAGGGTGGCTTGCCCTCTCCAGGTTGGTGGAGAAGTCCTGCCTCAAGTGGAGGAGTTTAAGTATCTCGGGATCTTGTTCACGAGTGAGGGAAGGATAGAGCGTGAGATCGACAGGCGGATCGGTGCAGCCTCCGCAGTGATGCGGTCGCTTTACCGGTCCGTCGTGGTGAAGGAGCTGAGCCAAAAGGCGAAGCTCTCGATTTACCGGTCGATCTACGTTCCGACTCTCACCTATGGTCATGAGTTTTGGGTAATGACCAAAAGAACAAGATCGCAGATACAAGCGGCCGAAATGAGTTTCCTTCGCAGGGTGGCTGGGCGCTCCCTTAGAGATAGGGTGAGAAGCACAGTCACTCGGGAGGAGCTCAGAGTAGAGCCGCTGCTCCTCCACATCGAGAGGAATCAGCTGAGGTGGCTCGGGCATCTCTTTCAGATGCCTCCTGGACGCCTCCCTGGGGAGGTGTTCCAGGCATGTCCCCCCGGGAGGAGGCCCCGGGGAAGACCCAGGACACGCTGGAGGGACTATGTCTCGGCTGGCCTGGGAACGCCTTGGTGTTCTTCCCGAGGAGCTGGCCGAGGTGTCTGGGGAGAGGGAAGTTCGGGCTTCCATGCTCAGACTGCTGCCTCCGCGACCCGGCCCCGGATAAGCGGATGAAGATGAGACGAGTAATATACTGTACATCACAACTGAGATTCCTAATTTTTGCAATATTTGGATATTAGGATGTGTGTGTGTGTGTGTATGTATGTATGTGTGTGTGTGTGTGTGTGTATATGTGTGTGTGTGTGTGTGTGTGTGTGTGTGTGTGTGTGTATGTGTGTGTGTGTAAACTGTGCTGAATGTATCGTGTTGCAACCAAACACCAAGGGAAAAAAAAATTCTCATATATAATAAAATGAATAAAAATGATTAAAAAGTACATAACTATTATTGCACATTACTGAGAGAGAGAGAGAGAGAGAGAGAGAGAGAGAGAGCGCGTTGAACTCTGCGCTGTATAGTGCTGTTTATAAACTGATCCTGGTCCTACGGTCACTTTGCACCTTTAGAGGTTACTTGTTTATTTATTTATTTTCCATTCAATACAGCCACTTTTACGCAGTTTTTACATTAATTCATCTCAATTCTTGTTTTGTGCACTATGAATGCACATTCACCTGGACATAGTACAATAATGAACAGTTATTCCCCGAAATCGAGTCGTACATGAGCTGATAGCTGACGAGGCGCGTAGCACCGAGATCGTGTAGAATAACTGTTTTATTCTCTCTGTTTGAGAAACAGAACATTTTTATTTTGTGCAAATTCAATCAAAACAAACTTTATACAAAACATCCGACAAAATCAGTTCCACTTAGAATGTAAGCAAACCAGCAAAATGACAGGAGCAATTTATGAAAAATGCGATAATAATTCTTGAAAAAAAAAAAAAGATATGCTCTTACCATCAAATACTTTTATTCCATATTTTATTGCTTTTTTTTGGGGGGGGGGTTGTTTTCAAGTAGAGTTTTTATTTCGTCCTCGGTTGGTTCAGCAACACGCGCCGCCATTTTGTTTTCTCTACTCATGGTATATGAGCTGATATCCTAGTAGTAGTGTAGCCAATCAGAGCGCACAATTGCTCATATCCAGTGAATGTGGACAGAATAAAGAATTTTTTTTTTTTAATTGTTTCATTTTTTTGTTCTTGGATATAATTTTCATTCTACTTTATGTTGTACAGTGTGTTTTTTCAGATGTCTGATAACTTGCTGCTGTAACACAACAATTTCCCAGCTTGGGATCAATAAAGTAAATCAATCTCTCTCTCTCTCTCTCTCTCTCTCTCTCTATATATATATATATATATATATATATATATATATATATATATATATATATATATATATATATATATATTATTAGTGCTGTCAAAAATGTCGCATTATTAACGCGTTAACTTGACTCAATTTTAACGGCGATAATTTTTTTTATCGCGAGATTAACGCTCTGTGGCATGATGTAGGTTTTTCATAAGCTTTTGAAACTTCCAGGAACTTGGAACAGAGACTTTGCTTAGAAAGCCGATAGCAGCTAGCCACGCCCCGCACAGCCAGAGTCCTCTGCCCCCCAGAACCAGCGCGGGCAGGGCGCGCTAGTAGAGATGGGATTTATGGCTCTTTGATGGGATCCGCATCTTTGTGATCCGTTCTTTGAAAAGAGCTGTTCAAAAGACTGGCTCATTTGGCTCTTTTTAAATATTTATTCAGTTTTAAGACGGCAGCGTCTAAAGAAGCCAGATCCCTCTGAACTGTAAACTCAGTGCTATCCCAGAAATCCTTCCTGTAATATGCAAATTTGGCCGCCTCTGATTGGACAGTGCGATGCATCAACAGGCAGAAAGTGTAAAAGTACAAAATGTGTTAAGTGAGCTGAAACAGTAAAGATCAGATTCAATGCAATATTTATCAACGAACAACTTAAAGTTAATATAATAGTGTACTTTATATTATAATCAAGCATGTCAAGCCTACCGTCACTGTGTAACCTGTCTCTCTGAGTTGTAGACTAACTCAAGCAGTAGAGCACTTCACTCCTGGTTCTTTTGCTAGCTCTGGTGTTCGGCTTAGGTTTCACTTTGCAGTGGCTGTATCAAGACGTGTTATGCTTTGCAATACAAAGCAAGCCCATTCACGTTTTTATGCTGATAAGAGAATTACAATGGTTTTTCATGTGACAAAAATGTGCGATTAAATTGCGATTAATCGCAAGTTAACTATGACAGTCGCGACATTAATCGCGATTAAATATTTTAATCGCTTGACAGCACTTTTTTATATATATATATATATATATATATATATAGGGGAGAGCGGGGTAAGATGAGCCACTTTACATTTTTCATCATAACTACATGTTAAAGCCATTTTTGCTTCCAGTCTACACACCATACCAAATTTCAAAGTGTACTGTTACTATCTGAGCAAAAAATAATTGATAAGCTCTTATGGTTAGAGTGATATTACCTCTTGAAAAAAAAATGTCAAGTGGCTCAACTTACCCCATGCACGGGGTAAGATGAGCCACTGTGTGGGGTAAATTGAGCCAACACAAATCATGTTAGGTTAACAAAGTAAACAACTTTTATTATTAGAAATGCAATCAATGAATCAAGTCAAGTCAAGTGGGGGATAGGGCCGTTGCATAGAGAAGGGGAGATGAAGAGAGAGGTGATAGAACGAGATGGGATAGGGAGGGATAGATAGATGGACAGAGAGAGAGAGATATGCATAGATAGATAGAAAGAGGGATGGTTAGAGAGGGAATGAGAGATATACTATATTACAGAAATTACTAAAACAGTAGAACAGTGCCAAAAAATCTTATTTCTTTCAGTAGGTTAAAACATTGCTAAAACATGCAGCAATCATTCCATCAATCATTTCATCATTATTCAATGTTCCAAGCGTTCAAATGGCAAGGGAACACCATTTGCCTCTCCCTCCGTGCTGTCCCCCCAACAGTAAAGGGGCGGGGCAATTTTTTCACAATATCCTGTCTTGACAGGACAGCCTTATCTTTCTCTTTGAAGACAAAGGTCGGCTTTCTTGCAGAGCCATGGCATGACCGGCTTCTTTTGACAAATCTTGCCTCTATTTCGAAGACATCCAATTTGATTATCTGGCCAATGAAGAAATGCACTTTCACCAACTTGGTATAACCTGTCTCTACCTCTCCATTCTTTATCTTTTCAATGAACCTAGTCAGAGTCATCCTGTTCAAATGCATATCCCTCGCCACAGCCCGAACAGGCCTGCCTTTCCTGACTTCCTCTGCGGCTCTCTCCAAAACTGCACGGGACTGTGCGGCCCTGTCTGTTTTTCTTTTGTATGAGTGTGGCATCATGCACACCTGTAATAACAGAGGGCATTATTTTATTTATTAAAAACGTTTTAAACATATTATTTATATTAACATGTTATTTATTTGTTTGTTTATTTGTTGTTGTTGTCATATATGACCAGCAAATGTGAAAACTTAAGTGTCATCCATATTGGGTAAGCTCAGCCACCAATGGGGTAAGTTGAGCCAGTGGCTCAACTTGCCCCACATCTAATGGCTCGTCTTACCCCGTGGCCACCATTTTGTAGAAAAATGCTAATAAAGGGGATTAGGCTAATCAAAATTATTTTTATTAGCATTCATATCATAGCTTAGAAAGCCACTAACTTAACCCTAATGTGTCTAAATATTATTCTACTTTTGTCTTCTCTAAATCATCTTCACTGTGGACAAACATGGAATTGACTTAGAAAGCACAAAAACACATTTTTATAAATATCTCCCTCACCTAGTTTGACATGTGGTGCTCCTCTCCACAAGTGTAAGTAAATGGTCCCGCCCCCCTTTGAATGTGGTCACATGGTCACATTTGTTTACTGTTTCTTAGAAACAGGGGGTGGCTCATCTTACCCCCTGGCTCATCTTACCCCGCTCTCCCCTATATATATATATATATATATATATATATATATATATATATATATATATATATATATATAAAATTATGAATAACTGTGTGCACATGAGCTTTCATTTTGCTTTTCTTTCTCTAAAATATTTTTGTTTTTGCTTTAAATTTTGTTGGTAGCTGCATCATGGAACACAGAAACATGGAAAAAGATCTGACCCGATTCAACATATTTCCATTTTTCAATCTGGAATTTTAACAGGGGTGTGTAGACTTTTGATATACACTGTACATGTATACAAGTATCCCTAATTTAAAAGTAAAAGTTGTTCTACTTTGTTTTATGCTGATATTGTGCACAGCCGTGTTGATTCGCTGAAAAAAGGAGTTGAAGAGATCGTCTTGACTTCCTGAGTTCGAGTTGAGAGGGCGTGTCCTTTGTTTTTTTTCTTATCTGGAAGTCAGAAATGACTTCAGTCGAATGCAGTATTAGTTGCTTACGAGTCTAGAGTTGAGGTCCTTGGGGATTAGAGCTATGCCTGTCCTGCATCACACACCTGTGACGGTTCAGATGGTTATTCCGAAGCCCATTTCCTGTCAGCCTCCACACTTCTTCCCTGAAGACGTACACACCTCTCTTTGCCCTTGCTGAGCACCGTCACTTTCATCTTCAGTAAAACAAAACAAAAAAGTAGTAAGACCCTGCTTACCTTTCACCAGACACATTTCTTCACATTCTTCTAGCGTCATGAAATTGTTCGCGTTGCCCTGACAGCCTCCATACTCGAAATGCTCGCAGCGAAGTGTGTCGCTGTTGAAGTAGAATCTGTCCTTTAGGGCCTTGCAGGGCCCTTCGTCCTTCTTTAGGGCACACCAGTGATGGAAAACCCTGGAAGGAGGGTTCTCTCTATCTGCACAGATCAACAACAGGGCCACAGTTAGAATTGGGCCATGACAGGATTTAAAGAAAGTGCGCTGGGTCTGTGTTCGGCTCTGAACCTGTGGCTGATGTGAGTAAAACGTGCTCAGTCGTAACTCTGGCCCTGATCATCTCTTCTGATTCACAAGCAGTAAAATATTATGTCTCTAAAGTTATTTCAATTATGATCAATATCAGCAGTATGGGCCCTGTGCATTATAGACATAAAATAAATATATATATCACAATGGATCCATCCTTAAATCAAAATAAGACTGCTTCAGCATTATCATTATCAAGTGTCATCATTATTATTATTTTAATACAGTTCTGTGCAAAAGTCTGAGGCACATGTAAAGAAATGCTGTCGACCAAAAATGGCTTAAAAATAATGAAATGTAATGTTTCAACATTAAAAAAAAAAAAAACTATAAACAGTAATCAGTGAGCCGTAATAAATGAAACAGTCAGTATTTGGTGTGAGACGACCCTTATGCAGAAATGATCTGTAGGTTTTCCTGAGCATCTTACAGAACCAGCCCCAGTTCTTCTGGACACTTTGACTGTCACACTCGCTTCTTCATTTTACACCAAAACCCAGCAGCCTTCATTATGCTTTCTTTTTTCATCTGGAAAGTAATTGTATTGTAATATGCCTTAAAACAGCATTTCTGTCTATCGTAAAACATGCCGTACTTGATACCTTAATATTTATAGTTTGGTTTAGGGTACCAGCTTCATATTCTGTGCATTTGCTAATCAAAACAAGCTCTTTCCAGTGGTATAATTGGTTTTATGGTAGACCTTGTCATACATTTGCAATATGCATTTGAATTATAGGTGCAAAATGTTTTTTTTAAAGCCTAATAAATCAGAAAGTTTGATTTCTTTTGAACACATACCTAGTTGCCTAAAGAGTACTATAACATCTCATTCTCATCTCATTATCTCTAGCCGCTTTATCCTGTTCTACAGGGTCGCAGGCGAGCTGGATCCTATCCCAGCTGACTACGGGCGAAAGGCGGGGTTCACCCTGGACAAGTCGCCAGGTCATCACAGGGCTGACACATAGACACAGACAACCATTCACACTCACATTCACACCTACGCTCAATTTAGAGTCACCAGTTAACCTAACCTGCATGTCTTTGGACTGTGGGGGAAACCGGAGCACCCGGAGGAAACCCACGCGGACACGGGGAGAACATGCAAACTCTAAATAAGAAAATTTGAAAGATCTGGTGTGCTTTAATGTGGAGATATGGGGCGTCAAAGTTGCTCCAAAGCACATTTATGATTTTCAGCAAGCTATAACTTGGCAAATATTGAACTGTGAACTTTCTATTTTAGTATTTAAAGGCGTCTGGCGTTGAAGAACAATCCTTGAAAATTTCATGTATTTTGCATGAATAGTTTAAAAGTAATGACTTATGGAAGTTAGGTCCGTTTTCTGTAGCACGCGTTTCAGCAGTGAAATTGGGGCCACGCCCCTTTTTAAAGCCCCTATATCTCAGAAACTAATGAAGGTACAAGCCTAAAATTTTGTACACTATTCATTGGGCACACTGACAATATTTCCAGAAAGTATGAAGCAAATCTGAGATGGTCAGAGGTGTACAGGTGGGAGTACAAATAACAAATGGAGTCAAATATTTTTAGATTCTCACACACACACACACACACACACACACAGCTAGAAAAAACAAACTTCGAAACTTCCTTGAGATTCCTTCCTCCTGCTGTTCACAGCCAGAGAGAGAGAGAGAGAGAGAGAGAGCAGATGGTCTGGGGTTTAACGGACAGCTTCCTCCTGGCAGGTCATCCATTTGACCTTCACTACCCTGAACTCTGAATCACCAAATGGCCACTAAGCATCTTCCAAATGAGCAAAATAACAGACCTGTTTTCTGCTTTAATGAAAATGTCATTTTCTACATAAAGCTGCAAAACCAAGATGAAGTCAATGCAAACAGATTCATTTATCAGCAGCAGTGAGATTCACTGGAGCCTGAAAGACACTTTGGGGATAACGACTGCTCAGCAAATTAACAGGACTAAAGGGCAGGTACACTCTCAGAAAATAAAGTACATTACTGTACCTTTAGGGGTACAACGGCATGTCACTGGGGCAGGACCCTCTCAGGTACTCATCTGTACCCTTTCTGTACTGCTTGGGAACATGTATGTGCCTTTTTGACTCTAAAAAGGTACACAGTTACCCTGAGGTCCCATAATGAGCCCAAGGGGATACATTAGTGTAGATTGTCCCTTGGGGGACAGAAATGGACTCCTGCTGTACCCCTGTTTCTGACAGTGTATTAAATTTGTCTAAACCTTTTGAAGACATTACCTTACAGGCATTTAGCAGATATTCTTATCCAGAGCGACGTACAACAGACCCAGAGCAGCTCTGGGAGCAGTTGGGGGTTAAGTGCCTTGTTCAAGGGCACTTCAGCCATTCCTGATGGTCCAGGGAATCAAACTAGTCACCTTTTGGTACCAAAGCTGCTTCACTAACCATTAGGCCATGGCTTCCCCCAGGTCTAGTGTGAAACCTTTTGAAGACAAAATAAAGGCACTGTATGCCAAACTCACCCCTTTTTGGCAACAGGGAATGGGTTCTGTTCTTGTTCATGCTCCAAATTTTGAACTGTTCAGGGCATTCTGAAAAAAAACCCCTGTTTTTCCAGCACGAACCATGACGACATCAGTGGGCATGTCATTACTTTAGAGCGGAAACCAAGCGCTACAATGGAGAACGCAATGGAAAAGGAGTCTTCTTCAGAAAAAAAAAAAAAAAAGGACCGAAAAATATATGTAATAACAGAACAAAAGCTCGGTGGTAAATCAATATGGTCCACCATCTTGCATCTCCTGTTTACCCCCACTGTGAACTGTCCAACGGCCTCCGTTCATGATGCATCCTTGATTACAACTTCTTACTTAAGCCTGGGGTTCCACAGAGGAAAATAGGCCACTGACAATCTTCCTCCACTCAGTCTTGTTCTGTGCCTCTTTCTCCAACTGCTTCCAGGTGTAGCCAGCTGTCTGGATCTCTGCTGTTGTGTTCCATCTCCAGGTATTCCGGTCGTGACCTCTCTTTCTATTCCCCCAGGGGTTCCACTGTAATGCCTGTCTTGTGATGTTGTTCCTAGGTTCCCGTAGGGTATGGCCAGTCCACCCCCATTTTCTTCATCATATTTGGGTTACCATGGGTGTTTCTTTTGTTCAGGTCAGCAGCTCTTCATTGGTAATCTTTTCTGGCCACCATGTTCTGAGGATCCTATTTAGGCATCTGCTGACAAAAGTCTAGATCTTCTTTAGGAGTGTTTTGTTGTTCAAGTTTCTACCTCATCCATCCATTATCCGTAACCACTTATCGTGTACAGAGTCACAGGCGAGCTGGATCCTATCCCAGCTGACTACGGGCGAAAGGCGGGGTTCACCCTGGACAAGTCGCCAGGTCATCACAGGGCTGACACATAGACACAGACAACCATTCACACTCATATTCACACCTACGCTCAATTTAGAGTCACCAGTTAACCTAACCTGCATGTCTTTGGACTGTGGGGGAAACCGGAGCACCCGGAGGAAACCCACGCGGACACGGGGAGAACATGCAAACTCCACACAGAAAGGCCCTCGCCGGCCACGGGGCTCGAACCCAGACCTTCTTGCTGTGAGGCGACAGTGATAACCACTACACCACCGTGCTGCCCCTGCCCCAAACAACAAAACTGATTTCACGCTTGAGTTGAAAAGCTGCAGTTTTGTGGAGGTCAAGATGTTGTGTGCCTTCCAGATGTTTTCCAGCATTACAACAGCTGTCCTGACTTTTCCCATTCTGGCTCTGACATCCTCTTCTTTTCCTCCTGTGCTCTCTATGATGCTGCCAAGGTCGGTCAAATCTTTGACTTCCTCTATGACGTTTCCTTTTATCTTCACTGGCTCTCGGCTCAAAACTGGTGAAAACATGATTCGGTTCTCTAACTGGCACCAAAGTTCAAGGATTCTGAATGGAACCGGTTCAAGAACCCATTCCCTTTTGGTCAAAAAGGGGTAAATGATGACTCAGTCTTCAGTCTTCAGAATCTGAGTGAATTAGTTTTCATGTTACAGCTATTCACATGTAGATATTCACAGCACATGCAAAGAGCCGGGGGGGGGTGGGGAGTTTCCACTCTTATTTCCTACTCCTATTGTATTTTGAACAGCTCTTCAGTGCACCTCACCACCATTACTCTGTACCTCACCACCATTACTCTGTACCTCACCACCATTACTCTGTAATGCACAGGTCCAATAATATTATAATAGTATTCGTACTGAGTTTTAGTTTTTGGGGAGTCTATTTGAGATCACAAATGTGTGTTGTTTATTGTTCTTTTTTTTTTTTACATATTACACCCACCGTACATCACACCCACTAACTCAGTCACATGCGCTTTCTCAGGTTGTACATGCAAATTAGCCTCTCTTACATGGGATTTGAGTAAATTAGTGCCAGTTTATTTGTTTTGCTCATCTGACATTTATGCCATGTTGGCAATGCTAACACACAATTTGTCACACCCTCATTCCCCTACCCGCCCCCTTCCACCCCATCTGTCCATAAATAGACCTCACCACAGGGCTCGTAAATTGTGCAACACTAAAGTCCATAATTACACCTAAACATAGAAGGTGAGCATAATAATAAACAAATTAAATTAACAGTATTTAGAAAGACATGTCCCTGCTGACAAGCTGCCGGTTATAGTGTTGCTTTTTAAAGCTTGCTTAAAACTGGTCCAAATCGTTCACAATCCCATGCAGTGAGGAGCAGTTCACTCTGACTTTAATGCACTGAGACGTGCCGAGGCTCGCAAAACCCTCAGGTACCGTTCTGTACTCAGCAACACTCGGTGCTAGGCATGTAACAATACAGTGGGGCAAAAAAGTATTTAGTCAGCCACCAATTGTGCAAGTTCTCCCACTTAAAAAGATGAGAGAGGCCTGTAATTTTCATCATAGGTACACTTCAACTATGAGAGACAGAATGGGGGGAAAGAATCCAGGAAATCACATTGTAGGATTTTTAATGAATTAATTGGTAAATTCCTCGGTAAAATAAGTATTTGGTCACCTACAAACAAGCAAGATTTCTGGCTCTCACAGACCTGTAACAACTTCTTTAAGAGGCTCCTCTGTCCTCCACTCATTACCTGTATTAATGGCACCTGTTTGAACTTGTTATCAGTATAAAAGACACCTGTCCACAACCTCAAACAGTCACACTCCAAACTCCACTATGGCCAAGACCAAAGAGCTGTCAAAGGACACCAGAAACAAAATTGTAGACCTGCACCAGGCTGGGAAGACTGAATCTGCAATAGGTAAGCAGCTTGGTGTGAAGAAATCAACTGTGGGAGCAATTATTAGAAAATGGAAGACATACAAGACCACTGATAATCTCCCTCGATCTGGGGCTCCACGCAAGATCTCACCCCGTGGGGTCAAAATGATCACAAGAACGGTGAGCAAAAACCCCAGAACCACACGGGGGGACCTAGTGAATGACCTGCAGAGAGCTGGGACCAAAGTAACAAAGGCTACCATCAGTAACACACTACGCCGCCAGGGACTCAAATCCTGCAGTGCCAGACGTGTCCCCCTGCTTAAGCCAGTACATGTCCAGGCCCGTCTGAAGTTTGCTAGAGAGCATTTGGATGATCCAGAAGAGGACTGGGAGAATGTCATATGGTCAGATGCAACCAAAATAGAACTTTTTGGTAAAAACTCAACTTGTCGTGTTTGGAGGAGAAAGAATGCTGAGTTGCATCCAAAGAACACCATACCTACTGCGAAGCATGGGGGTGGAAACATCATGCTTTGGGGCTGTTTTTCTGCAAAGGGACCAGGACGACTGATCCGTGTAAAGGAAAGAATGAATGGGGCCATGTGTCGTGAGATTTTGAGTGAAAACCTCCTTCCATCAGCAAGGGCATTGAAGATGAAACGTGGCTGGGTCTTTCAGCATGACAATGATCCCAAACACACCGCCCGGGCAACGAAGGAGTGGCTTCGTAAGAAGCATTTCAAGGTCCTGGAGTGGCCTAGCCAGTCTCCAGATCTCAACCCCATAGAAAATCTTTGGAGGGAGTTGAAAGTCCGTGTTGCCCAGCGACAGCCCCAAAACATCACTGCTCTAGAGGAGATCTGCATGGAGGAATGGGCCAAAATACCAGCAACAGTGTGTGAAAACCTTGTGAAGACTTGCAGAAAACGTTTGACCTCTGTCACTGCCAACAAAGGGTATATAACAAAGTATTGAGATGAACTTTTGTTATTGACCAAATACTTATTTTCCACCATAATTTGCAAATAAATTCTTTAAAAATCCTACAATGTGATTTCCTGGATTCTTTCCCCCCATTCTGTCTCTCATAGTTGAAGTGTACCTATGATGAAAATTACAGGCCTCTCTCATCTTTTTAAGTGGGAGAACTTGCACAATTGGTGGCTGACTAAATACTTTTTTGCCCCACTGTACATCATGCAATAAGAAATCGCGATGCAAATTTATTATGGTTTGAATCAGTGAAATAAAAAATTAATTATGATTATTATTAGGCTGTATAATCTTTTAGCTTTTCCGAGCTGTAATTGTGCTGTTCAGACAGCAATAATGTACAATCGCAGGAATGCTCGTGACTTCACTGTAGGAGGAAGTAAAACAGCCCTAATGCTACAAAAACACACAAAATGGGAAAGCTCTGTTGTATGATCGACTGGATAGATAAATAGATTTAATAAGAAGTCAGAGCTCTCTTTTTACAGACTGCTGAAAGATGAAGAAAAGAGAAGCAAATCGAGGCAGTACAAATGTTCATAATTTTATTCAAGAAAGGTCTATTTGTGATTCATGTTTTTCACTTAATAAAAGGAATATTTTAGTTAAGAGGCTAGTTAACAGTTATTCCATGAAATCGAGTCGTACATGAGCTGATAGCTGACGAGG
The DNA here is from genome assembly GCF_027579695.1 of Neoarius graeffei. Lineage (NCBI taxonomy): Eukaryota > Metazoa > Chordata > Actinopteri > Siluriformes > Ariidae > Neoarius > Neoarius graeffei. The sequence continues at coordinate 1,511,695 of NC_083577.1, forward strand.
CGCGTAGCACCGAGATTGAGTGGAATAACTGTTTTATTCTCTCCACATTCACTGGATTTTAAGAAACAGAGCATTTTTATTTTTGCATTTTTTTATTTTTTGCAAATTTGATAAATAAAAACTTTATACAAAACATCAAAAAAAAAAATTCTGCTTAGAATGTAAACAAACCAGCGAAATGACAGGAGCAATTTGTAAAAAAATGCAATAATAATAATTCTTGGGAAAAAAATAAAAATTAAAAAATAGGTTCTTACCATCAAATACTTTTATTCCATATTTTGTTGCTTTTGTGTGTGTGTGTGGGGGGGGGGGGGGGGGGCGCTTCGTTTTCTTCTTTAGGGTTTTTGGTGGTTGGCAAACCAACTTTAAGGTGCATTACTGCCGCCAACTGGGCTGGAGTGTGGAACAGGAGATATTATATTCTTTTAGCCATTTCTGTTTCTTTTAAATACTTGATAAAATTTTGGGGGGTTTTGTTTTCAAGTTTTTATTTCAAAATTATTTTATTCGAGTTTTTATTTCGTTCTCGGTTGGTTCAGCAACACACTCCACCATTTTGTTTTTCTCTGATCACGGTATATGAGCTGATAGCCTAGTAGTAGAGTAGCTAATCAGAGCACGCAATTGCTCATATTCAGTGACTGTGGATAGAAATTTTTTTTTTTTTTTTTACTCCAACCTTTACAAATGTGGATAAATAATTATTATTAGTGATTAAGAAAATGAAGCAATGAATCTTCTATTCAATATCCTGACCAGCTGTCACAAAATATGTGGCCAAAATTATAAGAGCATTTTCAAAATGATGTGTTCGCATCGCCTGGTCCTTATATTATAGAATAAACCTTCATGTTATATAAATGATATTTATGGAACCAGACACACAAACTCCTTTCCATGCTTCAGAATCCTCCAAGCGTGTGTTCAAGCTGTTATGGGATCTCGATCACAATCTTTTTGCAATATTCATCCCATTCTGAATCCTCTCTATCCCCATCCACAGACCAGTGATCCTGCCCTGGAAGGCTGAAGATCCTCAGACATGTCACTTTCCTGTTTTTCTTTCCTGTAATGAGTGCCCCTGCATTCCACCAGGTTCTCCCACGACGCTGTAACTGATCGTACCAACATGGAGCTGCCAAAAGATTCAACATTAAGTTTGCTTTGTGCAGAATGAATGTTTTCTGAGGAAATGCCTTTGGATAGGTTTATTTACATTCCTCTACGCTAGCAGAGGGGGTCAGCCGGCGCAAAGCATTAACTTTTAACGTTCCATCTGAGTCAACATGACCTGCTTCGCATTTTTATTGAAAGTTGAACTGTAATGAAATTGCTTTCAGTGTGAAACATCTAGTTCTCAATTTCTCTTAAAGTCAGATGTATAGTATGAATGCAACTGGAATGGGAGAAAAGAGAAAATGGGCAAAGGAAGAAAAATATCTTAAAGGAAATATCTGTGGGGGAAGCCATAACATAATGCTAATGCTTAGAGAAGCAGTTTTGGGACCAAAAGGTTGCTGGTTTGAGTCCCTGGACCAGCAGGAATGGTTGAAGTGCCCTTGAGCAAGGCACCTAACCTCCAACTGCTCCCCAGGCTGCTCTGGGTCTGTTGTACGTTGATCTGGCTAAGAGCATCTGCTAAATACCTGTAATGTAATGTCAGATAAAGTATCTATCTCTGCCGATTGAGTCATTCTTAGGGCCTTGGTGAAGCTTCTCCAATCAACATGGTCTTGGGCAGCATTCCTGATCTATTCTGAACTCATCTCATGATCATTCCACAGCAGTTGAGACATGTACTTGTTGGATTGCAACTTTGGTCTTCCTCTTGATGTGGTGTTATGAGTTGGAGACGATAAAGCATACTTTGACACCAGATCTTTTGTGGGTCTCCATATGGAATGGCCAAGGAAGCGGGAAGTGTAGTTGATGATCAGTGATGACAGAGAGAGACTTTGTTCACTTATAAACTTCTTCATTGGACACACGGTCTTCATTCTTTGTCTTAAGGATGATTCTTAAGCATGCGGTTTGGAACGAGTTGATCTGGCTTTCAAACTTCTTAGTGATAATCCAGGCCTCACTTCCATAGAGAAAGATGCTCAGGATGGCTGCTCTAAACAGGTTGATCATCGTAAACTTGGAGACCAAAATTTCTGAAGCTTCCAAAATGCACCCCATGCTTTGTGATGCTTGATGTCATTTTCTGTTGAAGCAATGTAAGAACCCAAGTACTAAAAATCCCGCATCATTTCAAGTTGTTCGCCTTTGTGGAACAGTGAACCATCTGGGAGGTTGTATGCAATGGCTTTGGTTTTTTCAGCATTGATGAGATGTCCAACCTCCTTGGCTACGCTCTTGAGTTGGTTCAACTGGGACTGAGCTTCCTCTTGGTTATTGGAACAGAGACCCAGGTCATTATGTATACACACATCATATATTTTATTATATATTTAAATCACAGCCAAAATTAGATCACTGAAAGGATCTTCAAAACATCATATGAATTGAGTACATTAAGCAACGTCGGCGTAATCAATTTGTGAAGTGTCAAACACCTGAAAAAATTAAAAACAAGGAAACGTATATCACAGTATGAGGCAGTGCAGCGTTCCTGGGCGTTGCACAAATTATTTCTGCACAAAATTTTATTCAAGCCAAAATACGACTAAATTAATGCAAAGGGAAAAAAGGGATGATGCATTCTGCCTTATTACATTTAAACTGCCAATGTTTTCAGGCACATGCGTGCACACACACACGTACACACACACACACAGAGCTTGCACCTTAATTTAGATAATGGTGTAAAACGAGCATGCATGGACTCCCTTAGGAACAATAAGTGCTGATTTTATCATGAAATGGAATTTAGCAGCTCAGTGGCAGATATAACCACATACCGCTCTGAGGATCGCAAACACACACACTACGGATTTCATACATCAAAATATAAAAATAAATAAAATAGAAATAAACATATCCATGAATAAAATATCGAGATAAATACAGAGAGCCGTGTTTGTGTGGAGTTAATTATTACTTTCACATTCAAATGGCTGGACTCATTTCCATACTTCCTTCCTTCCTTCCTTCCTTCCTTATTGACTTACCTACATACAGTACAGACTTTTCCTACTGACATACTTTATTTACTTACTTTTGCTTAAACATTTATTTTCTTACTTTACTTATTTGCTTAATGATTTGACTTACTTTAATTACTTAAATTTAGTTACTTACATACAACGAAGTTACTTAAGCACTTACTTTAGTTACTTACTGATTTACTTTCTTACTAAAACACTTACTGCATTACTTACTTAAACATTTACTTTAGTTACTTATTTACTTAAACGCTTTTACTTAAGGAGTTACTTATTTACTTATGTGCACTTTTACTTGCTTACTTTACATATATGTTTACTTGCTTTTACTTTCTTACTTATATACTTTACTGACTTAATTTACTTTTAATTTAATTTCACATTTTCCTACATTACCCCTCTGGGGTCTGAGGGTATTTTCTGGCACTCTAATGATTTTGTCACGCTCTGATTTTGTCAATTTCAACAAATCTAAGCAGTATTTTCAGTCATATGACTTTTTTGTATTCAGCACGAGTTCTGCTACAGTAATATCTCTGTAGTCTGTGTGTCGTGATTGTACTTTTAAAAAAATACCAGATAAATGAAGATGTTGTAAAAAGCAGTTTTAGAACTGTGTTGGAATGCGTGTAAAAACATGACCTTACCCATTGTGTCGAACTATTTTGATCACTTGAGGTGATTCTGTTCAGTCTGAGGAATGGATCAAGCACAAAAACTTAAATCTGATCCAGTGATTTGGACAATTAACTGGCCATCAAAAAATGTGTGTCCTATTGTTTGGGATAAAGGGTTGGCAGTGGGAGGGGTATTCAATGAGAAGGGTAAGAATTTCCATTCCATTCAATGAGAAGAGTGAAAACCCCTCCCACTGCCAACTCTTAATCCCATCAGGTCAAGTCCCATTGGGTCAGGTCATGTTTTTCACACATTCCAACACCGTTCTAAAACTGATGTTTACAGCAGCTTCATTTATCTGGGATTTGACTTTATTTTGGTATTTGACTTTATTCAGTGTGTCTTGAAATTAACTCTTGTACTATTTTACTCAGTTCAGAGCCACAGTCAGCTCTGTTACTCAATTACTCTGTAATGCTGCTCCAACTCCAAATTTCACTCTCTAAACTTAAAATAGAGCAAAGTTAACTATTTTTGAGGAAAATACTTTTAACTCTGGAAAAACTGCTCAGTTATTTTTCCTGTGTTGTGTTTGCACTACAGCACTCGCATATCAACCGACCTGCTCATCAGAAATAGAAGAAATATTTACACTTACTCGAGTTTAACTTTGGCTGGATCGAGTCGAAGTAAAAGAATAAATAAATAAATAAATAAATAAATGCACTGTTCATCATCAGTGTCACAGTTCTCAAGATTGAATTGAATCGCTGAATTGAATCGCTGTCCTGAATCATTCGAAGCGCATAAAATCCGTCTGCCATCTTGCAAAAAAAAGTTTTACCTCCAAATATCCTAAACTCTGACAGATTTTATCCTGGGCGTTCCCACCACAAAAAAGAAACCAATCGAAACTGAAAGAGTGAAAGTGATTATCATGCCGTTACCATGGGAACAGTCTTTTGTGTAAGTGGGCTCTCAGAGCGCCGACTCCGGTGTGACTGAGGAACAGGACAAGTTTGTTTCATCTAATTTAGGTAATTTAAAAACTATAATATTATTTTGCAGTGGGCACACAGGAAAGTGTAAAGTTTCTGTCAGGATGTTTATCATGCTTGTATGATGAAAAACTCGAAGGTATTTATCTAAATACATGACCTACTCATTCTAAACCTGCCGAGCTTCGCTGGAGAATCTCTCAATCCCAGAGGGTTAATTATTTGCTTACTTTTACTTACCTACATGCTTATTATTTAACTTACTTAACTTTCTGATCAGCTAGCTCTGGTGTTCACAGATATCTTTAACACCTCACTGGAGACGTGCCATGTGCCAGCCTGCTTCAAGGCCTCCATCGTTATCCCCATCCCCAAAAAGCCAAGGCTCACAGGATTAAATGACTACAGACCCGTCACTCTGACTTCTGTGGTTATGAAATTCTTCAAGCACCTTGTGCTTTACCACCTTAAAGCCATCACTAACCCACTTCTGGACCCCATGCAGTTTGCCTACAGAGCCAACAGATCTGCAGACGATGCCGTCACCATGGTTCTCCACTTCATCCTCCAGCACTTGGACTCCCCAGCAACCTACGCTAGGATCCTATTTGTGGATTTCAGTTTCGCCTTCAACACTGTGATCCCAGCTCTTGTTCAGGACAAGCTCTCCCAGCTGAGCGTGCCTGACTCCACCTGCAGGTGGATCAATGACTTCCTGTCTGACAGGAAGCAGCACGTGAAGCTGGGGAAACATCTCTGACTCCCAAACAATCAGCACCAGATCCATCCAAGGCTGCATCCTCTCTCTCTCTCTCTTTACTCTTCTCCCTGTACACCAACAGCTGCAACTCCAGTCATCAGTCTGTCAAGTTCCTGAAGTTCCCAGATGACGCCATGCTCATTGGACTCATCTCTGATCAGGATGAGTCTGCCTACAGGTGGGAGATTGACTATCTGGTGTCCTGGTGCAGTTAGAACAACTTAGAGCTCAATGCTCTGATGACAGTGGAGATGATTGTAGACTTCAGGAGGAGCTCTGCCACACCCTCCCTCCCCCATCACTCTGTTCGACTCTCCAGGAACCTCTATGGAGTATTTCCACTTCCTGGGCACTATAACCACTCAGGACCTCAAGCGGGAGATGAATATCTGCTCTCTCACCAAGAAAGTACAGCAGAGGATGTTCTTCCTGTGGGAGCTGAAGAAGTTTGATCTGCCAAAGATAATGATGGTGCACTTTTACACCACCATAGAGTCCATCCTCACCTCCTCCATCACCGTCTGGTACGCTACTGCCACTGCCAAGGACGAGGGCAGGCTGCAGCGTGTCATTCGCGCTACTGAAAGGACAATCGGCTGCAATCTTCCGTCTCTTCAGGACCTGTACGAGTCCAGAACCCCGAGGAGAGCAGAAAGGATTGTAGCCGACCCCTCTCACCTCAAACACAAACTTTTTGAGTCATTCCCCTCCGGTCTGTGGTCCATTAGAACCAAAACCTCACGTCATGAGTCCAGCTTTTTCCCCACTGCAGCTGCCTCATCAATAAGGTCAGAGACCCCACTGACTCTAAACTCTTAACTCACACTCTCATTCTGTAAAATAAATGCACTTCGTCTCTGAACTGTGATTTCTGCACATCTCATGGTCATGTCGCACATCTTCATTCTGTGAACCTTTGTTTCACATCTTGGGACATATTGTACAGCTCGGCTATTTATTTCTCCCACTGCACATATTCTCTTCTTCTCACATTCACGTCATGATTCTTGTTCATCTTCATCCTGTGACCTGTTTTTGCACATTCCAGGACACACTGTGTAGCTTGGACTTCAAAAAACAGCCCATGCACAGGCTCCTTAAATATCTCCATTTTTCAAATTTATAGATTTTAGATTCCTACTTATTTTTGAACTGTTCAGGCACCACCCACCGAAGCAAATTCCTCGTATGTGAGAACGTATGCTTGGCAACAAACACGATTCTGATTTCTTTCTTACATATTTTACTTATTTAACTTACTTTCCTTATGTACATACATACTTAGTTTCTTACATAATTGACTGACTTACACTCTTTTCTTTATGTCCCTGTAATTTCTTGTATCTTTTTCAAGTAAATTAAAGAAAATATCCTGTTTTGTGAATGTGACATAAGACTCCCCAAGGACAGGTGACAAATTAAAGGAAAACCCAACACTGTGTGACCGCCACAAACCACCAGATCAGCTTCAATGCACCTCGATAATGCAGTGACTGTCCCTTGTTGCTGCAGCCACCTGATCCACAGGGCTGGCACAGGGTTGGCACAGGGCTCAGTTGGGATAGGCTCCAGCTCGCCTGCGACCCTGTAGAAGGATAAAGCGGCTAGAGATAATGAGATGAGATGAATGAGATGAGATTTTCCTGAAGCTGGTATCTTAATGATGGAGGTGGTGGAGTGTGCTGTCTAACACGTCACCTACATAGCTCTCTGTTCCACGTCTTCAATTGAATCGAGATGTGGGGAGTGTGAAGGTCCAAGTTTATGATTTACATCAGTTTCATCCTCCATTCAGTGATCCCTCACGCCCTGTGGGTGGAGGCGGAGTCAAGGTGGTAGAGACCACGCCCATCAGGAGAGAACAATTTTTGAACTTTGTATTGATTTGCAGTGGTGCTTCACTCCAAGAGGACAAGTGGAGCCAAACCATGCCAGCAAAATAAATAAATACCCCCATTATGATTTTTTTCTTCAATTTGTCCTTGGTTTGTGAACGGTGGTTAAATAGGGCCGTGTTCACGGTGATGATTCTGCGCTTGCGACTGGTCTGGGACAGATTGCCTGAAAGACCCTTGAGCAAAATATTTAATCCTCAGCTGCTCATCTCTGTGCTTGGATTGGATTCTGACTTTAGATAAAGCATCCACCAAATGGATAACTGATCCCATGGATTTCTCATTTTGTGAAGATGTGCTTCATCCGATCAGACTTTTGCTATCAAGGCAATACTCCACTGTGGCTTTACAGCTTCACTGCTTCTCACTTCTTTGACACATTACACTGGGGTAATTAGATTAAATATCAATTTTTTTCAACAGTTCTCAACATTTCCATATTTATATTTAAAAAAAAGATAATTTGCCATTTATAAGGCTCATACATTATTTTGTTCATGCTTCAGTTATTTACCAGTTCAGTACCAGGTTTAGTTAAAGGTGCGGACTGCAAAGCCATCTGAAATGTATTTTTTTTTAATTGTGCGTGGCATTTTCCGCTGTCCAACAAGAACAATATCCTGTGGATGAGATGTGAACATTCTGATGTACTGAGGGTCGCTTTTCTCCATTTTGGGACTGTTTTCCTCCCTCTTGAGGTAAGCAGTACGGCCCTACGCAAACAGGAAACAGCCGAACACAAGGGAGGAGCTTTAACTAATTAGCATAGCTATGGAACTGCGTCACACTACGATGGTGACGCGAGGGAAACGTCATGACTCTGCATCAGAGAGTTCTGAGTCGCAGGGATGTAATTTGTGGTTGACGTTCGCGAACAGATCCGTGAAACAAAAGACAAATATATATTTTCTCTGTTCCTGCTTTTGTGTTCTCGTTTCTTTCTGTGTAAGATCAAAACATTAGGTGTGTAACTCCATACTCGCTACCGTGGAGTCGAGCCCATGTACTCTAAGGCTAAGATAGCTAAGCACTAGCTAGAATGATTTAGTTATCTGTCCAGAAAAATGATGTCATCTAACCTTGCTCTTTCTTTTTCTTTTCCGCTGGAGGGAGAGCCGAGTCCGCCATGTTCGCCCGGACACCGACTTGTTTTGGTTAAAAGTAGGTCAAACACACCCCATGGTGGTCAAGTGATATTGGTGCTCACTTGCTTCGGCAATTTTTGGAATTGTAAAATGCAGGACAATTTTAATCTCAGGAAAACATTTACACACAGGATACACGGTGTGTGTGCAGCAGCAAAACAACTCCAAACTACAACAGCAATAGAACATTTTACCCAGAATTCAACTTTGCACTCAGAACCTTTAACAGGGTGATTAGTATCTCATCTCATTATCTGTAGCCGCTTTATCCTGTTCTACAGGGTCGCAGGCGAGCTGGATCCTATCCCAGCTGACTACGGGCGAAAGGCGGGGTTCACCCTGGACAAGTCGCCAGGTCATCACAGGGCTGACACATAGACACAGACAACCATTCACACTCACATTCACACCTACGCTCAATTTAGAGTCACCAGTTAACCTAACCTGCATGTCTTTGGACTGCGGGGGAAACCGGAGCACCCGGAGGAAACCCACGCGGACACGGGGAGAACATGCAAACTCCGCACAGAAAGGCCCTCGCCGGCCACGGGGCTCGAACCCGGACCTTCTTGCTGTGAGGCGACAGCGCTAACCACTACACCACCGTGCCGCCCGCAGTCATTAGTATATAAAGTTATAAAATTCAGAGTCATGGTAAATGTATTTTCTTATGACTCTGTTAGTATGAAATTAAACTTATTTGAATTCTTGTTAATTTCTAATGAGGCCAATCATAAAAAGGATCTTTTATAAAAGGATGGAAAACATTTATAGTTCAAACATTCTGTATATAAATATTAAATATAAACCTTTCAATGTTTAATCCTAATCTAAAGAGAAAGAAAAGTCATTTTGTTAAACATAATATTAAAAAAAAAAAAATTACAATCGCTAACTTCACCTCATACTTAAGTCTTTATAACTTTTCCACTCGTGTTACTTTTTGTCATTATGATCAATGTGTTAGTTGTGTATTTGTTTTGTTTTATCTGTTTTTTCCTCTCACTGTATTTTTCAAGTCAAAAACTGCACGTCGTAAAATGAAACCGACCCTGAACAGCAACAACAGCAGCTTCTGATGAGGAGCCAAAAACACAAGGAAACAAAAACAAAATTACTAATGAGCTAATATCTAGGTGTGTGTGTGTGTGTGTAGTGTTTGCTTAAGGCCTTGCTCTTAGTCATCAAAGCAGTGCACCATTTATTCATCCAGCAAACACTGGCTGCTGTGGTGACATGATGATGTAAGGCTTAACATCTGTAAATCAGTAACCAGTCGATCACTCACACACTCACACACTCACACACTCGCACATCATCAGTGTTTGCTTTACACACGAGCACTGAGAAGTGTTCTCTGTCTATCAGATAAGAAAACACTGAGATCATTTTATATTGAAATTACATCTCGCAATCAGGATTCCATCATTATTTACTAACATAAAATATATATATATGTTTACTTCCTGAGTTATTGGCATTAGGGACAATAAGACATAAATGTATAGAGGTGCTGCACTAATCCGAGACTTGTTTAAAGATTGAAAAATAAAAATTAGCATTGTGTGGTGTAACAATGTCCAAGCGAAATGTGCTGTGTACGTTCAGACAGTTTTCAGTTTCAGATCAGATTAAATTAATAATGTCCCTGAACGATGAGTATCGGCTTGGTATCATGTTCATATGCGATCCAATAAAAAAAGTTCTGAGAAGTTCTTTAGCCTTTTGGACTCCACATCAGACTTCCCATCACTGAGTCAATCAGTTCAGGAGATTCGGTCCAAAGTACACGAACCGCTGTGTTTTTATACTGCTTTATTCTTTGCAGGCGAATATAAGCCCAAAAAGTAAATATGAAGCTTTAAACCTCTTATCAGCAGTCACTTGTAAGCCACTTAACACAGTGATTACAAAGACTTTGGATTAACAACATTAAAATGCAGTAACTTGGCGGACTTGTAGCCGGGACAGACTCGAGTTCGAGCAGCTGAGCAGCTCCGTGTTAAAGGTCTGGCTCAAGGGCTCCATCCATAATGGCTCTCTGGTGCTTCTAGGATTTAGATTTTATTTGTACAGACATTGACAAAAAGCAGATTTATGGAAATCCGGATGTAGATTTTGATCCCTAATGAACAAACCAGAGGTGATCTGGTTCCTTCAAATGGGGTCGTGTTTACCGTGTTCGAAACGATTCCACTTGTGGTGTTCACAACTTCGGAAGTGGAAATGTTCTGTTCATGAGTTGTGATGTGTCTGGTGAGATTTTCAGGAATGGCGGAGTCCATGGAAGTACATTATTTGGTGGATGGTTAGTTATATTTTGATTTTGGTCATGTAGAATTTCTTAGGGTGGCACAGAGGTGTAGTGGTTAGCACGGTCACCTCACAGCAAGAAGGTTCTGGGTTTGAACCCAGTGGCTGCCGCTGTCATCCTGGTTACGGTCATGGTGGATCCAGAGCCTAATTTGAGAACAGGCCCAGGACAGGACGCCAGTCTGTCTGAAGGCACGACACATATGATCACACACTCATAATACTGTATAAACTAAGGTCTGGTTAACCAGTTACTAAATGCTGGAGATCTGCTTTTCCTAATGAACACACACTGGCACCATCATGGTCCAACACTGAACCTGCATCAACATGCCTACTGACGTGTGTTTTGCATTCCTCATAAACAGTTGAAATCCATATTGTTTATAAATGCATTCACACAATAAAAGATGTCTTCAGGATGTTTATCTGATTTGGTTTAGCGAATTATTTGAGATTGAAATCATTTAATAACATTTTTGCACTCTTGACTCATTCCCAGGTTTGTCCCAGTTTCACTAACAGGTTAAATCCATCCATGCAGCACTAATAGCTAACATTTTATCAATTCAAGGTAGTTTGTTTACCTGTGGACATGATCAAGCCTTAAAAATTCTGAGTCTTGGCTGATCTATAGAAATCCAGACCATTATATTGGCTGTGTGTAAAGAAAGCTCTGATTCCTGCCATGCCCTGGTTACTGTTTCACCTGAAAATCCCTCAACGGCCTTGTTTTCGCCAATGGTTGGATGACGACAACAACAATAGAAGCTTGAGTAAATCCCTCTAGTGCCAAGGCTCATGAAGAGAAAGAGAAAAAAAACCCTCTCCACCTGCACAATTACCTGAGGTCCGCAGTTCAGAGCTCAATGAAGCAAATAATCCCCTTACACTCCAATTAATCAAGGTCTCGACTGCAGGAGAATTCTCAAGAGAGTAAATGAAATGAAATGAAATGAAATGTGGCCATATGGTGTTTTTTATGAGGCCATAAGTTTAAACATAGTTTCTACAGGGCTGACTGAGGAGAAGTGACCTTGCTGCAAGGCAGCCTGGATTATGTACAGGCTGAAGAGGTGAGCCAAAGGACTGCAGTCGATCTCCATCTGTTTCTGTCTGGTAAGGGTCATCGGTCGACACACACAACATGGTACAGTTGTAACTGTAATTACGCAGAGGATGTTGAGGCCTGTAGAGTCGTGGTGTATCAGTCCTTTAATAATGATGCTTTGTGAACAGTAAACTGATGTATAAAAGAAAAATGTTTGATTTCAAATGGGTAAAAAAGTTTTTCAGAGGCTATACCTCCCTCACGGAGACTGGAAGACACAGAGGCCACACCTCTTTCACTGGGACTGACAGGTACAGAAGCCATGCCTCCTTCCTTGTAATGGGCATTCAGAAAAGCCACACCTCCATCACGTGGACTGATGGGTATAGAAGCCACATGTCCTTCACTGAGACTGACAGCTAGACTGGCCACACCTCTTTCACTGGGACTGACCCACAAATTGGCTTTGACAGAGCAGAAACAACACACCTTCACTGGGTGCCTCCTCTACTGGACGTGACAGGTGAACTAAAGTAAATATAACCCTGCTGCTCATGTTGTAGCACTCGAGGCTGGTCACTTTTTGAAGGTCTCGGTCTCGTCTCCAAATGGACCACATTTTTACTCGGGCCTCATCTTGGTCTTGGACATCAAGGACCCTGGATTTTATTTCAAGACCGGTCAAGACCACAACTGTGGGGATTTCACTAAACTGCCTGTGCACTGTCTGATTTATGTGTTGACATCATTACTGTGATTGAATAGGGGCGGCACGGTGGTGTAGAAGTTAGCACCGTCACCTCACAGCAAGAAGGTTCTGGGTTTGAACCTTGTGACCGACGAGGGCCTTTCTGTGTGGAGTTTGCATGTTCTTCCCGTGTCAGTGTGGGTTTCCTCCGGGTGCGCCGGTTTCCCCCACAGTCCAAAGACATGCGGTTAGGTAAAATACCCAGCCACTGGGGTTGTACAAGACAGTGCATATCTAGCGCCGACCCCAAACCTGGACAGATTGGGGAGGGTTGCGTCAGGAAGGACATCTGGTGTAAAACCTACACCAAATCAAACATGTAGAACAGATCTACTGTGGCGACCCCTAATGTATGGGGGTACAAGCAGCCAAAAGAAGAAGATACTGTGATTGGATGTAAAATTTCCTGCTTCAAATGTGACCAATGATGTGATTCATTGCTAATTTGAAATTTTCGTTAATGTTTACAGCTGTTACCCCTCCCCCACCCCTTCACACACACCCGTCTGGTTCTGGTCTTGACTCAGTCTCGTCCTGCCCTGGTCTCGACCCTCAGAATCTTGGTCTCAGTCATGACTCGGTCTCGGTGGTCTGGACTACAACACCTCCTGCTACTGAGTGAAACTAAAAATTAACTTTCAACAACAAACCACAACTTCACTGGTTAAAATAAAACCTGATAACAGAAACCAAGCCAAGAAAGAACATTCCAACATGCAGTGAGAGAAGAACATAACCCAGCACATTAACAACTGCAGTGAGATTTCAGGGGAAATGTACGGTAAAGTGTGAGAGTCGATATTGACCGCGAAGACCCGATTACTGCTCATGGAGAAATGTCAGCACAGAGGATGTGCTCATCCAAGCAGTGCTCTGGACAGAGACGTTCTCTCAGGAAATCATGCTGAATTATGGCTCGGACACTTTTCTTCACTAAATTACGCAATCAATATGGATTTTTTTTCTGCCCAATATGAATAGCCTGAATAGTTTGTTGTTCCAGCTGAATGCCTCGCAAGAACTAAAGGAGCTGTGTGAAATAATCATTTGGCATTTAATCATAACAGGAACAGATGCTGGATGGTTGGGAGTTTTTTTTTTTTGAGCGGAATAAAATATATTACAGAGCCAATATGGTTTGTCAGTCCCATCACAGATCTATTAGGTTGCGTAAGGAAAGTTCAGAGTGTCCTCGTGTTCCAGCTGTTCCATGTTGTCCCTCAGTGTCGATTAACTGCTCATGCTAAAGTCCCTATTAAAGGGGGGGGGGGGGGGGTGATGGGGTGCTAATTATAACGGTAATAATCATCAAATACAAATTCACACAGCTTTCCTTCAGTCAACACTGGGTCTGTCTTTAATTATTAAAGAGAAATGTGTTCATTTTCTTAGTTTAAAGGCAACGAACAAATCAACATAGCTGACCTCATGAGATCCGTTTATTCATTCATTTCTTGAAAGCCATAAAATAAGAAGTTGAGCCCCTCCCACCACCAACACCACACACGCATAAAAAAATACTCCTAAAAATGTATGGGAGTTTATTCTATCCACATTCACTGGATATGAGCAATCACGCGTTCTGATTGGTTACTCTACTACTAGGATATCAGCTCATATACCGTGAGTAGAGAAAAACAAAATGGGGGCTTTGCCATCAAGTATTTAAGAGGAACAGAAATGGTTAAAAGAATGTTTTTTTTTTTTTTGGTTTGTTTATTTTTCCCCCCAGTATCGCCTGTTCCTCACTCCAGTCCAGTCGGTGGCAGTAATACGCCTTTAAGTTGGTTTGCCAACTGACAAAAAAAAACCCTAAAGAAGAAGAAAAAGAAGAAAAACAAAATGGCAGAGCATGTTGCCGAACCAACCGAGGAGGAAATAAAAACTCTACTCGAAAATAAAACCCCCAAAAAATACAAAAAAAGTGGAATAAAAGTATTTGATGGTAAGAACATGTATCTTTTTAATTTTTCAAGAATTATCATCATCACATTTTTCACAAGTTGCTCCTGTCATTTCACCGGTTTGTTTACATTCTAAGCGGAAATGATTTTGTTGGACGTTTTGTATAAAGTTTTTAGTTATCGAATTTGCAAAAAAATTAAAATTAAAAAAGGCTCCGTTTCTCAAAATCCAGTGAATGTAGATAGAATAAAACAGTTATTCCACTCAATCTCGTCGTACATGGATTATAGATAACTCAGTGCTACGCGCCTCATCGGATAACGGCTCATATACGACTCGATTTCATGGAATAACTGTTAAATAAACCTCCGTCCGGTTGTCCTACAGGAGACGCTGGTTTGAATGAAGACCCCAGACAGGGCTGGATTTAGACTTGAGTTACATGCAGGTAGGAACAAGTTAATACCAAATTCTTTGGGCACAATTTCTTTACAGGAAAAGTGCATTAAATGAACCATTTCACATCTCGTAGTCGTACACATGACCAAGTACTGGAGCACAAAGATCAAATAAGAACAGAATGGAAAGCAATAGGATGCGCTGGATAAAGTGCTATTTTACAATCTGCTGAATATGAAGATGGCCATGCTGTTAAATTCAACGTTATGATGTTAGAATGACGAGTCTGGTTATTAGTTAGAATCCCGATGATGCCACAGCCATCCATGGCTCGGAGCTCAAGAGAGCAGTACTAGCCTGTGCTCTCAGGGAGGGAGGGAGGGAGGGGTGGCATACTCTTTCTCCTCTGGCACTTACAGCAACGATAGCTAACGACATGATCATGGGCATCTGTGAGGTCATGCGTATGGAAGTGGGCGGATAGCGCTTTCCTCCGAGTGCGTTACGCTGCCCGCTAACGTTGCATAAGCAGCAGTTTGGAAAGATGCTGTCGGCTAGCGTCACGCGCCTCGGAGGAAGAATGTGATGGCCTTTGCCCTGCCGGGCCGGGAGCTGTCGTGTGGTGGGGAGACCGGTCTGGTGGGTGGGAATTGGCCATGAATAAATTAGGATGAAAATTGTGGGAAATGAAAATAACAGCCTCAGCAAGGCTGGAGCTCACACCGGCCACTGCTGTTGTGTGTGAGTTTGAAATCCGATCACTCCTGTGGGAGGAGTAGCGATTTTTGTAAATTGTGGACGGATGACAGATGGACGTCGCGTGATCACATAAGATCATCCAGCCTGGTGTACGGCCAGATGAGCGCGCAAAACAAAAAAAAACTAAACTAAACTAAAAAAACCAGGACTATGTGAGAGCGATAACATTACAGACTTACTGCACTGACAAAGAAATAGTCCTGAACTTCACAGCGAGGTGAAGATCGTATTAATAAAAGAATGACTGTCCAAGCAGCTCCACCAGGACACACACGAGGCCAGGTGATATCACGGATTAGCACAGACACGCCTCCTGACAGCACTGTCCTTCAAAAATCTCCAGGCCAAGCGTCATGGTGTGAGGAATTCTTCGCCAGGCCGAACACTGATTTAACGGCAGATCATCTGTGCAGATGTTTACGCAGCTTATACTTCAGCACACAGCTATAGAGAATAAAGCTGAAGCTAATTATGATGATAACCTGACTATTTGCCATCCTTTCACTCCTAATTCTTCATTCAACTTGTTTGGACTGGAATAAAGAACACACCCTTGATCATAGTGATACGATGATAAACTTTGTTGATAACTGTACATAATACAACATAACCTTTCCTCTCATCAGCTCGTAACGCCATTCAGCACAGGAACTGTTTAAACACAACGCTCGCTGACTGAGTCACAGACGTGGCTAAGCCTGGATTTATGATCAGTACAGCGCTGAAATCTGATCTTGATGTCTTTGCCAAGCCCAAGAGCAAACAAAGAAATAGTGCCCGTGCCTGTCTCAACTCGACTCCATTCCTCAACTCCTCGATCGAAATGAAGTAACTGCTGCAAGTCTGGTCTTCAAAACACTGCATGATGGGTCTTGCAAAGCTTGGAGATTCGACCATGTGCAACAGAGCGACACACACCAACCTTCCCTACATTCACCTCTACACACCTACACTCAAGCCTGCTTTTACAAGTATCCAATATGATAACACCGTTAATAATGACTCAGGAAATTAAAATACGCACATCGGAAGCGACCAGAGGAGATAACTTTGTTCTTTACATGCTAGTTTCGATAGCTAGCTAAAGTTCGCTACATACCGTAGCTCCAGGTCATGTACTGTGTAGACACAAGTCCACACAGCAACCGAGTGGTTTTGCACCTTCACCTGGTACTCAGTTGTGAAATCTTGTAATCTTATCTTACACTGAGGAATCGTAAAAAAGATGACTCTCCTCAGAGCCACAAAGGCTTGGTCCATGAGCCAAACTAACTAACAGTGTTATGGCCCTTTTCCACTACCCTTTTTCAGCTCACTTCAGCCCGACACGGCTCGCGTTTCGACTACCAAAAACCAGCACGACTCGGCTCGCTTCAGCCCTGCTTAGCCCCTAAAACTCGCACGGTTTTGGAGTGGGGCTGAAGCGAGCCAAAGCGAGCCGAGTGAGGCTGGGGGCGTGAGCAGACACTCCCCTGTGCACTGATTGGTGAGGAGGAGTGTCCTCACATGCCCACACCCCCCGCGAGTGCGCTGGGATCTGTAAACACCGCAAACCCGGAAGAAGAAGAATTACGAATTACGAGAATTTCTGAAGCCTTATGCGCCTCGCCTCATCTATACGCTCTTGCCAGTATCTGTTGGCGTTGTCGGTGACAACAAGCCACAGCACCAAGACCAGCAACACTAACGACTCCATGTCCTCCATGTTTATTGTTTACTATTCGGGTCGTGAGACTACCGCTTAAAAGGTCACTGATGTCACTGTTTGCGCCACCTAACGACATAACCTGACGTCCACCCACTTTCGCTAACTCCACCCAATGTGTCCACCCACTTCCAGCCAGCACGGTTCAGCACGGTTGTAGTCGAAATGCAACTCCAACAGCCCCGCTCAGCCCAACTCAGCACAGCACGGCTCAGCCCAACTCAGCCGCGTTTGTGGTGGAAAAGCGGCATTATATTACACACTACTGAGGCGTACTGCTGAGTGCACAGCATGTGGTTTACGACGCAGCCGTTTTCTCTGAATGAGTATCAGCTTGGGATTCACAGCTGTCCCACAGCGGTCTGATTAATCAATACGGTGCAGGGCAGTCCACGCTACGCAGTGTCGGAGCCTAATCTAGGAATTTGAAAATAGGGGACAGATCCCTCACTAGCTGTAGAAACAGGGGACAGAAAATATTAACATGGGTAAAAATATCCCTCATTTGTTCCAGTTAGCGGGGACAGAAAAATAAGTAATACATTGGTAGATATTTTCAAGAGTACATCTATAAACAGAACAGTTTTATTAATAAAACTAAATACATGTAACAAACATTCATATCAGATGTTAATCTATATAATATCATAATTATGGCACTATACACATCCTTTAATACAGTGATATGAAAACCATATCAGCAAACACTTATCCACAGTTTATAGTATTGCACAAACATTATGATCAGATCTGAACTTTAAAACTGTAAAGATTTTAGATCAAAAACTATATGAAGAATTATATACTGCAAAACCTTACAAATATGACTAGTTTTCTGTTATATGACTGGGTTACTGTTTTACTATAAATCATGTGACTAGCCTATTTTTACCAATTTGGCCGCCAGTAGTATAATATTGTATTTCAAATATGACGAGGTTAATATTACATCATTTGATATAGTTAAGTCTAAAATCCGTGTAGTCTTGCCACTATTAATTAATAATAAGATGAAAAATCTGACTTTCTGAATAAAATAAAATCACTATCAAATATTGAAAAATGCTATCAGATTTGTTTTGTTCAGACCACCTTTCATGAAAGTGAAAAATGTTAAACAATCTACCGATGTTTAAACTAGATTTTGACATAAATGACTGGAGATAATCTCAAAATTCAGACTTCCTAAAAAGTACATAATCTCTATCATTTACAGTCTTACAGTACCTACAATTACACAAGAACAGATTAAATATATTTCATAATATTTTTAAATAAAACTTGCATAATACCAAACATTATCAAACTAATTGTATATTGGCATTAGGAAAATAATATCAAATTCAAACTTCAAAACCCATTATCAGTCAGAATCAAATGACTTAGTATGTCTTCACACCGTCATATAATTACTCCAAGATCATATTTATACACAAACTTATATATGTCTTATATATCAACTAAGCACCTTTACTATTTGAATATGATTAATAACATAATACTAAACTGAATTAAACAAATTACTCCCAAAAAAACAACAAACAAAAAAACTAGCATTCATGTAGAACTTATCTTTAAACTAGTTTTTGACATAGATGACTAGAGATAATCCCAAAATTCAGACTTCCTAAACAGTATATTATCATGATAATCTCCTATTATTTACAGTAATGTTACAGTACCTACCATTATACAAGAACAGATTAAATCTATTTCATAATATCTATGTAAAACTTCTATAATACCGTTATCAAACTCGTATCTGCCTGGACTGTCACTTCGGTGGTAACATCGTCGACTTCGGTTTCATATTTCGTTTTCTTCTTGGTTGGTTCATCGGTAGTACTTGTATCGGGTTGTGTAATGTCGGCTGGATTAGTATCTGTCACTTCTGTGTCTTCGTTTTGTTTCCTTTTTTCGTACAAAGGTCGTTCAACGTGACCACGCGTTTTGACATTATGTTAGGATGAGACAGAGCGATATGCCATGTGCTTTTGGGTATTTTTAAGACACTTCATACGATTGGTTGAGATACACTGTCTTCCGGTTCAGTGACCAATGATATAATAGTTCACAAAACTGTTTTACCCGCTAAATAAACCATTCGGAACACTTCGGTCCTTTCCGATATTTTCCGATTGGTGTGTAAACAACGCTGTATTGACCGCAGTGCTTGCTAGCTGGTGCTGACAAATTGATACGCACAAGATTCAGTAAAACGCGACTACACGCTCTACTTATAAATGCGCGACAAAATGAATAGATACGCGATATCACTCTCGCGCCCAAAAAGTGGATGTGCGATAGACAGATAAAAAACACACATTATCGCGTATTACGCGCCCTAGATTAGGCTCCGAGTGTTCTCCCACAAGTCACCGACATTCACATTTTTGTACCAGAAGTTCAAAAGACTTCGAAGCGTGAAGCGTCAGCCAGGTGTCAGTGCTGCCATTTTGAAAACTGTTTTCCAAACAAAATATTGCACAAAAACGAGTTTAAATGACGATTACTGCCGAATTTTTTCAAACTTTCCTGATTGCTATCAAAACAAGCAAAACTTCCGGCTTGATTACGTCAGCATTCGAAAGCGGGCGCGCGCGCTGGCAAATGTTGGTGACTTTGATTTCTGCTGTACGTTCTACTTCCATCCTACGATGTCTCGCACAGGTCTCAACGAATCTCGTTTACGGCCATTGCTTTGACATATGGACTGATATATTACAGAGCATATTTCAAACACTCAGAACTTGCTATAGCAGCAGCAAAATAGCGAACAAACATGCATTCTGATATTTAATAAAATGAGAGAAACAGAATTTTGATAAGAAAAAAATTTGCCTTCAGGTCTGGCAACTCGGCCATAACTCTGGTAAAATAAAACTGAACTGAAGGAAATTGCAATATGCATATTACTGACATATAACAAAGTCATGTCAAGTTTGGTGAAATTCCTGCAAAAATTGTGAGAGGAGTTGATTTCAGAAGGTGAGCACCCTTCCCAGGACGGACGGACGGACGGACATTGCCCGGGGATAGATTAGGGATAAAATTAGCTCATGTTTAAAGTAATTCAAATTCTGTAAAGCTGCTTTGAGATAATGTCTATTGTTAAAAGCGCCATAAAAAATAAAGTTGACTTGACCTTGCCATGACACAATCCCCCTTCGGGCCTTTTGGCTAGTGGGGGATTAGTAAAATAAATAATTTTAAAAACCCCAAAAAACAGTAATGAAAATGTGAATTTCGGGGGGAAAAAATTCAAATATCGCAAAAAAAAAGTTTATACACTCACATGAGATGGTCTTTCAGATGATTCAATAATTTTGCAAACTTGAAATAGGAACACTTTTTTTTTTTGCATTTGAGTCACATGCATGACATGATGAGCAAATAGAAATGCTACCTTTCTGAAAAAACAGCGCTATCACGAGAGGAGAAAACGCAGCTATAATCGCATAACATCACTTAACGGAAGGAAGCACAGATGATTCCCAGTTGTGTATTTTGTCACAATTGTTTTTAAATACTGTTTGCATAGTGTGCAAAACTGCAATGGAAATCCAGCTATTTATTTTTTCTTTATTCTTGGCTTGCACTGCCAGGAAGGATATAGTAACTCATAAATCACTCTTTACAACCGTGGTGAGCAGAAAAGCATCTCAGCATGAAACAGCAGAAGAACACATTGGGTTCCACTCCTGCAGCCAAGAACAGGGATCTTACAATCAACAACACGTTCCTATTAAAGTGGCCGGGGAGTGTAGATTTGTAAAAGTGAATGCACTTGATGTTACTTGAGTTTGTTTCTCCTGCACCAGGTCGAGCACGCTGCAGCTTACTCAGTCATTTCTAAGATATAAATGTACACTGAGGACTTGTCGGACCAGCGAGCTGGTAAAAGTCCACTGTCTGGAAAAGTGTCAACACTCAGGAAGGCCAGTGCGCTATCAGCCCCTCCATGCTTTCCTTTCATGATCCACACGAGCCGCAGCTAACGGCAACGTACTTAACACAAACCATAACACAAATCTCCCCTGCAGGGTACAGATACAGGAAAGGGTTAGTCGTGCTGAAAAGCCCAATAATGCTGAAATTAAGGTTCTAATCCCTTCATTATCGGAGGGTTTATAAAAGATCTACTGAACCAGCAGGCCAAATGTAGTGTGTTAAATGCCTGTGGGAAACTTCAGTATACAGTGGTGCTTGAAAGTTTGTGAACCCTTTAGAGTTTTCTATATTTCTGCATAAATATGACCTAAAACATCATCAGATTTTCACACAAGTCCTAAAAGTAGATAAAGAGAACCCAGTTAAACAAATGAGACAAAAATATTATACTCGTCATTTATTTATTGAGGAAAATGATCCAATATTACATATCTGTGAGAGGCAAAAGTATGTGAAACTTTGCTTTCAGTATCTGGTGTGATCCCCTTGTGCAGCAATAACTGCAACTAAACGTTTGCGGTAACTGTTGATCAGTCCTGCACACCGGCTTGGAGGAATTTTAGCCCATTCCTCCGTACAGAACAGCTTCAACTCTGGGATGTTGGTGGGTTTCCTCACATGACCTGCTCGCTTCAGGTCCTTCCACAACATTTCCATTGGATTAAGGTCAGGACTTTGACTTGGCCATTCCAAAACATTCACTTTATTCTTCTCTAACCATTCTTTGGTAGAACGACTTGTGTCCTTAGGGTCGTTGTCTTGCTGCATGACCCACCTTCTCTTGAGATTCAGTTCATGGACAGATGTCCTGACATTTTCCTTTAGAATTCGCTGGTATAATTCAGAATTCATTGTTCCATCAATGATGGCAAGCCGTCCTGGCCCAGATGCAGCAAAACAGGCCCAAACCATGATACTACCACCACCATGTTTCACAGATGGGATAAGGTTCTAATGCTGGAATGCAGTGTTTTCCTTTCTCCAAACATAACGCTTCTCATTTAAACCAAAAAGTTCTATTTTGGTCTCATCCATCCACAAAATATTTTTCCAGTAGCCTTCTGGCTTGTCCATGTGATCTTTAGCAAACTGCAGACGAGCAGCAATGTTCTTTTTGGAGAGCAGTGGCTTTCTCCTTGTAACTCTGCCATGCACACCATTGTTGTTCAGTGTTAGTCCTGATGGTGGACTCATGAACAATGTGAGCGAGGCCTTCAGTTGCTTAGAAATTACCCTGGGGTCCTTTGTGACCTCGCCGACTATGACACGCCTTGCTCTTGGAGTGATCTTTGTTGGTCGACCACTCCTGGGGAGGGTAACAATGGTCTTGAGTTTCCTCCATTTGCCCACAATCTGTCTGTCTGTGGATTGGTGGAGTCCAAACTCTTTGGAGATGGTTTTGTAACCTTTTCCAGCCTGATGAGCATCAACAACGCTTTTTCTGAGGTCCTCAGAAATCTCCTTTGTTCGTGCCATGATACACTTCCACAAACATGTGTTGTGAAGATCAGGCTTTGATAGATCCCTGTTCTTTAAATAAAACAGGGTGCCCACTCACACCTGATTGTCATCCCATTGATTGAAAAGACCTGACTCTAATTTCACCTTCAAATTAACTGCTAATCCTAGAGGGTCACATACTTTTGCCACTCACAGATATGTAATATTGGATCATTTTCCTCAATAAATAAATGACCAAGTATAATATTTTTGTCTCATTTGTTTAACTGGGTTCTCTTTATCTACTTTTAGGACTTGTGTGAAAATCTGATGATGTTTATGCAGAAATATAGAAAATTCTAAAGGGTTCACAAACTTTCAAGCACCACTGTAGCTAGATGTGGAAATAGAGTGGAGTAGCTATATCAAATGTCGAGTTTTAATACACTGTATAATAAAATGTTCATGCATTGTGATTAATGTTCATAAGCAGTGAATTGCACTTCTATCGCCCAGACCCCCCCTCGCAGTTCTTCACTCAGCCATCAGACACCTTTATCTCGATTTCTCCGTAATCCCCTGGAGCTCACAGATACCCGCGACTGCCTTGCATCACTGATTGACAAAGGAAAGTGACAGTATGCCCCTCCCACCCAGAGAACACGCCCAATCGTGTTGGCTTGGCTCCCGTCAGTGATAGCTCTGAATCCTGTACAGACTGATTGTCAAAGGTTCAGAGCATATTAACATGTTTTATTCGTAACAGGCTCCAACGGTGCTTGACATGGAAACGAATCTTCTTCTGACTTTCAGAGGAAATGAGTCTCTTCAAGTGAAAATGAAGAGTTCATGGCGGTGTGTCATGCTGTGCCGACTCGCCCGATTTCACAATAGAGCATTAATATTGAAGTGGATGAATCAAATTGGTTTAATATTTCTAATTTCTAAATCTAAGCACACAAAGAAACAGGTTATAGCAAAAAAAAAAAATTGCTTAAAATAAGTTGATCCTCTATTGTCCCATGCCAATTAGCCGACACGTAAATCACTTATGATCACATTTCACAAGTCAAAGCCAGGATTTATTTACTCCCGTCTCTTATTCTTCCACAAAAGCCAGTTAAAACCTGCTGCCACATTCTGCTATTTTTATAGTCAGAGGTTTTGTAACAGATGCCAGAAAATACTGAGTAACGAAGGAACTGAAATTATAAATGAGCACGAGTGGAACTTTATAGTGCTTTATCGTGCTCTCCCTGATTAGTGCCCATGATTCACTTTCCGGTTTGGTCTCTGGGATCTATAGTGCACCCAAAATAGGCACTGCACTCCATCTATCAACAATTACATGATTATACACCATTATACAGACAGTAGAATAGACACCATTTCTACTGATCTGGCTGCAGTTTAATCAGGAAGTCGAGTCCCAGGATGAGTTTCTCGAAGACTCCAGGATAAAACTGAGCCCTGCTCCGGAGTGATTACTGTGGTGACATAATCACACTTACACTCACTCCATGGTCACTGCATGTCATCATCATCATCATCATCATAAAAAGAAAAAAATGAAAGTAAGACTAATATCATACAGATGTGGAGCATGACAAAACACACACAGATGGCTAAACACGGCCCGAGAGTTGGTCCAGAGAGTCTGAAGCACTGAAGCACTGTATAACTGATAGTTTATGAAACTGGAGAGCAGCAGTTTCCAAAAGCAGATGAAATACAACAGGAAAGAGAAAATGCAGTCCTCTGGATGTTGGATATTGTTTCCACGGTTGTGGGTGTTGGCTAAATACCCAACGAACCCCGAAAGGGGTATATTTTATAGAGGCCTTACTTACAACCTGTTGGACACTGAACTCAGAAAATACAAACTCCAGTGCTGATGTTGGCACTCAGTGGAACTTTAACTTTCTGGCTCTTTCACACCAACTCAGTCATGGAGTTTCTGCACTTTGACTATTTTCTACAAAAAGTATTTAAAAAAAAAAGTTTGATATTTTAGATTCTTCAGTGTATGCAGCGTTTCCCTTGATGACTCTTTGCACACTATTATCATCCGTGATGGATTTGTATGAAAAATGCAAGTTTTTCAACATGAGAAGATAAACTTTATATCTTCAAGCCAACGTGTGATTTTCTTTTTATTATACTGACACATTCACAAACAAAAAGTCCCCAAATTTATTTAAACAATTCATCGATTTCATCACGAGTGACAGATAGAGATTTGTATCATGGTTATCATATGTGTGTGTGTGTGTGTGTGTGTGTGTGTGTGTGTGTGTGTGATAGATAGTAATACTCCTGCAACATTTTGTGATAATGCTATATAAAATAAGTAACAATAAGTAACAGGAAGTATAGTTGACAGTGTACTAACTGCACAATTACTACTCAAATGTAGCTCTGAACTTCAGACTGTATCCTCACGCAGTCCACAAACTGAAACTCCACTCACTTCACCCTCACACCCCGTCCCCTCACACCCCGTCCCCTCACACCCCGTCCCCCCACACCCCGTCCCCCCACACCCCGTCCCCCCACACCCCGTCCCCCCACACCCCGTCCCCTCACACCCTGTCCCCGCAGGGTAAAACAGACTGAGTCTGATTTTAAAACTCAAGTTCACAACTATAAAACACGTCTTAAATTTACAGCAACGAAGAAGCTTTATAGCATACCGACCCTTTATAATAATAACAGTGAAGTGTGTTAGAACTATAACAGGAGTTATCCCGACCACAACACCTTAATCAACTTAGATCAGCTTAATAACTTCATTAGCTTATCATTCAGTACTCTTCTAACTGCATAAATAAAATTTACAGGAGTGATGGTTCAAGAGTTTTTATAATAATTACTTTAGTGATAGTTATGAAGATGTTTATAATATAATTACTTTCTAAAGATCATTACAATAGTTACAGTATATTATGGGTGTTGGAAAGCATTCTTATAAAGCAGTTATAAACAGCCATCATCACCACACAGCTTCATCAGCACACATCATCAGCACACAACATCATCAGCACACAACATCATCAGCACACAAACAAACTGATATTAAACTCCCTGAATAACCGCAAATCACTTTATAATAACAGGCGAGGAGTCAGAGAGCCGGAGCCGGGCTCAGGAGCTCCTGCACAGGGGTCTCAGCTCACACACGCCGGCTTCAGGAGAGCACCTCCTCCTCCTCCTCCCGCAACAGCGCACAGGACCGCGGAGAAAGCAGCGACCGAACAAACAAACAAACAAACAAACAAACAAACAAACGCCCTTCCCCGCTGGTGTGTTGAGTGACCCGAGCCCGAACCCCAGCGCGGCGCAGCGCAGTGTCCCTACCTGAGTAACCCGAGCGCGAGCGCAGTGTCCCTACCTGAGTGCCCCGAACCCGAGCGCAGCGCAGTGTCCCTACCTGAGTGACCCGAGCGCAGCGCAGTGTGCGTACCTGAGTGCAGGGCCGCCAGGCAGGGCCACAGCAGGGCGCACAGACACACGCGCAGACCGGACATCCTCCCGCACTGCACTCTCACTACTGCTGCACGCGCGCACCGGGAAGCATGCTTTAAAG
The DNA here is from genome assembly GCF_027579695.1 of Neoarius graeffei. Taxonomy (NCBI): domain Eukaryota; kingdom Metazoa; phylum Chordata; class Actinopteri; order Siluriformes; family Ariidae; genus Neoarius; species Neoarius graeffei. Next base: position 1,538,078 of record NC_083577.1, read on the forward strand.
CGCGCGCACTTCCTGCACTGGCCAACGCGCGCGCACTCACGCTTCCGGTTCCTCAGGGTGTTTCCTGTGGCGCTCAGCCCGCAGCCTCCCCCGGAGCACCGGACCGGACCGGACCGAACCGGGACCCGCCGCTGAACAGCACTGTTACAGCTTTATTCAGTAAATAAACGGGATTCTCTCCAAACCCGGGATGAACTGCAGCTCAGTGACTGTTGCTATGTAACTTTCCGTTGCTATGTAACTTTCCGTTGCTATGTTCACTGAGGTAACATTAGCATGATCTGAGGTAAATGTAGCTAACTAGCAACACAAATAATTACATTAATGTAGACAGTGAATAACCCGGTTTAAAATATAATGACATGATTTTTTTAACATGATAAACCAGTGCTTTAAGTGGGCCGGTACGCATCGGTACGGAGTGCCGGGACTTATCAGTTTTAGCCCCGAGCGTACCGGGACTTCTCACGGAGTACCGGCGCTTCTCATGAGCTCATCGTGCTCTGTGTAGAAAGTTCTATTTCTGTCCTTGCGATTTATGATCATGCTCTTCCTGTATGCTCGCGCATATCAATATCTCTCCTCCAGTCATGTCCTCTGCCATCCGGCACCGTGTCTGACCACAGGGCCGCCATAGACCGGGTACAGTGTGTGTGTGTCTGACCACAGGGCCGCCATAGACCGGGTACAGTGTGTGTGTGTCTGACCACAGGGCCGCCATAGACCGGGTACAGTGTGTGTGTCTGACCACAGGGCCGCCATAGACCGGGTACAGTGTGTGTGTCTGACCACAGGGCCGCCATAGACCGGGTACAGTGTGTGTGTCTGACCACAGGGCCGCCATAGACCGGGTACAGTGTGTGTGTGTCTGACCACAGGGCCGCCATAGACCGGGTACAGTGTGTGTGTGTCTGACCACAGGGCCGCCATAGACCGGGTACAGTGTGTGTGTCTGACCACAGGGCCGCCATAGACCGGGTACAGTGTGTGTGTGTCTGACCACAGGGCCGCCATACACCGGGTACAGTGTGTGTGTGTCTGACCACAGGGCCGCCATAGACCGGGTACAGTGTGTGTGTGTCTGACCACAGGGCCGCCATACACCGGGTACAGTGTGTGTGTCTGACCACAGGGCCGCCATAGACCGGGTACAGTGTGTGTGTGTCTGACCACAGGGCCGCCATAGACCGGGTACAGTGTGTGTGTCTGACCACAGGGCCGCCATAGACCGGGTACAGTGTGTGTGTGTCTGACCACAGGGCCGCCATAGACCGGGTACAGTGTGTGTGTCTGACCACAGGGCCGCCATAGACCGGGTACAGTGTGTGTGTCTGACCACAGGGCCGCCATAGACCGGGTACAGTGTGTGTGTCTGACCACAGGGCCGCCATAGACCGGGTACAGTGTGTGTGTGTCTGACCACAGGGCCGCCATAGACCGGGTACAGTGTGTGTGTCTGACCACAGGGCCGCCATAGACCGGGTACAGTGTGTGTGTGTCTGACCACAGGGCCGCCATAGACCGGGTACAGTGTGTGTGTGTCTGACCACAGGGCCGCCATAGACCGGGTACAGTGTGTGTGTCTGACCACAGGGCCGCCATACACCGGGTACAGTGTGTGTGTGTCTGACCACAGGGCCGCCATACACCGGGTACAGTGTGTGTGTGTCTGACCACAGGGCCGCCATACACCGGGTACAGTGTGTGTGTGTCTGACCACAGGGCCGCCATACACCGGGTACAGTGTGTGTGTCTGACCACAGGGCCGCCATAGACCGGGTACAGTGTGTGTGTGTCTGACCACAGGGCCGCCATAGACCGGGTACAGTGTGTGTGTGTCTGACCACAGGGCCGCCATACACCGGGTACAGTGTGTGTGTGTCTGACCACAGGGCCGCCATACACCGGGTACAGTGTGTGTGTGTCTGACCACAGGGCCGCCATACACCGGGTACAGTGTGTGTGTGTCTGACCACAGGGCCGCCATACACCGGGTACAGTGTGTGTGTCTGACCACAGGGCCGCCATAGACCGGGTACAGTGTGTGTGTGTCTGACCACAGGGCCGCCATAGACCGGGTACAGTGTGTGTGTGTCTGACCACAGGGCCGCCATAGACCGGGTACAGTGTGTGTGTGTCTGACCACAGGGCCGCCATACACCGGGTACAGTGTGTGTGTGTCTGACCACAGGGCCGCCATACACCGGGTACAGTGTGTGTGTGTCTGACCACAGGGCCGCCATACACCGGGTACAGTGTGTGTGTCTGACCACAGGGCCGCCATAGACCGGGTACAGTGTGTGTGTGTCTGACCACAGGGCCGCCATAGACCGGGTACAGTGTGTGTGTGTCTGACCACAGGGCCGCCATACACCGGGTACAGTGTGTGTGTGTCTGACCACAGGGCCGCCATACACCGGGTACAGTGTGTGTGTGTCTGACCACAGGGCCGCCATACACCGGGTACAGTGTGTGTGTCTGACCACAGGGCCGCCATAGACCGGGTACAGTGTGTGTGTGTCTGACCACAGGGCCGCCATAGACCGGGTACAGTGTGTGTGTGTCTGACCACAGGGCCGCCATAGACCGGGTACAGTGTGTGTGTGTCTGACCACAGGGCCGCCATAGACCGGGTACAGTGTGTGTGTGTCTGACCACAGGGCCGCCATAGACCGGGTACAGTGTGTGTGTCTGACCACAGGGCCGCCATAGACCGGGTACAGTGTGTGTGTCTGACCACAGGGCCGCCATAGACCGGGTACAGTGTGTGTGTGTCTGACCACAGGGCCGCCATAGACCGGGTACAGTGTGTGTGTGTCTGACCACAGTGCCGCCATAGACCGGGTACAGTGTGTGTGTGTCTGACCACAGGGCCGCCATAGACCGGGTACAGTGTGTGTGTGTCTGACCACAGGGCCGCCATACACCGGGTACAGTGTGTGTGTGTCTGACCACAGGGCCGCCATACACCGGGTACAGTGTGTGTGTCTGACCACAGGGCCGCCATAGACCGGGTACAGTGTGTGTGTGTCTGACCACAGGGCCGCCATACACCGGGTACAGTGTGTGTGTGTCTGACCACAGGGCCGCCATACACCGGGTACAGTGTGTGTGTGTCTGACCACAGGGCCGCCAAACACCGGGTACAGTGTGTGTGTGTCTGACCACAGGGCCGCCATACACCGGGTACAGTGTGTGTGTGTCTGACCACAGGGCCGCCATACACCGGGTACAGTGTGTGTGTCTGACCACAGGGCCGCCATAGACCGGGTACAGTGTGTGTGTCTGACCACAGGGCCGCCATAGACCGGGTACAGTGTGTGTGTGTCTGACCACAGGGCCGCCATACACCGGGTACAGTGTGTGTGTGTCTGACCACAGGGCCGCCATACACCGGGTACAGTGTGTGTGTCTGACCACAGGGCCGCCATAGACCGGGTACAGTGTGTGTGTCTGACCACAGGGCCGCCATAGACCGGGTACAGTGTGTGTGTCTGACCACAGGGCCGCCATAGACCGGGTACAGTGTGTGTGTCTGACCACAGGGCCGCCATAGACCGGGTACAGTGTGTGTGTGTCTGACCACAGGGCCGCCATAGACCGGGTACAGTGTGTGTGTGTCTGACCACAGGGCCGCCATAGACCGGGTACAGTGTGTGTGTCTGACCACAGGGCCGCCATAGACCGGGTACAGTGTGTGTGTGTCTGACCACAGGGCCGCCATACACCGGGTACAGTGTGTGTGTGTCTGACCACAGGGCCGCCATACACCGGGTACAGTGTGTGTGTGTCTGACCACAGGGCCGCCATACACCGGGTACAGTGTGTGTGTCTGACCACAGGGCCGCCATAGACCGGGTACAGTGTGTGTGTGTCTGACCACAGGGCCGCCATAGACCGGGTACAGTGTGTGTGTCTGACCACAGGGCCGCCATAGACCGGGTACAGTGTGTGTGTGTCTGACCACAGGGCCGCCATAGACCGGGTACAGTGTGCGTGTCTGACCACAGGGCCGCCATAGACCGGGTACAGTGTGTGTGTCTGACCACAGGGCCGCCATAGACCGGGTACAGTGTGTGTGTCTGACCACAGGGCCGCCATAGACCGGGTACAGTGTGTGTGTGTCTGACCACAGGGCCGCCATAGACCGGGTACAGTGTGTGTGTCTGACCACAGGGCCGCCATAGACCGGGTACAGTGTGTGTGTGTCTGACCACAGGGCCGCCATAGACCGGGTACAGTGTGTGTGTGTCTGACCACAGGGCCGCCATAGACCGGGTACAGTGTGTGTGTCTGACCACAGGGCCGCCATAGACCGGGTACAGTGTGTGTGTGTCAGACCACAGGGCCGCCATACACCGGGTACAGTGTGTGTGTGTCTGACCACAGGGCCGCCATACACCGGGTACAGTGTGTGTGTGTCTGACCACAGGGCCGCCATACACCGGGTACAGTGTGTGTGTCTGACCACAGGGCCGCCATAGACCGGGTACAGTGTGTGTGTGTCTGACCACAGGGCCGCCATAGACCGGGTACAGTGTGTGTGTGTCTGACCACAGGGCCGCCATAGACCGGGTACAGTGTGTGTGTGTCTGACCACAGGGCCGCCATACACCGGGTACAGTGTGTGTGTGTCTGACCACAGGGCCGCCATACACCGGGTACAGTGTGTGTGTGTCTGACCACAGGGCCGCCATACACCGGGTACAGTGTGTGTGTCTGACCACAGGGCCGCCATAGACCGGGTACAGTGTGTGTGTGTCTGACCACAGGGCCGCCATAGACCGGGTACAGTGTGTGTGTGTCTGACCACGGGCCGCCATACACCGGGTACAGTGTGTGTGTGTCTGACCACAGGGCCGCCATACACCGGGTACAGTGTGTGTGTGTCTGACCACAGGGCCGCCATACACCGGGTACAGTGTGTGTGTCTGACCACAGGGCCGCCATAGACCGGGTACAGTGTGTGTGTGTCTGACCACAGGGCCGCCATAGACCGGGTACAGTGTGTGTGTGTCTGACCACAGGGCCGCCATAGACCGGGTACAGTGTGTGTGTGTCTGACCACAGGGCCGCCATAGACCGGGTACAGTGTGTGTGTGTCTGACCACAGGGCCGCCATAGACCGGGTACAGTGTGTGTGTGTCTGACCACAGGGCCGCCATACACCGGGTACAGTGTGTGTGTGTCTGACCACAGGGCCGCCATACACCGGGTACAGTGTGTGTGTGTCTGACCACAGGGCCGCCATACACCGGGTACAGTGTGTGTGTCTGACCACAGGGCCGCCATAGACCGGGTACAGTGTGTGTGTGTCTGACCACAGGGCCGCCATAGACCGGGTACAGTGTGTGTGTCTGACCACAGGGCCGCCATAGACCGGGTACAGTGTGTGTGTGTCTGACCACAGTGCCGCCATAGACCGGGTACAGTGTGTGTGTGTCTGACCACAGGGCCGCCATAGACCGGGTACAGTGTGTGTGTCTGACCACAGTGCCGCCATAGACCGGGTACAGTGTGTGTGTGTCTGACCACAGGGCCGCCATACACCGGGTACAGTGTGTGTGTGTCTGACCACAGGGCCGCCATAGACCGGGTACAGTGTGTGTGTGTCTGACCACAGGGCCGCCATAGACCGGGTACAGTGTGTGTGTCTGACCACAGGGCCGCCATAGACCGGGTACAGTGTGTGTGTGTCTGACCACAGGGCCGCCATAGACCGGGTACAGTGTGTGTGTCTGACCACAGTGCCGCCATAGACCGGGTACAGTGTGTGTGTGTCTGACCACAGTGCCGCCATAGACCGGGTACAGTGTGTGTGTGTCTGACCACAGGGCCGCCATAGACCGGGTACAGTGTGTGTGTGTCTGACCACAGGGCCGCCATAGACCGGGTACAGTGTGTGTGTCTGACCACAGGGCCGCCATAGACCGGGTACAGTGTGTGTGTGTCTGACCACAGTGCCGCCATAGACCGGGTACAGTGTGTGTGTGTCTGACCACAGGGCCGCCATAGACCGGGTACAGTGTGTGTGTGTCTGACCACAGGGCCGCCATACACCGGGTACAGTGTGTGTGTGTCTGACCACAGGGCCGCCATACACCGGGTACAGTGTGTGTGTGTCTGACCACAGGGCCGCCATACACCGGGTACAGTGTGAGTGTGTCTGACCACAGGGCCGCCATACACCGGGTACAGTGTGCGTGTGTCTGACCACAGGGCCGCCATACACCGGGTACAGTGTGCGTGTGTCTGACCACAGGGCCGCCATACACCGGGTACAGTGTGCGTGTGTCTGACCACAGGGCCGCCATAGACCGGGTACAGTGTGTGTGTCTGACCACAGGGCCGCCATAGACCGGGTACAGTGTGCGTGTGTCTGACCACAGGGCCGCCATACACCGGGTACAGTGTGCGTGTGTCTGACCACAGGGCCGCCATAGACCGGGTACAGTGTGCGTGTGTCTGACCACAGGGCCGCCATAGACCGGGTACAGTGTGCGTGTGTCTGACCACAGGGCCGCCATAGACCGGGTACAGTGTGCGTGTGTCTGACCACAGGGCCGCCATTCACCGGGTACAGTGTGCGTGTGTCTGACCACAGGGCCGCCATACACCGGGTACAGTGTGCGTGTGTCTGACCACAGGGCCGCCATAGACCGGGTACAGTGTGCGTGTGTCTGACCACAGGGCCGCCATACACCGGGTACAGTGTGCGTGTGTCTGACCACAGGGCCGCCATACACCGGGTACAGTGTGTGTGTCTGACCACAGGGCCGCCATAGACCGGGTACAGTGTGTGTGTGTCTGACCACAGGGCCGCCATAGACCGGGTACAGTGTGTGTGTGTCTGACCACAGGGCCGCCATACACCGGGTACAGTGTGTGTGTCTGACCACAGGGCCGCCATAGACCGGGTACAGTGTGCGTGTGTCTGACCACAGGGCCGCCATAGACCGGGTACAGTGTGAGTGTGTCTGACCACAGGGCCGCCATAGACCGGGTACAGTGTGCGTGTGTCTGACCACAGGGCCGCCATAGACCGGGTACAGTGTGCGTGTGTCTGACCACAGGGCCGCCATACACCGGGTACAGTGTGAGTGTGTCTGACCACAGGGCCGCCATACACCGCGTACAGTGTGCGTGTGTCTGACCACAGGGCCGCCATACACCGGGTACAGTGTGCGTGTGTCTGACCACAGGGCCGCCATAGACCGGGTACAGTGTGCGTGTGTCTGACCACAGGGCCGCCATAGACCGGGTACAGTGTGTGTGTCTGACCACAGGGCCGCCATAGACCGGGTACAGTGTGCGTGTGTCTGACCACAGGGCCGCCATACACCGGGTACAGTGTGCGTGTGTCTGACCACAGGGCCGCCATAGACCGGGTACAGTGTGCGTGTGTCTGACCACAGGGCCGCCATAGACCGGGTACAGTGTGCGTGTGTCTGACCACAGGGCCGCCATAGACCGGGTACAGTGTGCGTGTGTCTGACCACAGGGCCGCCATAGACCGGGTACAGTGTGCGTGTGTCTGACCACAGGGCCGCCATACACCGGGTACAGTGTGTGTGTCTGACCACAGGGCCGCCATAGACCGGGTACAGTGTGCGTGTGTCTGACCACAGGGCCGCCATAGACCGGGTACAGTGTGCGTGTGTCTGACCACAGGGCCGCCATAGACCGGGTACAGTGTGCGTGTGTCTGACCACAGGGCCGCCATAGACCGGGTACAGTGTGCGTGTGTCTGACCACAGGGCCGCCATAGACCGGGTACAGTGTGCGTGTGTCTGACCACAGGGCCGCCATACACCGGGTACAGTGTGCGTGTGTCTGACCACAGGGCCGCCATACACCGGGTACAGTGTGTGTGTCTGACCACAGGGCCGCCATAGACCGGGTACAGTGTGTGTGTGTCTGACCACAGGGCCGCCATAGACCGGGTACAGTGTGTGTGTGTCTGACCACAGGGCCGCCATACACCGGGTACAGTGTGTGTGTCTGACCACAGGGCCGCCATAGACCGGGTACAGTGTGCGTGTGTCTGACCACAGGGCCGCCATAGACCGGGTACAGTGTGTGTGTGTCTGACCACAGGGCCGCCATAGACCGGGTACAGTGTGTGTGTCTGACCACAGGGCCGCCATAGACCGGGTACAGTGTGTGTGTCTGACCACAGGGCCGCCATAGACCGGGTACAGTGTGTGTGTGTCTGACCACAGGGCCGCCATAGACCGGGTACAGTGTGTGTGTGTCTGACCACAGGGCCGCCATAGACCGGATACAGTGTGTGTGTGTCTGACCACAGGGCCGCCATAGACCGGGTACAGTGTGTGTGTGTCTGACCACAGGGCCGCCATAGACCGGATACAGTGCGTGTGTGTATGACCACAGGGCCGCCATAGACCGGGTACAGTGCGTGTGTGTCTGACCACAGGGCCGCCATAGACCGGGTACAGTGTGTGTGTGTCTGACCACAGGGCCGCCATAGACCGGATACAGTGTGTGTGTCTGACCACAGGGCCGCCATAGACCGGGTACAGTGTGTGTGTGTCTGACCACAGGGCCGCCATAGACCGGGTACAGTGTGTGTGTGTATGACCACAGGGCCGCCATAGACCGGGTACAGTGTGTGTGTGTCTGACCACAGGGCCGCCATAGACCGGATACAGTGTGTGTGTGTCTGACCACAGGGCCGCCATAGACCGGGTACAGTGTGTGTGTCTGACCACAGGGCCGCCATACACCGGGTACAGTGTGTGTGTGTCTGACCACAGGGCCGCCATAGACCGGGTACAGTGTGTGTGTGTCTGACCACAGGGCCGCCATACACCGGGTACAGTGTGTGTGTGTCTGACCACAGGGCCGCCATAGACCGGGTACAGTGTGTGTGTGTCTGACCACAGGGCCGCCATAGACCGGGTACAGTGTGTGTGTGTCTGACCACAGGGCCGCCATAGACCGGGTACAGTGTGTGTGTGTCTGACCACAGGGCCGCCATAGACCGGGTACAGTGTGTGTGTGTCTGACCACAGGGCCGCCATACACCGGGTACAGTGTGTGTGTGTCTGACCACAGGGCCGCCATAGACCGGGTACAGTGTGTGTGTGTCTGACCACAGGGCCGCCATTGACCGGGTACAGTGTGTGTGTGTCTGACCACAGGGCCGCCATAGACCGGGTACAGTGTGTGTGTGTCTGACCACAGGGCCGCCATAGACCGGGTACAGTGTGTGTGTGTCTGACCACAGGGCCGCCATAGACCGGGTACAGTGTGTGTGTGTCTGACCACAGGGCCGCCATAGACCGGGTACAGTGTGTGTGTGTCTGACCACAGGGCCGCCATAGACCGGGTACAGTGTGTGTGTGTCTGACCACAGGGCCGCCATAGACCGGGTACAGTGTGTGTGTGTCTGACCACAGGGCCGCCATAGACCGGGTACAGTGTGTGTGTGTCTGACCACAGGGCCGCCATAGACCGGGTACAGTGTGTGTGTGTCTGACCACAGGGCCGCCATAGACCGGGTACAGTGTGTGTGTGTCTGACCACAGGGCCGCCATAGACCGGGTACAGTGTGTGTGTGTCTGACCACAGGGCCGCCATAGACCGGGTACAGTGTGTGTGTGTCTGACCACAGGGCCGCCATAGACCGGGTACAGTGTGTGTGTGTCTGACCACAGGGCCGCCATAGACCGGGTACAGTGTGTGTGTGTCTGACCACAGGGCCGCCATACACCGGGTACAGTGTGTGTGTGTCTGACCACAGGGCCGCCATACACCGGGTACAGTGTGTGTGTGTCTGACCACAGGGCCGCCATACACCGGGTACAGTGTGTGTGTGTCTGACCACAGGGCCGCCATAGACCGGGTACAGTGTGTGTGTGTCTGACCACAGGGCCGCCATAGACCGGGTACAGTGTGTGTGTGTCTGACCACAGGGCCGCCATAGACCGGGTACAGTGTGTGTGTGTCTGACCACAGGGCCGCCATAGACCGGGTACAGTGTGTGTGTGTCTGACCACAGGGCCGCCATAGACCGGGTACAGTGTGTGTGTGTCTGACCACAGGGCCGCCATAGACCGGGTACAGTGTGTGTGTGTCTGACCACAGGGCCGCCATAGACCGGGTACAGTGTGTGTGTGTCTGACCACAGGGCCGCCATAGACCGGGTACAGTGTGTGTGTGTCTGACCACAGGGCCGCCATAGACCGGGTACAGTGTGTGTGTGTCTGACCACAGGGCCGCCATACACCGGGTACAGTGTGTGTGTGTCTGACCACAGGGCCGCCATAGACCGGGTACAGTGTGCGTGTGTCTGACCACAGGGCCGCCATAGACCGGGTACAGTGTGCGTGTGTCTGACCACAGGGCCGCCATAGACCGGGTACAGTGTGCGTGTGTCTGACCACAGGGCCGCCATACACCGGGTACAGTGTGCGTGTGTCTGACCACAGGGCCGCCATACACCGGGTACAGTGTGCGTGTGTCTGACCACAGGGCCGCCATACACCGGGTACAGTGTGCGTGTGTCTGACCACAGGGCCGCCATACACCGGGTACAGTGTGCGTGTGTCTGACCACAGGGCCGCCATACACCGGGTACAGTGTGCGTGTGTCTGACCACAGGGCCGCCATAGACCGGGTACAGTGTGCGTGTGTCTGACCACAGGGCCGCCATAGACCGGGTACAGTGTGCGTGTGTCTGACCACAGGGCCGCCATAGACCGGGTACAGTGTGTGTGTCTGACCACAGGGCCGCCATAGACCGGGTACAGTGTGCGTGTGTCTGACCACAGGGCCGCCATACACCGGGTACAGTGTGCGTGTGTCTGACCACAGGGCCGCCATAGACCGGGTACAGTGTGCGTGTGTCTGACCACAGGGCCGCCATACACCGGGTACAGTGTGAGTGTGTCTGACCACAGGGCCGCCATACACCGGGTACAGTGTGAGTGTGTCTGACCACAGGGCCGCCATACACCGGGTACAGTGTGTGTGTGTCTGACCACAGGGCCGCCATACACCGGGTACAGTGTGTGTGTGTCTGACCACAGGGCCGCCATACACCGGGTACAGTGTGTGTGTGTCTGACCACAGGGCCGCCATAGACCGGGTACAGTGTGTGTGTGTCTGACCACAGGACCGCCATACACCGGGTACAGTGTGTGTGTGTCTGACCACAGGGCCGCCATAGACCGGGTACAGTGTGTGTGTGTCTGACCACAGGGCCGCCATAGACCGGGTACAGTGTGCGTGTGTCTGACCACAGGGCCGCCATAGACCGGGTACAGTGTGCGTGTGTCTGACCACAGGGCCGCCATAGACCGGGTACAGTGTGCGTGTGTCTGACCACAGGGCCGCCATAGACCGGGTACAGTGTGCGTGTGTCTGACCACAGGGCCGCCATAGACCGGGTACAGTGTGCGTGTGTCTGACCACAGGGCCGCCATAGACCGGGTACAGTGTGCGTGTGTCTGACCACAGGGCCGCCATAGACCGGGTACAGTGTGCGTGTGTCTGACCACAGGGCCGCCATCGACCGGGTACAGTGTGCGTGTGTCTGACCACAGGGCCGCCATAGACCGGGTACAGTGTGCGTGTGTCTGACCACAGGGCCGCCATAGACCGGGTACAGTGTGCGTGTGTCTGACCACAGGGCCGCCATAGACCGGGTACAGTGTGCGTGTGTCTGACCACAGGGCCGCCATAGACCGGGTACAGTGTGCGTGTGTCTGACCACAGGGCCGCCATAGACCGGGTACAGTGTGTGTGTGTCTGACCACAGGGCCGCCATAGACCGGGTACAGTGTGTGTGTGTATGACCACAGGGCCGCCATAGACCGGGTACAGTGTGTGTGTGTGTGTCTGACCACAGGGCCGCCATACGCCGGGTACAGTGTGTGTGTGTCTGACCACAGGGCCGCCATTGGCCGGATACAGTGTGTGTGTCTTACCACAGGGCCGCCATAGACCGGGTACAGTGTGTGTGTCTGACCACAGGGCCGCCATAGACCGGGTACAGTGTGTGTGTCTGACCACAGGGCCGCCATAGACCGGGTACAGTGTGTGTGTCTGACCACAGGGCCGCCATAGACCGGGTACAGTGTGTGTGTCTGACCACAGGGCCGCCATAGACCGGGTACAGTGTGTGTGTCTGACCACAGGGCCGCCATAGACCGGGTACAGTGTGTGTGTCTGACCACAGGGCCGCCATAGACCGGGTACAGTGTGTGTGTCTGACCACAGGGCCGCCATAGACCGGGTACAGTGTGTGTGTCTGACCACAGGGCCGCCATAGACCGGGTACAGTGTGTGTGTCTGACCACAGGGCTGCCATAGACCGGGTACAATGTGTGTGTCTGACCACAGGGCCGCCATAGACCGGGTACAGTGTGTGTGTCTGACCACAGGGCCGCCATAGGCCGGATACAGTGTGTGTGTCTGACCACAGGGCCACCATAGACCGGGTACAGTGTGTGTGTTGGACAGCGGAAGAGGACAGAGGACGGTGGAGGACAGAGGACGGAGGGATATTGAAGTGTCGCTGGGTCTCGCGAACGCTGAGTGCTGCTGAACATGAGCGCGAGTTTTGGTCACTGTGCGGTCACTGCGGCAGTCAGTCTCCGGGTCTGCGGTTGGTCTGAGGTCATTAGTTTAATTTAGCGAATTAACCTACCATACATCGCCAATGTTGGCGTGGATTCAAAAGGGCCAAAAGAGAGCGCGGACTACTGACAGACCGGGTGAATATACAATCACCAAATTACAAATAGCTTATGTGAGCAATAAACACACTAACACACTCACCATTACTCAGAGAAAACATGGCGCTAATAGGCCCAACATTTTTGAGTCTCTCACTACTGTTGTGTTATGACAGACACAAAGTCAGGAATGTCCTTTAGTCTGATTGATTTACTTGTCAACTGCATAGCTTACTTCTCCAATGTTCTCCATGACATGGACTGTCTACATCTTTATCTCTGTACTTCTCTAGTGTGTCCACAGTTCCCTGTGCCTCAGCCTGAGGTTCCCCCCAGTGACCTCCCTTGGGCCAATATCCAAACGAACAACATAAACATAAATTATCTGGAAATGTGAAAGCTCAATAGAAAACAAACTTATTTTGTAAAAATATTTGTAAAATGTAAAAATTATTTAAATATTACTTGGTCTGCTGTTACTGTCACCCACCACATAATTTACCAGTCGAATAATGTGAGTACCGGCACTTATTTTTTCCCACTTAAAGCACTGGATAAAACTTTGTCCAATTTTTCAGCAAATGGCTGGTTTCAAAATTATTGGCACCCCTTCTCACAGGATCCATCCATCCAGCTGGATCCTATCCCAGCTGACTACACACACACACACACACACACACACACACACATACATTATCTCATCTAATTATCTGTAGCCGCTTTATCCTGTTCTACAGGGTCGCAGGCGAGCTGGAGCCTATCCCAGCTGACTACGGGCGAAAGGCGGGGTTCACCCTGGACAAGTCGCCAGGTCATCACAGGGCTGACACATAGACACAGACAACCATTCACACTCACATTCACACCTACGCTCAATTTAGTGTCACCAGTTAACCTAACCTGCATGTCTTTGGACTGTGGGGGAAACCGGAGCACCCGGAGGAAACCCACGCGGACATGGGGAGAACATGCAAACTCCGCACAGAAAGGCCCTCGCCGGCCCCGGGGCTCGAACCCAGAACCTTAGTGTGAACCAGTACACCACCGTGCCGCCCCACAGGACAATATTTAAATAATATTGTCTGGCTTTTTTCATGTCCTATCAGATATATTCCATTCAGCGAGCATGATACTGAACGAATCGAAGACGAGTCGCTGAATGGAATATATCTGATAGACCACGAAAAAAGCCATTATTATTATTATTATTATTATTATAATGCATACACATTCATTTTGGGTGTTCAACGCGTCTTTCTCTTTCAAAATTCTCTCAAAATCTTCCTTATTTAATGAAGCAAACCTGGCAGCCATGTTTGTTTACAAATTGTCCCAGTCACTCACTAGCGCAGAAGTTTTACATCTCTGGCGTTTCTCTTTTCCAGTTTTTCAATGTCCGTTGGTATGTTTTGCTCTTGCAAATATGCGTGACGAATATCTAATGAAGTTTTGGTAGCCTTTTGTGTGTTCAACGTGTCTTTCTCTTTCCCAGTGAACAAAGAAATGCTTCTGCGCATGCACAGCGGAAAACTCTCTCATTGGATAATCACATCAGCTCCAATGTGTGACATCATGTCTTGACAACCGTGCAGTATCATAAACTATATTCAGTGCGCATTCTCCATTGGGTAGAGTGATGTAATACACATAGAATAAACGATATGCTAACAATATTGCATGCTATCAAACCAAATGAATGAAACCCGCTAGAAGGGAATAGAACACGTTTTTATTCCATCAAAAGTGTCCTGTATGTACTGTATAATAATTGCTCATAGTAACATCTCTCCTGAGGAGATCAACAAAGATGGAGAGCATATAGAGGATCAAGAACACTACAACAGAACATTTCAGACCCATTTATATGCTTATGCTTGTTTTTGTGTGGTGGTCTGGGAGAACTGTTCATATGGTGAAATGAAATTTTTGCATTTTCTACGGTGGTTGACAAAATACGGATAGGTCACACAGTATGGATTACAGAAATATAATTAAAAATATATATGCAAAATATGGAGTGGCTGTGGACTTCATATGGGTGATGTATCACGGATGGTTAATTTTACGAACATTGTTACGATGTCACAAAGATTGTCTCCATGGTGACTGTATCCGCAGATGGTAGCTACATGATGGAGGTAGAAGCACTGGATAAAGTCGAGTCAATGCTCATTAATCAGTAGACGAGTCTTTCGACAGTAGATGTGGAACATCTAATAATACACAGCGAACACAACTCTGAAATGCCATTTTTGCCAAATGGGGTGAAGTTTACGTTTTTCACCCAGAGACTGATGGTCACAGGTAAATTAATTTCAATAATGACATTTCAGATATGGCATCTACTTTGTATAAATTTTTCATTTATTTTTCTATCTGTATACGTATTGTCTTTCTTTCTTTCTTTCTTTCTTTCTTTCTTTCTTTCTTTCTATTTCATTCTATTTTTCAGCTTGTGAAGGGATCCATAAGTTAAAAAGTAACTTCAGAGAGTTAAAAAAAAAAAGTATTATTACCATTTACATATCAGAACAAATGAGAAGAAAAGAGTAACGGACAAGCGTTTTCAAAAAGAAGAGTTTACGTCCTGTTGTCGCCAAACATTAAGAACATTGCAGTGTTACATCCCATCGGTGATGAATCGATATCTAAACTGAAGGCACACGGAAACTGCATAAAGCAAACAAAAATATCTGTAAGACCAAAGCCTTCTGTCATTAAAAAGATGGAGGAGACGGTAAAAACCAACACGGACCGACCAAAATGCCCATAAATTATACAAAGAGTCCGTAGCCACAGAAAAGAAGGCGGAAATCATGGACGTGCCAAGGAACAGCCGTCAAATCAATTACCTCAAAGAGAAAAACAAAAGAGAAGAAAGGCAGACTAAAGATGCCTGAATATTTTTTATTAATTATTATTAATTTACTATTGATATTTCATGGAAAATATCAGTGAATAAAATGTCTGTACTTTGTATTATATTTTTTATTTTCCATTAATCCATATTCCGTGACTTATCCGTATTTTGTAAACAGTGAGTTTCTACTATATCATTTGTTCATTTTGCCCTGTGATGACCTGGCAACTTGTCCAGGGTGAACCCCGCCTTTCACCCGTAGTCAGCTGGGATAGGCTCCAGCTCGCCTGCGACCCTGTAGAACAGGATAAAGCGGCTACAGATAATGAGATGAGAGTTGTTCATTTTCTTTACTGCTGATCCACTGTGGGTTGTGGGTTATCTGGAGTCAATCCTAGCTGACTTCAGGTGAGACGTGGGGTTCACCTTAGACAGGTCACCAATCTGTCATGGGCTAACGCGTACACTTTTTGACCAACAGGGAACTTCTGGTTTGCACACCATATTTTGAACCATTCAGAGCATTTCGACCAAAAATAAATTGGTTGAGAACCTGAAAAGTTGGTTCCCAGCTGGAACCAAAATACAGCTGGTTTTTCCAGTGTGAACCATGATGACATCAATGGGCGTGTCATTAGTTTGGAGAGGAAGCAGAGGGCAGCAATTGAGAACACAATGGAAAAGGAGACATCTGAAAAAATGGACCAAAAACAAATATCTACAATAACAGAATAAAAGCTCGGAGGTAATCAATGAGCACCACCATCTTGCTACTACTGTTTACTTCCATTGTGAATTGTGCCATGCCCTCCGTTCATGACACATCCTTGATTCCAACAGTTCCATTCAAAACTGGTGAAAATGTGGGTCAGTTCGCTTTGCACCAAGGTTCAAAGAATCCTGAGCAGAACTGGTTCAAGAACCAATATAATTCCCTGTCGGTTGAAAAAAGGATGTGGAAAAGAGCATTTGCTAAATGTAATGTAATGTAATCATGGGGGTATTTTAACACCTAGTGGTCAAAATAGGAACTGCAGCAAGTGCTAATATAAGCCCACTGGGGCAGGAATCCCGCTGCCCCGTACTCACCGGTGGAGCTATGCAGAATAGTTCATAATCGCCAGACTGAGTTAGTTTAAAAAATACTCCAGGCCACCTAGGTGTTTGTTGTTGTTGTTGTTGTTCTTTTGTTTGTTTGTTTTTATAGCAAATAATCAGGATTAAATCTAATCCATATCTACAAACAAAGCAAAGTATAAGTGAAAACAGTATGTGTAGAAAGTACATAATCATTTCTGCTGGACGATATGTATATCACAGAGATTATGAGAGGGAAATGGGGATATAGACCCCTTCGCAGTAAACGTCATTCATACGTAAGAGGAAATTGCGCGCGCAGCCTGGACCCAAAAAAGACTCAGCGACGGTAGAGACAAGAAGAAATATTTGGAAGAAATGCCTAGTTGTTGTGTTGTCGGGTGTCAGAATCGTAGCAGTGATGGGGTTAAAATGTACAGAATTCCAGCAGGATCTCACCCATTCCAAAAAAATCGCCGACGTCTATGGCTACAAGCCATCAAACGTGTAGACTGGGATGAAAGCGCCATCAAAAATGCGCGGGTTTGCAGCGCCCACTTCATCACAGGTAAGATCAGGCTATTTATTAAATATTTCTTTTTTATTCTTTCTAGTCTTCGTTTATTGATGTAGCAAAATACTTTGGTAACGTTTGTCTGATTAGCTGGGTCATAGTTACACAATGTAATGAATATTGTTAGCATCATCAATTTCAGTGTAAAACATGTTCTGTACATGCCCGCACATAACATAATCATATGCATCTAAAGACTTGTAGGCACGAAGTTTTTCGTGGGTGTACACTGAAGTCTTGTCAATAAGGTACGAGTATATATCTGGCCATTGTATACCAGGGAACTTACTAACATCGTCCGTCCACTCTTTAATTAAATGCGGATCCGGTAGGCGATGTCCACTTGTTAGAGTTAACTTATTTATGTAGCATTCTCGATCTTGTAACGACAATTGTTTTGCATAATCTGACAGCTCATAATGCCGGTCTATGAGCAGCGCCATTGTTTCTGAGTCCAGGCTGCGCGTGCATCCTGGCAACGGTCGGTTTGTTTACAAACATGCGAAGGGGTCTATAGAGTGGATGATAATGATGCACCGATCGATCGGCTGCCGATCATGATCGGCCGATATTGCCCAAAAATAGCCTGATCGGCGATCGGAAAAACATGCCGATCAAAAAGCCGATCGCGTGACGTAAATTATTAGCGACGTTTAAAACTGGCAAGCGCGCAACCATAGCCTACAAGTGCATATCGACAACGCGATGACTTCTCCTGTCTGGACTTTCTTTAAAGTGAGTGAGGCAGATGTGAAACTTGCTGTATGCAATGTATGCAATGACGCAATACCTCGAGGTGGAAGTACCCCTCGACAGTTCAACACCACTAACCTCATTAGGCATCTTAGAATTCGCCATTCAACTGAATATGCCGAGTACGAGAAACTTGTCAAGCCGAAGGCAACCGGTTCATCCCCATCCCCCAGCCAGCCGACTTTGAGCGAAAGTTTACATCGACGTGAACCATACAGCAGAGAAAGTAAGAGGTGGAAAGACATCACGTCTAAGGTTATGGAATTCGTTTGCCTAGGTGAACAGCCACTATCTGTTGTGGAGGAGAAATCTTTCCGTCGAATGATGACCTGTCTTGATCCCCGTTACGACGCCCCAAGCAGGAGATATCTAACTGATGTATGTCTCCCTCAGTTGTACCAAACTGTGTACGCACACATTGAAACCCTTCTGAAGGCTAACGTATCCATTAGTTTCACCAGCGATATTTGGAGTGCAGACGCATGCCCAATGTCTCTACTTAGCTTAACAGCGCACTTTATTGATGCTAATTTTGAAAGACACAACATTGTGCTACACTGTCAGGAGTTCACGGGGTCTCACTCCGCGGAGGCTTTGGTGGGGGCTTATCGCTGTATGTTTCAGTCATGGGGGATCCAAACGGAGCGAATCCACGCCATTCTAACCGATAATGCAAAAAACATGCAAAAAGCCATGAGAGACGCAGATTTCCCTGGGCTCCCATGTATGGCTCACACGCTACAGTTGGCGGTACATGAGGGAATACTGTCTCAGCGCTCCATCTCGGATATTGTAGCATCAGGAAGACGCATTATTGGACACTTCAAACACTCTCCCTTGGCATACAGTCGACTGGAGAGCTGTCAGAAGCAACTCGGCCAGCCAATTAAAAAACTCCGCCAAGATGTACCAACGCGCTGGAATAGTTCTTTCTACATGCTCCAGAGTCTCTTGGAGCAGAAACTGGCCCTCGCATCATATGCAGCAGAATACGAATTGCCATGCAACTTCACAGTCCACCAATGGAAATTGATTGAAAACACAATAACCATCCTGGCCCCGTTTGAAGAGCTAACCAAAGAAATCAGCTCATCCACTGCGTCCGCTGCGGACGTAATTCCATGCATCCGAGCGCTCACTCGTCTACTTGAGAAAACAACTGAGACGGACCATGGCGTGAAGACGGCGAAATCAGTGCTACTGGAAGCTGTCCGACGACGATTCGCTGACATTGATGCACAGAAGTTGTACACAATAGCTACAATGCTAGACCCGAGGTAAGAGACACGTCCTGACCCAATTAAGTTGCCTATATTCCTGAAGCCCAACAATACAATATATAATATAATATAATATAATATAATATAATATAATATAATATAATATAATATAATATAAATGTAAAATATCAGCTGGCAATGGATGTATTTTTTTCTAGGCTACCTGACTGAAATGAATGTTATTTTGCATATCACTATAACCTAATCAATTTCTCGTTTTCATTTTTGTTATGTCTGTTTTAGGTATAAAGACAGATATTTCTCAGAGGCACTCAAACCATCTTTCCATGAACAGCTTCAGAACGCCCTTGAAACCAGCCACCCTGAACTACCCATCACTACAAGCACTGTGGAGCAACCCAGTTCCAGCAAGTCAACTGACAAGACCCCACCTGCCTGCTCTTTGCAGGCAATGTTCGCAGAGTTAGTCGATGAGGTAGCAGGGCAGAGTGAGCAGGAAATTACCATTATCACCCAGGTCAGCCAGTACATGGCAGAGTCTGTATTGCAGCGCAGTTCAAACCCACTTGCCTATTGGCAGCTGAATAAAGGCCGCTTCCCTGCACTTGCACAGACAGCAAGAGCCTATCTTTGTTCACCATGCACAAGTGTGGATAGTGAGCGGCTCTTTAGTACAGCTGCAAACATCATTGATGACAAAAGAAACCGTCTCACCCCCAAAAATGCAGAGATGCTCATAATGATCAAAAGAAACTTGACCCATGTTATTGGGCAGTGAAAGATTTTGTCCTTTGTGATAGTAGGCCTTGCACGTTTTGGTTTTGTGGCCAATTGTTTATTTTATCTTTAACCAGCATTAACAAGCCAGTTTTCAAGTAGCCCAAGTTTTTTGTAATGTGAGTTAGAAGCTGTCTGCTTGGCTTTCTAATGTTCTTTTATTTACATTTTGAATGGAAAGATTCATATTTATATTTTGAATGGTGACATGTTGTCACAAAGGCTACAGTAAAATAAAGGCATTCTGTGCATTTGAAGATTTTGACTTTTTTATATATATATATATATATATATATATATATATATATATATATATTAGTTCATTATTTTTAAAAAAAAATCGGCAGTGATCGGCAATCGGCAGATCAAGTTGTTTGGTGATCGGTATCGGTGATCGGCCCAAAAAATGGTGATCGGTGCATCACTAGTGGATGATATCTGTAATTTTTAAGATGGAGGAGGGCTGGTCTTGTGTTCCAATCTGGCAACCTTTCTGGTGACCTGCTGCTTTATTGAACACAGTTGTAGGTCTAAAGCTCTCAAAATGAGCTGTTAAACTCTATAATAAATGCTTGTACTTTGTCAACATTCAACTGCCTCTTGATTTCATTTGGTTTGAGGATATGTTGTGATGAATATCATCCTGACCGTCCAAAATCTATGGTCAAGAACCACTGCTGCATTTTAGCTCTCAGGACGCTCAGTAAAGTTGCTGCATTTTGTTGGTTTCACTCAGTGTGGGCTGTTTTGTGTGAGGCTTTCATGCAACTTGTAGTTATTGAGGTGGTGTCTGATAAAAATCTATTAAACTCAAGGAAATTTTAAAACTGTGATTTCTGGGGAATTCTTTGCCCTTCTTGCCATTCTCCTGACTTTTTCAGACGTTGATGTTTTTAGGATCTGACTGCCTCAGTGGCAAATGTTTATGGATCTGTTTTATATCTATTACATGCTGTAGTCACGTGTTACGCAGGCCGATGAGCATTGTTGAAAGCCCATCGGTTTTCCCCATGATGATGGATGAGATCAGATTTTTACCTCTGTGCAAAATAACACCTACCCCAGAGCTACAGGTAATTTTCCAAGGTAACAGTTTCCTAATATTAAGAGAAACAATTACAGTACATTGATTTTTATGGGTCCCACTAATTTTTACACTTATCTCGTCTCGTCTTCTTCCGCTTATCCAGGACCGGGTCGCGAAGGCAGCAGTCTAAGCATGGAAGCCCAAACTTCCCTTTCCCCAGACACCTCGGCCAGCTCCTCGGGAAGAACACCGAGGCGTTCCCAGGCCAGCCGAGAGACATAGTCCCTCCAGCGTGTCCTGGGTCTTCCCCGGGGCCTCCTCCCGGGGGGACATGCCTGGAACACCTCCCCAGGGAGGCGTCCAGGAGGCATCCGAAAAAGATGCCCGAGCCACCTCAGCTGGTTCCTCTCGATGTGGAGGAGCAGCGGCTCTACTCCGAGCTCCTCCCGAGTGACTGTGCTTCTCACCCTATCTCTAAGGGAGCGCCCAGCCACCCTGCGAAGGAAACTCATTTCAGCCGCTTGTATCCGCGATCTTGTTCTTTCTGTCATTACCCAAAGCTCATGACCATAGGTGAGAGTCGGAACGTAGATCGACCGGTAAATTGAGAGCTTCGCCTTTTGGCTCAGCTCCTTCTTCACCACGACGGACCGGTAAAGCGACCGCATCACTGCGGAGGCTGCACCGATCTGCCTGTCGATCTCACGCTCCGTCCTTCCCTCACTCGTGAACAAGATCCCGAGATACTTAAACTCCTCCACTTGAGGCAGGACTTCTCCACCAACCTGGAGAGGGCAAGCCACCCTTTTCCGGTCGAGAACCATGGCCTTGGACTTGGAGGTGCATTATTAATACGCTTGGAGGTGCAAACTTAATACGCTGCTCAGATACAAACATTTTTTTTCTGTAACATTTAAAACTGAGCTGAGCCAAAAGGCGAAGCTCTCAATTTACCGGTCGATCTACGTTCCGACTCTCAGTATTCTTATTTTACACTTATGTAAATAAGAATTGTGTATTTTACGCAATAATTCATGTCCATTCTCCTAAGGCGGGGAGGTGTTGTATAATTCTGGAGCTGGTTGTACACCATGAAATTCCTTTTGCAAGTGACTCAAATTATATATAAATGTACAATGTTTGCCCAAAGGTTTTTTAAATAAATATAGTGGAACCAAATGAACTATAATAATAGATTAAATGTCCTAAAAACTGAGTAATAAAGTCAAACACAAATAATCCAGATGAATCCTTAAGTACACTGGTGGAGTCTTGGACCCACTGACTCTCCAGTCCTGCTTAATGCACTGCACCAATGCTATAATTCATGTTCCTGGAATGAAATATTTACATCGTACGCTTGCCAAAAAAAGTTTGTCTTTCAACAGCAACCCCTGTGAGGCACTTCATTTCGACAAGTTGATGCCAATCTTCAGTGTTTGGGGATTTGCAGCCTTTTCACTCCAGACGTGAAGGAAAGTTTCATTTTTAGATTTGTCTCTGTCTGCATTGCCCAGATATCCTCAAGGCAGCTTTAAATCCGCATCAGCATGCGATAATAACAGCACAGGAGCCACATGGATTTAAACAGAGTGCAAAGAGAGGTGAGTCGATACACACATATGACGTTATTTTTCATCCAACTTGCCAAGGTTCTCAGAATCATGTCAGCGTTGAGATCATTCTAAAGTGTAAGTGTGGGTCATTTCACGGCAGAGCTTATGATGCTATATGGATCATTTACACACATGAATGTGACTCAGTAAGGCAAGAAGATTGGACTGGAACAAGAAATTGTGCAAAAATTAATGTTGCCTAAGAGACAAAAAGTCCAAGCAAGGTCCTCTCAAAGGAACAAAGGAACACTATCAGCAGATGCTTCCATCCCAAAGATGATTAAAAGTCTACTGACAAATTGTCTTCATTCATGATCAAGGCAAGAAAGTGAGGCAAGAAAAACAAACCAAGCTACTGTTTTGGTTTCGCTGTTTTGGCAGTTGTTATGATGATGTGCACTTCTTTTCAGATGGATGTGTGGGAGTAGAACCAGCAGTCATATGCACATACACAAGGAAATGTGATCTACAAACAACCACATACAGCCCTGTGTAAAAGTCTGAGGCACATATAAAGAAATGTTGTTGACCAAACATGGCTTAAAAATAATGATATGAAATGTTTCAACATAAAAAAATGCTATAAACAGTAATCAGTGAGCCATAATAACTGAAACAAAGTCAGTATTGGGTGTGAGGCGACCCTTTGCTTTAAAAAAAAAAAATCCATCTCAGGTCCAGTGAGGTCAGTTTTATGTGGAAATGATCTGTAGGTTTTCCGGAGCATCTTACAGAACCAGCCACAGTTCTTCTGGACACTTTGACTGTCACACTCACTTCTTCATTTTACACCAAAACCCAGCAGCCTTCATTATGCTTTCTTTTTTCATCTGAAGAGAGCTCTCTTATGGAATACGCTGCTCAGATACAAACATTTTTTTTCTGTAACATTTAATTTTTTGCTGGAAAACAAACATTTGGACTCTAAAATGTTTTTGTACTGACTCGATAATGTAGAAATCTCATCTCATTATCTGTAGCCGCTTTATCCTTCTACAGGGTCGCAGGCGAGCTGGATCCTATCCCAGCTGACTGCGGGCGAAAGGCGGGGTTCACCCTGGACAAGTCGCCAGGTCATCACAGGGCTGACACATAGACACAGACAACCATTCACACTCACATTCACACCTACGCTCAATTTAGAGTCACCAGTTAACCTAACCTGCATGTCTTTGGACTGTGGGGGAAACCGGAGCACCCGGAGGAAACCCACGCGGACACGGGGAGAACATGCAAACTCCACACAGAAAGGCCCTCGCCAGCCACGGGGCTCAAACCCGGACCTTCTTGCTGTGAGGCGACAGCGCTAACCACTACACCACCGTGCCGCCCCTAATGTAGAAATCATAAAATAGAAATCTAACAAAGTTTGTATAAAAAAAAACAAACAGGGTGGCTAAAACTTTTGCACAGTACTGTAAATCTCAGTGAGATATTTCATTCCATTCCCATGCCTACATTTTGATTATGTATCTACAATTGCATATGAAAATTGTCCAAATCAGGTGTGAAAAGATTGTGGGAAGATTGGATGTTTGTGTTCACGCAGCTCTGTGTCACAGTGCAGGCACTTACAGACGTATGCGCAGAAGAGGAGTGTAGAGCAAACAGTGAACAAGCCAAAACGTGAGACGTGAATCAGGGTCGAAGAACTAGCAATGGTCGGGTGAACGGCAAACAGGGCAAACGAGGACAGGCAAGAGAGTAAATGAGAGAGGAGAAGCTAAAATAGAGAAAACGTGCATCAGTCAGAAATAAACAAGGCTCGGTATGTAGTGGGAAAGGCAGAATGATACTTCGCAGTGAAGTGGTGTGAAAATGGAGTTTAAATCGGCAGAGGGACTAATAGGGTGATGAGTGACAGCTGTGGTTAATAGTTAGGAAACGAAGGGCGCTGTGAGTTCTGGGAAGTGTAGTTCATAGAGTCCATGTTTGTAGTGGTCGAAATCAGCAGGTTTACTGACAGAGCCCTCCCCCAGGAGCTACCACCGGGAGCTACAGATTTGCTAGGGCGACCCCTACCTCTGGGTTCAGGTTTGTCTGGATGTGTGGCATGGAATTCTTGCTTAAGAAGTGGATCAAGGACGTCCTTGGCGGGAACCCAGCTCTGTTCCTTGGGTCTGTAACCCTCCCAATCTACCAGGTACTTGATCTGCCCTCTTCATCGTTTAGAGTTGATGATCTTGTTGACCTGGTAGATGGGTTCGTCCTCCAGGTCAAGGGCTGGGTGTTCCCGGCTGGGTGTGTTTTCAGTGAGAGGGCCCGGGATAGCAGGTTTCAAACAGGATACTTGAAATGTGGGTGATAGTCTGCTGTGAGGGGGGAGCTCTAGCCGATACAACACTTCGTTGATGCGTTTTGTGACTTTGAATGGCCTGATATATCTTGGTTATAATTTCTTGCAGGAATTGGATTCTTGGAGATTTTTGGTTGCAATCCATACTCTGTCCCCTGGGTTGTATATGGGTGTTTCTGCTCAGTGTTTGTCCACATACTCTTTGTACTTGGCATTGACCATTTCAATACGTTGGTGTACTTCTTCCCAAACTGTTTGGTTGCGTGAGACCCAGTCCTCTATGGCTTGAACTTGGTTGGATGAGTCATCCCAAGGGAACAGGGGTGGCTGGTAGCCGAGTATGCACTGAAATGGTGTTAATTGGGTTGCCGAGTGCTTGAGGGAGTTCTGTGCATACTCAGCCCAGGGAAGGAAACGTGCCCAGTCCCCCTGGTTGTGCATACAGAATATTCTTAAGAAACAGCCAATCTCCTGATTTGCCCTTTCGACTTGGCTGTTGGACTGAGGATGGTATCCAGATGTGAGACTCACCGACACTCCTAATCTCTCCATGAAGTTCTTCCCGAAGCGTGAAGTGAACTGTGCACCCCGGTCACTGACAATGTCTTCCGGGAGACCATAATAACAGAACACTTGCTGGAACAACAGTTTTGTAGTTTGGGACGCTGTGGGGATGCCAGGTAATGGAATGAGTCTGAGGGCTTTGGAAAAACGGTCGATGGTTACCATGATGGTTGTGTTACCTAGTGAAGGGGGAAGGTCGGTGATGAAATCAATGGCGATGTGGGACCAGGGTCTCTGAGGAACCAGGAGGGGACAAAATTTGCCAGCTGGAGGTGTTCTGGGAACTTTGGCTTGGGCACAGGTGGAACATGAGGAGATGAATTGGTTGATTTCTGTGAGCATGTTTCCCACCAATACTTATTCCTGATCATCTGATGGGTGCGTTGGCTGCCAGGATGTCCAGTGGCTGGTGAGGTGCGTTGGCTGCCAGGATGCGTGGCTCCCTTCAGCCAGTGTCGCCACTCCTCAAGGGCCAGTTTTATGGCAAGTAGTTCTCGGTTTCCCACATCATAGTTTCTTTCCGCTGAGGAGAGTTTCTTGGAAAAGAATGCTACTGGATGGAGTTTCTGTTTTTCTCCGAAACGTTGCAATCTCCAACTCCCCTGTCAGATGCGTCAACCTCTAAAATGAAGGGTTTGGTTGGATCTGGATGTTGCAAGATGGGAGCTGAGGTGAAGGCTTGCTTGAGTACCGAAAGCTTCTTCCACCGCAGGGTTCCAGTGAAGACGCTTGGGTCCCTTCTTAAGTAGCGATGTTAGTGCGACAGCGATGGAGCTGAAACCCCGAATAAAATGGTGGTAGAAGTTGGTGAAACCTAGGAAATGTTGGAGTTCCTTAACTGATGTGGGAGTGAGCCAAGACGTGACCGCAGAGACCTTGGATGCATCCATGCTAACACCTTCGGAGCTGATGATGTAGCCCAGGAACGATATATGGTGCTGATGGAACTCGCACTTCTCTGCTTTGACGTAGAGGTGGTTATGAAGTAGACATTTCAGGACCGTCCTAATGTGTTTGATGTGACTCTTCATCCAGGGAATATATTAAGATGTCGTTGATGTAGGCGATGGCATATCTGCCTAGCATGTCCCATAACACATCAGTGATGAGACACTGGAACACACTAGGTGCCGAAGAGAGGCCATATGGCATTACCCGGTACTCAAAATGGCTGGAGGTCATACTAAATGCTGTCTTCCATTCGTCACCTTTCTTTATTTGGATGAGGTTGTACGCGCTGTGCAAGTCAAGCTTGGAGAAGGTCTAGGCCAACTTGAGTTGTTCTAAGGCTGCTGGAACCAGAGGAAGTGGAAAAGGGTATTTCACTGACACTTGATTCAACCCTCTATAGTCAATGCAAGGACGAAGGCCACCACCATGTTTCTCCACAAAGAAGAAGCCTGGTGAAACTGGAGATTTAGATGGACGGATGTATCCCTGTTTGAGGGCTTTCAGATGTATTCCTCCATAGCAGATTGCTGCTTCTGAGAGAGAGGGTAGATGCGCCCTTTAGGTGGTGATGTGCCCGGTAGAAGGTCGATAGCGCAGTCGTAAGGCCTATGAGGTGGTAACCCGCAAGCTTTACCCTTACTAAAAACCACCTTGAGGTCCAGATAACACTCGGGAACATTGTCCATGGAGTCAGACTGGGGGCTCTCCACAGAAGTGGAAGTAAGTGTGATCTTGGGACAAGAGATGCAGCCTTGAAAACATGTGGGTGACCATTGCAGAATCTCCTTGTTCTGCCAAGAAATCAAGGGGCCGTGGAATTGCAGCCAAGGATAACCCAGAATGATGTCATGTTGGTTGGTGGTGATGACAAAGTGAAATGAGCTCCAAATGAAGAATGCTTACTTGGACATGGATGGGAGTGGTGCGCTGAGAGACTCAACCCTCCCTTATGGGTCCTCCGTCGATTGTGCTGATGTTGAGCAGACTTTGAAGTGGGGTTGTGGACAAGTTGAACTTCTGGACGACCATGCTGCTGATAAAGTTCTCCTCTGTTCCTGAGTCTATGAGGGGAGAGAGGATGTGGGTAGCAGAAGTCAACTTCAACACAGCAACTTGGAATGACTTGGAAGTAAACCTGCAAGTGGGACTTACGTGGTATGGAGGACATTCTGCAGAAGCTGAGAGAGGAGGACGAATGGGGCAGCAGTTGAGCTGATGTTCCGAACTCCCGCAGTAAAAACATAGTCCCTCCCTTCTCCTCCTAATGTGCTCGGAGTGTGTTAACCAGGTGTGGGAGATCTCCATAGCAGAGTTCTCTTCCGGGGTATGAGCAGGCTTCCCAGCCTCTTGTAAAGAGGGACAGTGAGTCAGAAGATTGCTCAAATGGATTGCAAGGTCAATGAGAGAATCCAGTGTCAACTGTTCATCTCGGCAGGTGAGCTCACTCAGTATTTCCGGATGTAGCCCCTTGTGAAAGACTGCTTTAAGTGCAGGCTCATTCCATCCACTAGCAGCTGCTAGTGTTCTGAATTCCAGCGCGTACTCCGCCACACTTCTGGAACCTTGTGACATGGTGAGTAAAATTTCACCTACTTCAATGCCTTCGGGTTCGTGGTCGAAAACCCTCTTAAACTGGACAAGAAACTGGCTTTCATGGGTCCATTGCCATTGTTCCAGATGACACTGGCCCATCGAAGGGCTTTACCTGTGAGAAAGGAGAGAAATTTAGCTATCTTGTGCTCATCAGACAGGTTAGGCATAGTAGCGAAGTATATTGAGCACTGGAGGGGGAAACCCTTACATGTGAGCGGATCTCCGGTGAATTTCTCCGGGGCAGGAAGTTGTAGCGCTGGGCTCGGAGCTGGGTCGGAACACAGTAGGAGGGCCTGCAACATCACAGTTGCTAGTTGTGACATCCTAGTGTTGAGGTCAGCTAGCATCTGCTGATGCTCTCCTAGCAAGCGTCCCTGAGCATGGAGAGCTGTCTGCTTCGCCTCTTCCACTACATCCATGATGGCGAAGTATCCTGTCACGGTGCAGGCACTTACAGACGTATGCGCAGAAGAGGAGTGTAGAGCAAACAGTGAACAAGCCAAAACGTGAGACGTGAATCAGGGTTGAAGAACTAGCAATGGTCGGGTGAACGGCAAACAGGGCAAACGAGGACAGGCAAGAGAGTAAACGAAAGAGGAGAAGCTAAAGTCAAGAAAACGTGCGTCAATCAGAAATAAACAGTGCTCAGTGTAGCAGTCCATGTAGGTGGGTGGAGCACAGAAGGACGGCAGGACAGAACTGTTTTAACAAAACTCTCTTTTATTTGCACTTTTCAGTTGCAAACACACACTCAGACACACACACACACACCCACACCCACACATCAGCCGTCTGGTTGTGGAGAGAGTCCCTCTGCTCTCACTGTCTCTCCTTAAGAAGGGCGCGGTCACTGGGAAGACACACAAACATATCAATTAACAACAGGTGTAGTGATTCTGCCACTTAACTTCCCCGACTCCGCCCTCCTGTCACAGACCGATGCTAGACCACGCCTCTGCTGCCACATACGCCCACCGCCCGACTCAGGCCGGGCAGCCGTCCGGCCCACAGCCGACTCCCCCCCCCCCCCCCCCCCTTGACGGGAGAGGAAGTCCGCCACGACCATCTGCGCCCCCGGCCTGTGGATCACCTTGAAGTTAAAGGGTTGGAGTGCCAGATACCAACGGGTGATCCGCGCATTGGCATCCTTCATGCGGTGGAGCCACTGGAGGGGCGCGTGGTCCGAACAGAGGGTGAAAAGGCATCCCAGCAGGTAGTACCGGAGGGCGAGGACCGCCCACTTGATCGCCAGGCACTCCTTCTCGATGGTACTGTAGCGCCCCTCATGCACGGACAGCTTGCGGCTAATGTACAAGACGGGGCGATCCTCCCCCTCCACCTGCTGGGACAAAACGGCCCCCAGCCCTCTGTCCGACGCATCCGTCTGCAACATAAAGGGGAGAGAAAAGTCAGGGGAGTGTAAAAGTGGCCCCCCACACAGTGCAGCCTTAACCTTAGAAAAAGCCCGCTGGCATTGCTCCGTCCACTGGACCGGATCTGGTGCCCCCTTTTTAGTCAGATCAGTCAGCGGGCTGGTGACGTCCGAATAATTAGGTATAAACCTACGATAGTAGCCAGCCAGCCCCAGGAACTGTCTCACCCCCTTTTTGGTCTTGGGCCTCGGGCAGGCCGCAATCGCTGCAGTCTTGTTAATTTGGGGACGCACCTGCCCGTTGCCCAAGTGGAAGCCCAGATACCGTACTTCCACCCGCCCAATTGCACACTTCTTCGGGTTGGCCGTGAGACCCGCCCGCCTCAGCGACCGAAGGACGGCCCTCAGGTGTTGTAGGTGCCACGGCCAGTCATTACTATAAATAATGATATCGTCTAAATACGTGGCCACATAGGTGGTGTGGGGGCAGAGGACCCTGTCCATCAGCCGCTGAAACGTAGCGGGCGCCCCATTCCCCCACCGCGGAGACGGGGGCCGGCGCCACCTCAGCCGGCCCGCCGCACCTGCGGTGCCCTTCCGTGTCTCCCTTCTGTGTCTGTCTCTCCCCCCCCCCCCTCAGGTGAGTGAGCCCCAGAGCACTAGTGCAGAGAGGAAGCCCGGGCCGGTTTGCTGGCACTGCGGGGAACCGGGCCACCTCCAACAGCAGTGCTCGATAATGGTGGTGGGCGCGGTGGTTCGGATCCCCAACGCGCCAGGAGCCGCCCCCGATCAGGCCGGAGCGTATCGCATACCGGTGAGTATCCAAGGGGATACATATCAGGCGTTGGTGGATTCTGGCTGTAATCAGACCTCAATCCACCAAAACCTGGTGCAAGACGAGGCATTGGGGGGAGCACAATTGGTGAAGGTGTTGTGTGTGCACGGGGATGTTCACAACTACCCTTTAGTGTCGGTCCACATTATTTTCAGAGGGGAAAAATTTATAGTGAAGGCGGCGGTTAATCCTCACCTTACCCACTCTTTAATTTTGGGGACTGATTGGCCGGGATTTCGGGGTTTAATGACACAGTCAAGAGTGGGTCCTGCTGGCGGGGGCCCCGGGAAGAGTTCTCTTTTCTTCGTGAAGGACGGCAGGACAGAACTGTTTTAACAAAACTCTCTTTTATTTGCACTTTTCAGTTGCAAACACACACTCAGACACACGCACACACATCAGCCGTCTGGTTGTGGAGAGAGTCCCTCTGCTCTCTCTCTCTTTAAGAAGGGCGCGGTCACTGGGAAGACACACAAACACATCAATTAACAACAGGTGTAGTGATTCTGCCACTTAACTTCCCCGACTCCGCCCTCCTGT
Organism: Neoarius graeffei; assembly: GCF_027579695.1. Lineage (NCBI taxonomy): Eukaryota > Metazoa > Chordata > Actinopteri > Siluriformes > Ariidae > Neoarius > Neoarius graeffei. The sequence goes on from NC_083577.1 coordinate 1,568,858, forward strand.
CACAGACCGATGCTAGACCACGCCCCCGCTGCCACACTCGGTATGTAGTGGGAAAGGCAGAATGATACTTCGCAGTGAAGTGGTGTGAGAATGGAGTTTATCAGCAGAGGGACTAATAGGGTGATGAGTGACAGCTGTGGTTAATAGTTAGGAAACGAAGGGCGCTGTGAGTTCTGGGAAGTGTAGTTCATAGAGTCCATGTTTGTAGTTTGGTCGAAATCAGCAGGTTTACTGACACTCTGAAGATATCAAGGCAATAAAATCAGATTTGTGCCACTTTGATCACAAAGTGATTGTACAGCAGGTTGTAGGTTCATTTGGGTCACTAACAAACACCGATGTGAATTGTCAGAGAAGGAAGATTGAATAAAACAATCGGAATGTTGCAGTAATGTTTTTACCAAATATAAACATCAGTTCAGTCACAGCTCCGAGGTTAAGGTTCCAGACAACTGACTGCAATGTTACAAGTACAAATCCTCGGACTCATAAAACGTCCACTGCTGGGCAAAGACCCATGATGAGGAAACAGAGAATGGCTGTCTCTACACACTGACATCAACTTCTTTAGGAAGTATAATGCTTGTCTAAATAAAAATGGTGAAGCGTTTGGATCGCTCACAGCATTTAACATTGTTGAGGAAATCTTGTTGAGGAAAGATGAGAATAAAGTGGACTAAAAATTAAGGAAAAGAGCACCATGTTCCGGTGCTGCTCAGACACCGTTATCAAGCAAGTGTTTGTAAGCTAAGTCAGTGTCAAAACATAAAAATACATTAGCATAATGCTAAACAAAAAGTAAGCATGTAAACATCTTGGTACACTGGAAGTTAAAGTACCAGAGAACAACATCAGAATCGCCGTACCATTCAAAGACCAGTGTTCAGCTAATGTCATCAGAAGGAGGTTACAGGGCCTGGGTAACAAGATAAATATTAGACAAGATGAATATTAAAATTCAAACAGTATTTGTGAGCCGCAAACTCAACGATGCACTGAAGCTGCAGGAGGAAAAAGCACCAATTATAAATCAGCAACAGGAGGTGTATAGGTTCACATGTGACTCTTGTGATGAGAGTTATACAGGTTATACCTGTAGACACCTGCATGAGCATATCGAAGAGGATAAAGGCGTGTCTTCAAGCATCAGTAAACACTATCAGACAGCACATGGGATTGAACCTAAAGTCATTAACAAGAACTGTGTTGTATTTAGAAAGTGTCAGAGTAAATTCAACAGCTTATTGTATGAAATGCATACATTAAAGAAAGAAGACCAACTCTCAAGTCTCACCGTGCAGTCGGACTCCTTAAAGGCCAAACTTTTTGTTTAGCAATCTGCTAATCTAATTTTGTATGTTTTGACATTGACTTAGCTTGCGAACGCTCGCTTGATCATGGTCTCCGAGTGGCACTGAAACATCACACTCTTTTCCTTAATTTTTAGTACACTTTGTTTTTCTAAATCTTGTAAAGATGAGAATGTTCATCATGATAAAGATTAAGCCATGGCAAGATAATAATTTAATGACTAATTAACTCCTGGGAGTTATTACACTTGCGATGTTCAAGCTGAAAATTTTCTTGTGTTTCTAGCGTCTTCATCAGACCAGTTTCTATGACAGTTGTCTGACGTTACCACAGTTCTGCCCTCTGTTTACAGCTTTTTAATTAATTCTACATGGTTTTCTGTGCAAAAATAAGGACAAATGTAAAACTCTGGGTTCATATTTTCCAAGGTTTCAGTTGTGTTATTGTCACATCAGTGTCACCTTTAGCCACAAGTTTTAATTCCCAGAATTCACCGCAGCCTCAGAGCATGGCCAAAAGTGACTCAGTTTCCACGAGCTACATCCATTACCATGTTCAACATCTCCAGACTTATAATTGCACACAATTAATCACAGTCACCCATATGCCTGTAGTAAATAGCCCAGACTCGAACATATGTACTCTTTTTGCGAAGTCTCACTCAAAACGTCTGTTTTCGCAATAAATCCAAGTGACAAGCAGAGTGTGTGTTGATTTCCTGCTTGTCGAATTCCTTTTTTGGGTACGTTTTGATTCTCATTTTGCCGATTCTAATCAGTTTGCTGATCTGCTGACCCGTTTCTGTTTTGAAATTGTGTCTTGGATGATGTACTTGGTGTTAATAGTTAACCTGCATAGTTAAGCAAACAAAAGTAGGACATTTATCAATACAGTATACACTGTAGAGTGCACAGTGTTGATTACAGGCATTTTATATGTCAAAAAATGCACAGGCTGTGATCATAACTGAAAAACCGTTCACTGATTTCTATTGCTTTGTTAGAATGTTCATGACTCACGTGCACTGAATTCAAATGTACAATCACCATTTCCCCCCACATCAGTCTCACTGTAAAACCCTGTAACACAGACATGAGAGTGTAAAAGTGTAAATCATGCCATCTGCTTTTCAGAGGTGTTGTACATTACTCTAACGAGGAAGCAGCTGTGCTCAGAAAGTGAAGAGTCTTTTGTCTAACGTCCCTTGACTCACAGCTTTAGTTGGCACGAATGCCACAGGGACGACCTGAATTTCTCCCTGAAGCTCTGATGATTCATCTTTTTTTCAAAGTGAGCTACAAATTTTGCCTTCAGTTGAGGCATGACTGAAACACCATTGCAATTAGATCGTTGAGGCAAAAGCAGTTTGAATTTCAAGCCACAAGCTGTTCCAAATCGCAGGTACAATAGTGTTATAACAAGTCCTTCAGGCAATCTACTTAGCGTTTCATATGTCTTCTCAAAAATGAGACAATAGATGTTCATAATAATAATAATAAAATGGTTTTCAGAGCGCCACACTAAGTCTCAGCACTCTTACAAACTTAGAAAATAAAAGTAACTCAAATCAACAGTATTTTACAAACAAATGTTTTGAGCAGAGATTTAAAGTTGATTAAACCCTCTGCAGTGCACATGTTGATTGGAATTGAATTCCAAAGTCTTGGGGCACAAACCATCGATGCTCTGTCTCCGTAGCTTTTTGTTTGATGATGGTACTGTGAGCAGACTTTGGTTAGATGATCTTAAGTTACGTTGAGGCTTGTAACTTGTCAAGAGTTCCTTAATGTATTCTGGTGCTTGAACGTTGAGACATTTATCTCAACGAGATAGAACTAGAGACCAGAGGTTTAAGCTGAGATACATGAAAGGTAGGGTGAACATGTCGCATGCTAAGTGGTAATACCAGTCTAACAGAACATGGATTGATTACCTTCTTGATGAGGAACGGTCCAAGGAACCTGGGTGCTAGCGTGCGAGAGATGGTCCTAAGTGGCAGGTGGCACGTGGAGAGCATAACTTGTTGACCTACTCAGTAGGTGGGTGCCTTGGAGCGACGTTTGTCGGCCTGCCTCTTGGATGCGAGCGTAGCGTGAATGAGTCTTCTCCGGGCCAATGCCCACGTCCTCCTGCAGCGGCGTATAAAGAGCTGGGCTGAGGGTATGGCAACCTCCTCTTCTTGGCTGGGGAATAGTGGTGATTGGTAGCCTAGTGAGCACTGGAACGGAGAGAGACCTGTGGCAGAGAAAGGGAGAGTGTTATGTGCATATTCGATCCAGGGTAGGTACTTGCTCCAAGAACTGGCATCCCTGGATGCCATGCACCTGAGTGCAACCTCCAAAGCTTGGTTTGCCCGTTCTGCCTGGCCGTTGGTCTGTGGGTGGAAGCCTGAGGAGAGACTACAGGTGTCTCTGATGAGTTTGCAGAAGGCTCTCCAGAACTGTGCATTGAACTGAGGACCCCGGTCAGAAACAATGTCAGTAGGCAGACCATGTAGGTGGAAAACATGGTGGATGAGTAGTTCTGTGGTCTCTTTGGCTGAGGGGAGCTTGGGCAGAGGAATGAAATGGACGGTCTTAGAAAAATGGTCAAACAGTGAGGATGCATGTGTTGCCACCTGAGTTGGGGAGTCCTGTGATGAAGTCCAGGGCGACGTGAGACCAAGGTCGATGCGGAGTTGGAAGGGGTCTTAGTAAGCCGGCAGGGGGTTGATTATCTGTCTTGTTCCAGGAGCAAGACAGAGCCTTGGTGGAACTCTCTCTTTTCCGCCTTGATGAACAACTTGTTCTCAAGCAGGCGCTGGAGGACCTGCCAGATGTGACCCCAATGTTCCTCCAGGGAGCGGGAGAAGATCAGGATGTCATCCAGGTACATGAAAATGAAGATGTTTAGGAAGTCCCTTAAGACGTCATTAACGAGTGCCTGGAAGACTGCGGGCACGTTGGTCAGGCTGAAAGGTACCATGAGGTACTCGTAGTGACCAGTGGTGGTGTTAAAGGCCGTCTTCCACTCGTCCCCCTCCCTGATCCTGACGAGATGGTATGCATTGCGTAGATCTAGCTTGGTGAATACCTTGGCTCCCTGGAGTAGTTCAAAAGCCGTGGTCATGAGCGGTAGCGGGTAGTGGTTCTTGACCATGATGGCGTTGAGACCCCGATAGTCAATGCAGGGGTGGAGCAACTTGTCCTTTTCCATGAAGAAGAATCCCGCCCCTGCTGGGGAGGAGGAAGGGCGGATGATCCCAGCTGCCAAAGATTCGGAGATGTACTTCTCCATAGCTTGCCTTTTGATGGGAGAGAGAGCGAGTAGAGTCGTCCTTTGGGTGGCGCTGTCCCAGGTAGGAGGTCAATTCCACAGTCATAGGGTCTGTGAGGAGGGAGGGAAACTGCTCGGGTCTTACCGGTACTGAAAACGAGTTTGAGATCCAGATATTCCAAAGGCACATGAGAGAGGTCAGGAACTCGCTGGCTGAAGGCTGTGGTGGTTTGGCGGGAGGCAGAACAGAGTTCAGACAGGAAGCTAAGCTGGACTGGCTCCAGCCTAGGATGGTGTCGTCAGCCCAGTTAAGGTGGGGGTTGTGCTGCATTAACCATGGTAATCCTAGGATGATGGGTACGTGGGGGTTGTTCATGACGTGAAGCTGGATGGTTTCTGAGTGGTTACCGGAAATCCTTAGGGTGAGCGGGGCGGTAAGGTGGGTAATGCTGGTCAAGCCGGTGCCATTGAATGTCAGGACTGTGAGAGGGATGATAAGAGCAAGTAGCGGGATTCCCAGATGCTTGGCAGTGGCGGAGCAGATCAGATTCCCAGCCGGACAGAGAGCGGTCAAAAGTTTGCCTCATCTCCTTGGAGAAATCCTTGAAACTGGAACAAAAGGGTGCATTGGCATCCCAGACCACTGTTCCCCACTCTCTGGCCTTGCCGGTGAGGAGCATTATTGTATATGCTACCCGGGAGCGTTCTTTGGGGAAGGCCAGAGGTTGTAGCTCTAGGATCAACTAACATTGAGACAGAAATGATCTGCAAGTACCTGGTTCTCCCTTGTAGGGCTGAGGCGCTGGAAGTCTTGGTTTGTGGAGAAAGGCAGTGGCAGGAGCTGAAGTAGGAGACGGCTGAACAGGGGTAGGCACGGCTTGACAGCGCTGCATCTGCATGGTGAGAAGGTTGAGTGTGTTGGACAGGGTGGCGAGGTTCTGGGTAATTTGTTGTAGGTCTTGTTGGTGGGTCCCGAGGAGAGTCCCTTACTGCTGGATGGCTGTTCTCAGATGGGCGAGTTCCGCTGGATCCATGTTGGCCAGAACGTACTGTTAGGGTGGGTGGAGGTATGGTGAAGTTCGGATCCAAAAGCAGAACACAGACAGTAATCCAATAAATAAGATGATTTAATACAAAGGGTGTAGCAAAAGGTAAACAAACAGGACAAAAAACAAATGGCAAAAATAATCCAGGCAAAATGAGAACAAACAACTTGACAAAAACATGACAGGCAAAGACAAAAACGCTAGCGCAAAAAAACATGAACAAGAAAAGACCCTTCGTGCAAAAAACCATGAACCAAAAAAACGCTAGTGCAAAAACCATGAACAAGAGAAAATCGCTAGAGAGAAAAACCATGAGAAGCAAGAGAGGCACAGAAACCGCTAAAGTAGCAAAACGAGACGTTCTGGCAAAGTATGAGTCTGAGAACGGCGTATTTATAAGCAGTGGTGAAAAACAGGAAGTGAATGCAGGTGAGAAGGAATTCCTGTCCAGGATCCAGATCGGCGCTGGCGTGAGAGATCCGTAATCTCCGGAGTGGATGTCTGGGGCGGAGCATGACATGTTTAGCTGACAGGCATTACTTTTTGCTTACCAAAACCAAAGCATCAATAAAGTCAGGTATTCTTTACATGAAGAAAAAACAAGCTACTGTTTTGGTTCCGCTGTTTTGGCAGTTGTTATGATGATGTGCACTTCTTTTCAGATGGATGTGTGAGAGTAGAACCAGCAGTCATACGCACATACACAAGCAGTGTTGGGCACGTTACTTTCAAAAAGTAATTAGTTATAGTTACTAGTTACTTTTCCCAAAAAGTAACTGAGTTAGTAACGGAGTTACTTTGTCATAAAAGTAACTAATTACCAGGGAAAGTAATTATTCCGTTACATTTTGTTCCCCCTCAAAAAAAATCAAATTCAATTAGTGTAATCATAATAAAAGTGAATGTTAAATGTGTTTAATGACTGAAATGGACACTTAACAGAACCAATTAGTAATGTTATCTACACTATATTAATATTTTTGTGGGACAATGTGAGATAAGACATCTATCAAATGTAATATATTTTTGTAGTTATTAAAATTATGTTACTAATTACTGGCCACTGACGAGGACAAACACTTTGTTCCTTGACATAATGTGCATTGCATGTAAACACTCTTGCCTTTTATTTCAAGTAATGAAAAGTCCTGGCTGTATTTCCAGTGTGAAAGCGCAGTGCTGGGCTGACCGCTCGCCATCGCTGGGTCTTCCGATTGAAAGAGCGCACAGTAGTGCAGTAGGCGTGGCCTACCTACATATGTTGTCCAAATCTACTCTGATTGGCTGACTGTGCCGTTGTCTCGCGTCTCCCCGCCCCACACTAAAGCAGAGGAAAGAAAGGCTGAGCGAGCAGCGTGCCAGATGAGAACAGCTTTAATAAAGTAACGCATAGTATTTTATTGTAAGTAACGGGAACGGCGTTATAACGATGTAAAAAGTAATTAGTTAGATTACTCGTTACTAAAAAAAGTAACGCCGTTATTTCTAACGCCGTTATTCCCATCACTGTACACAAGGAAATGTGATCTACAAACAACCACATACAGTCCTGTGTAAGTCTTAGGCACATATAAAGAAATGTTGTTGACCAAAAATGGTTTAAAAATAATTAAATGAAATGTTTGAACATAAACCCATAAGAACTCACGGTGACACAGGTCTCAAACACTCATTAAATGTTCTAGAAAGTTCCTTATACAGCTTTATCCTTGACTTTAACTCATGAACAAAAACAGTCAGAGTGATTTATTTTCAAATGAGGAATAAAATTTATTTCTATTTTTAAATTAAATTTAATTTAATTTGTTTTACCATAAATGCCCAATGTAACATTACAAATTTTTGACATTACGAGGTTGTATTAAAAAAAAAAGTCAGAAATGTGTTTGATGAGATCCATTTGGTTTGGTTTGTTTCCCCCATAATTTTCCCTTAAGGACAAATGAGTCCAGGTTCTTATGGGTTAAAAAAATACTATAAACAGTAATCAGTGAGTTATAATAAATGAAACAAAGTCAATATTTGGTGTGAGGCGACCCTTTGCTTTAAAAAACAAACAAACAAACAAACAAAAACAACAACAGTAGTCTCAGGTACAATGAGTGAGAAAAAAACCCCTGAGGCTTAAGAAATAAATTCATGTGAAATAATTTTACATATTGTGTAAAAATTGCCTTTAAAATAGAATAATGTTTCCAAGTGTAATGAATGACATGATAGAACATTAAAATATAGTAAAATTGATTTCATTATATTTCACAAGCTGTTCTTGACTCAGCTTCCAGTCGCTGTGGTGGTATTATAAGGCTTTCAAGCAGTCTGCTTATCTTCGACTTCTCCAGAAAGGAGGATAACAATATATTAAATGCCTCATGGCATCAAAGGTCAATAGTTCATAGGACTTCCCTCAGTTTCAGTGAAAGAAAACAAAAGCAATTCCCTTTTACTTTCTTTCTGTAATATAATTTAACAGTGCACATGAATTCTATGCAACTCCTTTAATGGGAACGGGACATTTGGGAATTTGGGGCTTGGTGAGCGCCAAGAATAACTCCAATAGCCTGGATTTATGTTATTTTGAAAATTGGTTCTGACTCAGATAAGAGTGATGATTAAAAGCATATTAAAATGTTCCCTTTTCCAAAAGATAAACCTTTCAGCCCTGCCTTGTATGATGATATGCAAAGTTGTGTAATGCAACTATTCTGTCATGTAACTTTCTGAACTTCGGTGCTGGCTTGCATTAAGTACTGAATCCCAGTTGCCTAAAAATCCCCCGAGTCCATAGCCAGTACAGTATGTTGATATTTCTCTGGCCCATTTTAGTTTGGGGTTCTTTTTCTATGCTAAAGTATTGGCTTACTAGCTCACTGTATGATGGAGAAAGGCATCAGTACTATACACATTTTAATATTAAATTAAATATTCCTACATTTAAAAGAAAATCATTTTGAAATTACAAGCAGTATTTTGCACATCATGCTGATCAAGTTAAAACCTGTGAATCTCCTGAGACTCTGGAGCGTAATATGTGAAGAGAAAGGCACACATGCACTCATCCGGGATACTGATTGCTCTTAAAAGTGGATTTGTTGCTGAGCTGTGGCAAGCTGCTTAGTGCTAAAAGAGACCTAAAACTAATCCAGGGAAAAGATCACAGCCTAAGATACAGGGCATGAAGATATGCTAATGGAGGGCTCATGACATAAATCATGACAACAGAAATTATCAGTGGAGAGAACAGTGCTGAACATACACAAGCGATGCCTCAAGAGATCCCACTCAAAGCATGCAACTGCAGATCATGGGAAGTGGTGCCTTGGTGATCATATAACAAGGTTGCAAGTTCAAATCCCATCACTGCTAAGTTGCCACAGTCGGTACCCTAACCCCCATTGCTCAGATGTGTCCTCTTTCAGTTGTGAGTTGTTTTGTTAACAAGATTCAGCCAAAATGAGCAAATGTAAATCAAGAGCAAATAATATGATGTCGACCTTGATGATGGGATGCTTCAGTTTTGGTCCCTTGTTAAGCACAGGGTCATTCTTCCACATTTGGTTAGATGACACTGAAATCAAATGCTAAATGCTGTGTCTTGGGGTTGGTGTCTTAGAAGCATGGTTTTTCAATGCTGGTGGCTTCAGAACATGTGTCTTTGGGGCAGCTGTTTTTAAAACGTGTCTTGGGGGTTAGTATCTTGGGAGACAGCAATGGAGCATGTGTCTTGGGGATTGGTGTCTTTGAAACGTGTCTTGGGGCTGGTCTTTTGGAAGCATATGTTTTGGGGGTTGGTGTCTTTAAAGCATGTGTCTTGGATACTGGTATCTTAGAACCATTTGTCTTATTGACAAGTATCTTGGGAGCTTATGTCTTGCGGCTGGTGCCTTGGGGGCATGTGACTTGGAGGCTTGTACCTTGTTTACATGTATCTTTGGAGCATGTGTCTTGGAGGCTGGTTCCTTGGGAACATGTGTCTTGGTGGCATGTATCTTGGGGGTTGATATCTTGGGGACTGGTGTCTTGGGAGCATGTATGTGTCTTCAGGGATAGTGTCTTGGGTGCTGGTGAATTGGAAGTACCATATGCGTCTTGGAGTCTGATGTCTTGGGGGCCAGTGGCAGAGTTGAAATACGTGAGTGAAATTTGGCCCCAAGCTAAAGAACACATTCAGTCAGGACTGATATGAAGGGGCAACTCAACCTGTCTCACCATTAGACTTCATTTTAACCTGGCACCCACAGACTGATAGCAATCTAGCATGGGGAGAAGAACCTGACCTGGACAGGCCCCTGAACAAAACACTGATTTCCCCCTTCTGCATTTAGAATCCTAATAAAACCTGAAACAGGCAGGGTCATGTCAATCTCCTGTTGAATAATGGAACATATCTACTCGCAAAATTGGCCATGAGCCACAAAAATAATTGCTACTTTGGTTGACTCATGAAGGGTTATTTTCCCCATGTGCCCAAAGTAAAACACTGAAAACATTATCAGAGCACAATATTAGTCAGCAGGATATAAAGAGTCTATATCTCTGGTGGTTGAAACACCTTCTGTATTGTGATAATGTGCTTTCAGTATTTTTCTCCTCCAGAGAACATTCACTATTCATGGTTAGGTTCGGGGTACAGACAGATACTGTTAAGAGAAAGATTCATGAATGGAGACTCCTCACAGGCTGATGACGGTGAAAAGGAGAAAACTGCAGCCATAAAGCTCGTCAGAGCGATGGAAGGAAACAACAAACTATTATTATTATTATAAAAGAAGAAGCTCACACTACAATTCATGAATAATTAATACAGAAATCTGGGTAATTCCAAAACTGATTGCATGATTAATGCCCTGCTTATTTACAACCCCGATTCCAAAAAAGTTGGGACAAAGTACAAATTGTAAATAAAAATGGAATGCAATAATTTACAAATCTCAAAAACTGATATTGTATTCACAATAGAACATAGACAACATATCAAATGTCGAAAGTGAGACATTTTGAAATTTCATGTCAAATATTGGCTCATTTGAAATTTCATGACAGCAACACATCTCAAAAAAGTTGGGACAGGGGCAATAAGAGGCTGGAAAAGTTAAAGGTACAAAAAAGGAACAGCTGGAGGACCAAATTGCAACTCATTAGGTCAATTGGCAATAGGTCATTAACATGACTGGGTATAAAAAGAGCATCTTGGAGTGGCAGCGGCTCTCAGAAGTAAAGATGGGAAGAGGATCACCAATCCCCCTAATTCTGCGCCGACAAATAGTGGAGCAATATCAGAAAGGAGTTCGACAGTGTAAAATTGCAAAGAGTTTGAACATATCATCTACAGTGCATAATATCATCAAAAGATTCAGAGAATCTGGAAGAATCTCTGTGCGTAAGGGTCAAGGCCGGAAAACCATACTGGGTGTCCGTGATCTTCGGGCCCTTAGACGGCACTGCATCACATACAGGCATGCTTCTGTATTGGAAATCACAAAATGGGCTCAGGAATATTTCCAGAGAACATTATCTGTGAACACAATTCACCGTGCCATCCACCGTTGCCAGCTAAAACTCTATAGTTCAAAGAAGAAGCCGTATCTAAACACGATCCAGAAGCGCAGACGTCTTCTCTGGGCCAAGGCTCATTTAAAATGGACTGTGGCAAAGTGGAAAACTGTTCTGTGGTCAGACGAATCAAAATTTGAAGTTCTTTATGGAAATCAGGGACGCCGTGTCATTCGGACTAAAGAGGAGAAGGACGACCCGAGTTGTTATCAGCGCTCAGTTCAGAAGCCTGCATCTCTGATGGTATGGGGTTGCATTAGTGCGTATGGCATGGGCAGCTTACACATCTGGAAAGACACCATCAATGCTGAAAGGTATATCCAGGTTCTAGAGCAACATATGCTCCCATCCAGACGACGTCTCTTTCAGGGAAGACCTTGCATTTTCCAACATGACAATGCCAAACCACATACTGCATCAATTACAGCATCATGGCTGCGTAGAAGAAGGGTCCAGGTACTGAACTGGCCAGCCTGCAGTCCAGATCTTTCACCCATAGAAAACATTTGGCGCATCATAAAACGGAAGATACGACAAAAAAGACCTAAGACAGTTGAACAACTAGAATCCTACATTAGACAAGAATGGGTTAACATTCCTCTCCCTAAACTTGAGCAACTTGTCTCCTCAGTCCCCAGACGTTTACAGACTGTTGTAAAGAGAAAAGGGGATGTCTCACAGTGGGAAACATGGCCTTGTCCCAACTTTTTTGAGATGTGTTGTTGTCATGAAATTTAAAATCACCTAATTTTTCTCTTTAAATGATACATTTTCTCAGTTTAAACATTTGATATGTCATCTATGTTCTATTCTGAATAAAATATGGAATTTTGAAACTTCCACATCATTGCATTCTGTTTTTATTTACAATTTGTACTTTGTCCCAACTTTTTTGGAATCGGGGTTGTATTAACTTGCATTTTTCCATTTTGTTAATTCTTCTTGTTACAGCAGTTGTGTCTGTGTGAGCAACTCCTAAGTCATCTTCCTTATGAGTGATATCTTGGTTAATAAAATCAATTGCGATTTTTATACCAGTCCTCCAATAGCACATGCTTTGACAGTGGATGGGAAATGACTTGCTGCTCATATCGGAATCCGATTAGCGTCTGTTCTGAGATTACACAGTGACCACACACACCACTGATGATGAGGATATGGTGAAAGGGAGCATGATGACAACCTCTGCAGCTGACTCAGATCGTAACTGAGTGAATAATGATCCTCTCGGTGTGAAAGTAGACTCATTGTTTTTATGGCGCTGCCCTGAAAGTGATGTCTTTGAATCAATTTAAATTATTAATAATTTCAATAAATTAAACCATTTTGTGGTTAGAACATGAAAATTATGCATTTATATAATTATGTCATCACCAATAGCAAATTTTAGTGTAATTATGTTTCTTTATAACTAATGAGAAAGTAGAAAACTCTTCTTTGTCCTCTTTTGCTTGTGGAGGAGAAAATCTGTCTGGTTTAAATATTGTTTGTCTTGAGTTCCTTCCAGTTTCACACTTATTCATGCTCCAGAAAACAAACAGCACCAGGTCGATCACCTCACACCATCACACTAACCCCAGAGGAGCAGCTTGATTTGCTCTGTCACTCACATAAACAGAATTTATAGTGGACTTTCCAGAAGGTTCTGTGGGGAAATGCTCACCCTGAGGAGAAATGTGATGAAATGGCCAAACCTCATAAGACATGTAATAAGAACACGTTGACTCGATTTTTTTCCTCCCAGAAGGTCTGGGGAACTTTTTCTGATGGTGCGTCCCTGAATTCATTACTATGTGATGAAGAAATGTCTGGATCTCATGTCTGTGTTTGAGGGGGGGAAAAAAAGCCTGACATTTTCTTGGAATTAAAGATAAATAAACCTGACGAGAAAGGGTTGGTGCTTGCTGTAGGTATAACTGTTCTATTGTTTGTATTCACTGATGAATCCCATACCTAAACCCTCCAAAAGTTTTAGAGGTCACTTTTCAATCAGAGCCAAGTGACAATGATTGTTTTATGGGACTGGAGAAATACGACGAAAGCAGGCGTGTTTTCACACAGTGATCCAACATGAATCCAGCGTTTTCTGGAAACAGATATTCATCTTTGTTTCCAGCTAAATAAATGACTAGAATGAAAAAAAAAAAACACATTCAGTCACATTCAGTTAAACCACAACAACTCTATCAGGAAATGCAGTTGTCTTGTGAAAAGCAAAAAGAGTGATATGGGTCCTGAACTAGAGTGGAAGCGCATAGAAACTGGTATTTCTTCATGCGTCTCAGAGGAAGTAAGTGCTAGCCTTCACCCACCCTGATGTGATCGTGGAGAGCAAGCCAGTGGGAAGAAATTGAAAATTACTGAAATGGGAGAAAATGTGGGTAAAATTTGTTTTAAAAAAGAATACTATGCAATAACAAAGTGAACTAAGTCTTGCTCTGCCATCTAATTATTTATTAGCATGTCCTTGACTTCCCCAAGCCACGTGCACGTGTATCACCTGTCCTGCAGCACAAAGGACGAAAAAATGTGAAATAGATTCACCATGAACAGAAAACACAAAGGAATGATGTAAAACATAATGTGTCCACTGAACCAAGGTGCAAGGCCCTATTGTTTTCCAAAGGATGATTCTTCTTCTTCAAGACTTGGCCATTTTTGAGGTGGTTCTCATGGGCAAAAACTCACGAAATTTGGTATACACATCAGTCCTGGTCACCATTACTCAGAGATAGAGGCTTAGCCCCAGGTGTGTCTGGGGACTCCACAACGCCCCCACGTGTCATTGAGACTTTTGCCCGGTATATAGTTTCACCTACCCATGATAAATTTGGTAGGGGTGTGGGGTGACTCAAGATGAACAAAATTGTAATGTACATTGTATTAGCCAAACTCAACAGGAAGTGAGTTATTTTTGGTTTGTGTGTTTTGACACGTGTTACATTTTGATGTTCTCCTCCTAGGCAGTTCGTTGGATTCATGCCAGATTTGGTATACCGGAGGTGCTCGGGCCCTTCATCACCGCTTGCAGCTATATTCATTGTGATTGTAACAATTGATTGTGTAATCTTTGTAAACATGTGCTGTCTGGTTTCTTTGAACCAGCTAATTAACTAACCAGCTACTAACGCCAGCTCGCTAATCAGCCAACGAACATTTTTGGCTTAGTTAATTAGCCACACAAAAATTTAAAACCAAACCTATACAATTAAATGCTACATTTTCAAAATGTTCATTAAATATTACACCTTTCTTCTTTTGGACAGGAAATTACATTAGATTGCTCCGTCTTCTGGGTAAGGTTTGAGGTCTACAGTAATAGTGAGTTGGACTTCTGATGCTTCAAGCTTTGACTTTGACCAATATAACAATATGCAATATAAAGTGCAATATCTTTCCTGCTCCCCCCCCACACTTACCCTAACCCCACTTCTACACCCCCTTTCCCCTCCCCCCTTCCTCTCTTCCCCATATTCTCTTCTTTTATATTTGTATATGTAAACACTTAATTTATTTTAATTTATCTAGAAATTTTCCTCTATTTCTTTTCTCTGTTTATCTGTAATGATGCTGCTGGAATCTTAATTTCCCTGAGGGAACCCTCCCAAAGGGATCAATAAAGTTTTATCTAATCTAATCTAATAAACTTTATTTAGCTAATAAAGTAATGTATGACATATGCCTTTACTATGGTGAGCAGGATTTAAGCCTATATCCACAAGCGGTGGTGATGAGCCCGATCACCTCTGGTTCTGTCCAGGTCCAAATGGTGGCACTATACCAGAGGGTCACTTTGGGCATGTGGATATCATCAGGACCATCATATCCTATAACCTGTGAAGTTTGAGCCATATCAGGCAATGCATGGTGAATTTATGACACATTTCCTGTTTATGCGGCATAACATATACATTTATTGTTTCACCTTTTCAACATCTTGCAAGATATCACAAATCCCTTCGTAATTCAAAATCAGCAACATCTTGACATCACGTATACTAAATCTGGCATGAAACCAAAACAGTGCCCTGGAGGAGAACATCAAAATGTAACACGTGTCAAAACGCACAAAACCAAAAACAACTCACTTCCTGTTGAGTGCAGCTAATACAATGAACATTACAGTTTTGTTCATTTTGGGGCACCCCACACACCTACCAAATTTGAAGTCTCAATGACATGGGGGCACTATGGAGTCCCCTGGACACACCCAGGGCCAAGCCTCTATCCCTGAGTAGCGGCGGCCAGGACTGACGTGTGTACCAAATTTCATGAGTTTTTGCCCATGGGAACCAACTCAAAAATGGCCGTCTTGAAGAAAAAAAAAAAAATAATAATAATAATAATATAATTAATAAGGGGGGCGGCACGGTGGTGTAGTGGTTAGCGCTGTCGCCTCACAGCAAGAAGGTCCTGGGTTCGAGCCCCGGGGCCGGCGAGGGCCTTTCTGTGTGGAGTTTGCATGTTCTCCCCGTGTCCGCGTGGGTTTCCTCCGGGTGCTCCGGTTTCCCCCACAGTCCAAAGACATGCAGGTTAGGTTAACTGGTGACTCTAAATTGAGCGTAGGTGTGAATGTGAGTGTGAATGGTTGTCTGTGTCTATGTGTCAGCCCTGTGATGACCTGGCGACTTGTCCAGGGTGAACCCCGCCTTTCGCCCGTAGTCAGCTGGGATAGGCTCCAGCTTGCCTGCAACCCTGTAGAAGGATAAAGCGGCTAGAGATGAATGAGATAATTAATAAGAAGAATCCTTAGAGAAGCAATAGGGCCTTGCACCTCCAGTGGTCGGACCCTAAATAGCAAGAGAAAGTCAAGAATGCATTAATACAGTAATTTAGTTCTTCCAACTTCTTTCAAACTGCAAAGGCCTGCTGGGATGACTGTGTAGATTACTTACTTATTCAGAATTATTATTCATCCATGAAAATATGACCTCTTGTCACTTTATGCAGTGATCTCCCAGGAAATGTGAAGGTCGTTGTATATTTGGGGAGGTTAATCAGCTCTGTTTAATGTCATAAATGTGGGTTACACCTCATTATGAAAATCAGTGACATTTAAACACGTGTGCATCAGAGCAGAAAACAAGAACACCATTAGCTCAAGAGAGAGAAAGAAACACTTAAGTGGCCACTAGGAAGGTTATATAACTTAATGATTTACTGGCTGACTGAATTAGAGCAAAAATACATCATGGAAGGGAAAGGGCTCTTTCTGTGTTGTGAAATTGGAAAGCCACTCTGCTTACCCTCGAAACCAACGGTGGAACTCAGTACAGCTGATAGAAGTGTGTTAATTTTATTAAGCAAGTATTACAAGAAATTTGAAGACATTTATATTAAAAAGGTACAGCCCCAAATCAGAAACAGTTGGCATGGTATGTTGAAATTTAAATTAAAACTGAAAACAATGACTTGTAAATAATCTTTGATCTGTCTCACACTCAAAACAATACAACAGCATATTATTTGTAATATTATTACCTCATTAATTTTATTTTATTTTTCAAAATAAACACATTTCAATTTTGATTCTTGCAACACATTTAAAAAAAAGTTGGGATGGTTACCACTCATACCATTTCCCACTTTATAATGTTCCCATTCCTTCTCCCAACACTTAAAAGATGTTCAGGGACTGAAGACTCCAAGTGATGAAGTGTTTCAGGTGTTATTTCGTCCCATTCTTCATGCAAACAGTTCGGGGTCGTCATTGTCATATTTTTCATTTCTAAATTCTCCACACATTCTCTATTGGGGACAGAGAGGACTCTTCTTCCACAGCCACGCCTTTGTAATGTGAGCAGAATGTGGTTTTGCATTGTCTTGTTGAAATCTCCCTGGTAAAGACGTCGTCTTGAAGGCAGCAGATGTTGCTCCAAAATCTCAGTGTACTTTTCTGCATTAATGCTCCATCACAGAAGTGTAAGTTACCTTCACTAAGGGCACTGACCCAGCGCCATACCATGACACACCCTGGCTTTAGGACTTGTTCCTGGTAACAGTCTGGATGGTCCTTTTCCTCTTTGGTCCAGAGCACACGGCGTTCATTTCTTAAAAAAAAAACCTGGAATACTGGTCCATCTGACCACAGTACCCGTTCCCAGTGTGTGATGGTCCATCCCAGACACCTCCGAGCCCAGAGAAGTCAACGGCGCTTCTGGACACAGTTAACATAAGGCTTCCTTTTTCCACAGTAAAGTTTTAACTGGTGTTTGTGGATGTAGCTCCGTATTGTAGCTTGATAAAGGTTTTCCAGAGTGATCCCGAGCCCATGTGGTTCTATCAGCTGTAGATGAATGAGGGTTCTTGATGCCGTCTGAGGGATCGGAGATCACGGGGGGTCAGATTAGGCTTGAGCCCTTTACACACTGAAATTCCTCCAGATTCCTTGAATGGTTTAATGATATTAGTCACCTGTTTCATATCACATCATTATTTAATTGTTTTACCTCATTATTTGCCCTAAATTTTCCCTGTCCCAACTTTTTTTGGAATGTGTTGCAGGTCTGAAGCTCAGGAATGGATGTATATTAACAAATGAAATTAAATTGACCAAAAAACATGAAATATCTCGGGTTCATTCTGTCTGCAATGAAATACAAGTTAAAGTACATTTAAAAGTCAGAACTTTCTTTTTTATTTGCATTTTCAATAGTGTCCCAATTGTTTCTGATTCAGGGTTGTACAGTGCCTTGCAAAAGTATTCATACCCCTTGAACTTTTTCACATTTTTCCACCTTACAACCACGAACTTAAAAGTTTTTTATTGAGATTTTATGTGATAGACCAACACAGAGTAGCACAGAATTGTGAAGTGAAACAAAAATGATAAATGGTCTTCAAAATTTTAAACAAATAAAAATCTGAAAAATGTGGTGTGCATTAGTATTCAGCCCCCCTGCATCAATACTTTGTAGAGCCACCTTTTGCTGCAATTACAGCTGCAAGTCTTTTGTGGTATGTCTCTACCAGCTTTGCACATCTAGACACTGAAATTTTTGCCCATTCTTCTTTGCAAAATAGCTCAAGCTCAGCCAGATTGGATGGAGAGCGTCTGTGAACAGCAATTTTCAAGTCTTGCCACAGATGCTCAATGGGATTTAGGTCTGGACTTTGACTGGGCCATTCTAACACATGAATATTCTTTGATCTAAACCATTCCATTGTAGCTCTGGCTGTATGTTTAGGGTCATTGTCTTGCTGGAAGGTGAATCTCCTTCCCAGTCTCAAGTCTTTTGCAGCCTCCAACAGGTTTTCTTCCAGGATTGCCCTGTATTTAGCTCCATCCATCTTCCCATCAACTCTGACCAGCTTCCCTGTCCCTGCTGAAGAAAAGCATCCCCGTAGCATGATGCTGCCACCACCATGTTTCACAGTGGGGATGGTGTGTGCAGGGTGATGAGCAGTGTTAGTTTTCCGCCACACATAGCGCTTTGCATTTAGGCCAAAAAGTTCAACTTTGGTCTCATCTGACCAAAGCACCTTCTTCCACATGTTTCTGTGTCCCCTACATGGCTTCTTATGCCTGTCTTTCAACAATGGCTTTCTTCTTGCCACTCTTCCAAAAAGGCCAGATTTGTGGAGTGTACGACTTATAGTTGTCCTGTGCACAGATTCTCCCACCTGAGCTGTGGATGTTAGGACTAGGACTGTTTTGGCCTCTAGAGGCCGCTGTTATTTCCTTTTCATGTCGTGTTTATTTTGGCCTCTAGAGGCCGCCACTGTTCCTGTGTTTTGTGTTTGTGTTAATTGCCTAATTATCTTCACCTGTGTCCTTAATTAGTTTGTCTATTTATACCCCTGAGTTCAGTCCTCTTGTCACGGAGTCTTTGTGCTGTTATGTTTATCTCCAGTTTCCTTTGTACTGTGTTTTTTGATCTTCTTAGCTTTTGAATTTTTGCACTTTGCTTTTCTTTTGGATTATACTCTTTGGTTTTTTTTTGTCTTTTGTTTTGCCCTGTATATAGTGTATATAGTTTAAATAAACCTTTTGATTCTTTTTCTACTTCCGCCTCACGCCTCTGCATTTGAGTCATCCCCCTGGTGGCCTAGTGGGGGTTTGCTGGATTATCACACCAACGAACCAGGTTCGAATCCCAGCAAAACCCTAACAGAAAGACTCCGTCATGACCGACTCAGCAGAGGCTGCTTCAACTGTCTACCCGGCCAACCTTCAGGGAATTATGGCAGCTTTGACACGCTTCGGAGCGACCATGGACGCTCATGGACGTACGCTCACCAGCCAACGTGAGGCCCTCGCTCGCCACGAGGAACTGCTTCAGCAAATTGGGAAAACCCTGGCACAGCTGACATCTCTGCCTGCATCTCCTGCTCCTGATCCAGTTCCTGCTCCTGATCCAGCTCCCACTCCTGCTCCAGTGCCTCCTGCAATGCTGCCTTCTTCACCTCGCGAACCCAGCCTTCCTGCACCACAGAGGTATGACGGCAAGCACAGTGAGTGCCGAGAGTTCCTTACCCAGTGTCAACTCACCTTTGAGCTTCAGCCTACCACCTACACTACGGATCGCCGCAAGATTGCCTTTGTGATCACCTTATTAGCTGGTAAGGCGCGAGCCTGGGCTACTGCTATCTGGCAAAGACAGGGACCTGAGTGCTTTGATTTCCAGCTGTTTTCTGAAGAGATGCTTCGGGTCTTCGATCAGGCAGACATCAGTACCGACGCAGCCCGAAAGCTCATGTCCATCCGGCAAGGAGGAAGCGTCGCAGATTACGCCATCTCGTTCCGAACACTCGCAGCAGTAAGTGGATGGAACGAGACTGCCCTGGTGTCAGCCTTCCACCATGGTCTGTCTGACCCCATCAAGGACGGTCTGGCCTCTATTGGATGCCCAAGTGACCTCGAAACCCTCATCTCACATGCTATTCGTCTGGACAACAGGATGAGAGAACGCCACCAAGCCTTGAGCCCCCCCAGCCTCCCTACCTCTACCTGGAGACCGTCTACCTCCTTCAGTGACTGTCCAGAACCCATGCAAGTGGGTCGTACTCGCCTCTCCGCATCTGAGAGGGAGCGCAGAAGGAGGGACAAGTGCTGCATCTACTGTGGCAAGCCTGGTCACTTCCGAGCATCATGTCCCGAACTCTTGGGAAAAGGACCGCCCCGTCCAGCCGAGGGAGGGTTGTGACGGGGCCTACCCTCTCTCCCGGACTCCCTGGTCAAGGAATCTACATCCCGGTCTCCATCTCCTGGGGTGAGTCTGTCCACTCTTGTCAAGCTTTGATAGACTCAGGGGCGGCTGGGAACTTTATGGATATTCACTTCGCCCAAAGCATCAATATTCCGACTGCACCTCTTGAAGTCCCACTGTCTGTGTCTGCCCTCGATGGCCAAGCGTTAGGTGATGGAAGAGTCACCCAAGTTACTTCTCCAGTTTTCCTCCAGTCTCAAGGTCACAAGGAAGAAATATCCCTGCACCTGATTCCTTCACCTGAGTTCCCAGTTATTCTAGGCCTTCCTTGGCTTACTCGCCACAACCCTCGCATAGACTGGGTAACAAGCCAGGTTGTGGAATGGGGCCCTGCATGCCATGCCTCTTGTCTGCTCTCTAGCTCTCCTGTGTCTCCTGCCGAGCCCCCTGATCTCACCGAGTTATCTCAAGTTCCCACAGAGTACTGGGATCTCAAGGAGGTATTCAGCAAGAGCAGGGCCGCCGTTCTTCCTCCGCACCGGGCCTACGACTGTGCCATCGACTTGCTCCCTGGGACTACCCCTCCTCGTGGCAGACTGTTTTCACTCTCTCAGCCAGAACGCAAGGCCATGGAGGAATACCTCAAAGATGCCCTGGTCTCTGGGTTTATTCGACCCTCCACTTCACCTGCTGGAGCCGGCTTCTTCTTTGTCGGCAAGAAGGATGGGGGGCTCCGACCATGTATTGATTACAGGGGCCTGAATAAGATCACTGTGCGCAACCGATATCCCCTTCCGCTGATGTCCACAGCTTTCGACCTGCTCCAAGGCGCCACCGTCTTCACCAAGTTGGACCTACGGAACGCATACCACCTCATCCGTATCCGACAGGGAGACGAGTGGAAGACTGCCTTTAACACCCCGTCTGGGCACTACGAATACCAGGTGATGCCCTTCGGACTCACCAACGCACCAGCTGTTTTTCAGGCCCTAATCAACGACGTCTTAAGGGACATGATTAACCTATACGTTTTTGTCTACCTCGACGACATCCTTATCTTTTCCAAGACCGTGCAGGAGCACCGCCACCATGTCCGCCAGGTTCTCCAGAGGCTGCTACAGAACAATCTGTTCGCCAAGGCCCAGAAATGCGAATTTCATGTTCCCGAGGTCTCCTTTCTGGGATTTATTGTACGGACAGGCCAACTCCAAATGGACCCTGCCAAGACCCTGGCCGTCCGGGACTGGCCTACTCCCAAGTCCGTTAAGGAGGTTCAGCGGTTCTTAGGATTCGCTAACTTCTACCGCAAGTTCATCAGGAACTTCAGTTCTGTGGCAGCACCCATGTCAGACCTCACCAAAGGGACAGGTGGATCTTATGGCTGGTCTCCTCAGGCAGAAAAGGCGTTCAAAGACCTCAAGGACCGCTTCTGCACGGCACCCATTCTGGTTCTCCCGGACACCTCCCAACCATTCATCGTGGAGGTGGACGCCTCGGACAGTGGTGTCGGCGCAGTGCTCTCTCAACGTTCGGAAGGAAAGCTGCACCCCTGCGCTTACTTCTCCCACCGCCTGAGTCCTGCTGAGTCCCGGTACGATGTGGGGGATCGAGAACTGCTAGCGGTCAAACTGGCCCTTGAGGAGTGGAGGCACTGGCTGGAGGGAGCACAACATCCATTCCTGGTTTGGACTGACCACAAGAACCTGGAGTACCTCCAGCAAGCCAAGAGACTGAACCCTCGACAGGCTAGGTGGGCCCTGTTTTTCAGTCGGTTTGACTTCACCCTCTCATACCGCCCCGGCTCCAAGAACACCAAACCTGACGCACTGTCCAGACTGTTCTCTGCCACTAACAGGGAGAATGAAGTCGGGCCTATTATCCCTGTGTCCCGGATTGTGGCCCCTGTCCGCTGGGGTATTGAGGAGGCTGTCCGACGAGCCCAACGCCAAGACCCCGGTCCTGGGACGGGGCCACCAGGCCTCTTGTACGTCCCACATCAAGCCCGGGCCAAGGTTCTCCAGTGGGGTCACTCTTCCCCTCTCACCGCCCACCCGGGAGCTCGGAGGACCCTGGACTTCCTGAAAAGACGCTTCTGGTGGCCTAACATGGAGAAGGAAGTAAGGTCATTTGTCCTGTCCTGTGAGGTTTGCACCAGAACCAAGAACCCACGACAGCGTCCCCAGGGTCTCCTGCATCCTCTGACCATTCCCCGGCGTCCCTGGTCCCACGTGGCAGTCGACTTTATCACGGGTCTCCCTGAGTCACAAGGTAACACGGTCATTTTGGTCTTAGTTGACAGATTCTCCAAGGCCTGCCGCTTCATACCACTGTGCAAACTCCCCTCTGCTCTTGAAACTGCGAAACTTTTGTTTAATCATGTCTTCCGAGTCTTTGGTCTTCCACAGGACATCGTCTCAGACCGAGGGCCCCAGTTCTCCTCCCGAGTGTGGCACGGGTTCTGCAAGGTCATCGGAGCCACTGCCAGCCTCTCCTCTGGGTTTCACCCACAGTCCAATGGTCAGACGGAGAGGCTCAACCAGGACCTGGAAACCACCCTGCGAGGCCTGGCTATGGATAACCCGACATCGTGGAGCACCTGGCTGCCATGGGCGGAGTACGCCCACAACACCCTGCAGTCATCGGCCACCAAGCTGTCGCCATTCCCGTGCCAATTCGGGTTCCAGCCACCTCTGTTCCCGGACCAGGAGGAGGACGCGGGGGTGCCCTCGGTCAACCAATATGTGAGACGGTGTCGCAAGACCTGGAGCAAGGTCAGGAAGACCCTCATACAGACCTCCAGAACCAACCAGACTCAGGCCAACCGCCATAGAAGACCTGCACACGCTTTCCGCCCTGGGCAGCGTGTTTGGCTGTCCACTAAGGACCTTCCACTGCGGGTGGAGAACCGCAAGCTTGCTCCTCGCTACATTGGCCCCTTCAAGGTGGTGCGCAGGGTGAACCCTGTCTCCTACCGGCTCCAGTTGCCCCGGACTCTGAGGATCAACCCCACTTTCCATGTTTCCCTGTTACGGCCCGTACTGACGTCTACGTATGCCCCTGCCCCTAGGAACCCCCCACCCCCCCGCATCTTCCAGGGGCAGACTGTGTTCACTGTGAATCGCCTGCTTGACTCCCGCCGGGTCCGCGGCGGGTTACAATATCTGGTGGACTGGGAGGGCTATGGTCCTGAGGAGCGCTGCTGGGTTCCTGCTCGGGATGTCCTTGATAAAGAACTATGTCGGGACTTCCATTCGGCCCATCCGGATCGCCCTGGGAACGTCAGGAGACGCTCCTAGAGGGGGGGGTCCTGTTAGGACTAGGACTGTTTTGGCCTCTAGAGGCCGCTGTTATTTCCTTTTCATGTCGTGTTTATTTTGGCCTCTAGAGGCCGCCACTGTTCCTGTGTTTTGTGTTTGTGTTAATTGCCTAATTATCTTCACCTGTGTCCTTAATTAGTTTGTCTATTTATACCCCTGAGTTCAGTCCTCTTGTCACGGAGTCTTTGTGCTGTTATGTTTATCTCCAGTTTCCTTTGTACTGTGTTTTTTGATCTTCTTAGCTTTTGAATTTTTGCACTTTGCTTTTCTTTTGGATTATACTCTTTGGTTTTTTTTTGTCTTTTGTTTTGCCCTGTATATAGTGTATATAGTTTAAATAAACCTTTTGATTCTTTTTCTACTTCCGCCTCACGCCTCTGCATTTGAGTCATCCCCCTGGTGGCCTAGTGGGGGTTTGCTGGATTATCACACCAACGAACCAGGTTCGAATCCCAGCAAAACCCTAACAGTGGATTTCTGCAGCTCCTCCAGAGTGATCATGGGCCTCTTGGCTGCTTCTCTGACCAGTGCTCTCCTTGCTCGCTCTGTCAGTTTAGGTGGATGGCCATGTCTTGGTAGGTTTGCAGTTGTGCCATACTTTTTCCATTTTTGAATGATGGATTGAACAGTGCTTCTTGAGATGTTCAGAGCTTGGGATATTTTTTTATAACCTAACCCTGCTTTAAACTTCTCCAGAACTTTATCCCTGACCTGTCTGGTGAGTTCTTTGGTCTTCATGATGCTGTTTGTTCTTCAGTGTTCTCTAACAAACCACTGAGGCCTTCACAGAACAAGTGTCTTTATGCTGAGAGTAAATTACACACAGTAGGACTCTATTAACTAATTAGACGACTTCTGAAGGCAATTGATTGCACTGGATTGTATTTAGAGGTATCAGAGTACAGGGGGCTGAATACTAATGCACACCACATTTTTCAGATTTTTATTTGTTTAAATTTTTGAAGACCATTTATCATTTTCATTTCACTTCACAATTATGTGCTACTCTGTGTTGGTCTATCACATAAAATCTCAATAAAAAACTTTTAAGTTTGTGGTTGTAAGGTGGAAAAATGTGAAAAAGTTCAACGGGTATGAATACTTTTGCAAGGCACTGTATATACAGTTTACTCGCACTCATTTTTAACCCAAACAGAACTGTATAATACTAAAGTCATTGTTTATTTTTGTTATTTTTGTGACTAGAGTTCAAATCCCAGGCCTTCCTGGGCCCTGAACTTCAACAGCTACAGTGGTGCTTGAAAGTTTGTGAACCCTTTAGAATTTTCTATATTTCTGCATAAATATGACCTAAAACATCATCAGATTTTCACACAAGTCCTAAAAGTAGATAAAGAGAACCCAGTTAAACAAATGAGACAAAAATTTTATACTTGGTCATTTATTTATTGAGGAAAATGATCCAATATTACATATCTGTGAGTGGCAAAAGTATGTGAACCTCTAGGATTAGCAGTTAATTTGAAGGTGAAATTAGAGTCACGTGTTTTCAATCAATGGGATGACAATCAGGTGTGAGTGGGCACCCTGTTTTATTTAAAGAACAGGGATCTATCAAAGTCTGATCTTCACAACACATGTTTGTGGAAGTGTATCATGGCACAAACAAAGGAGATTTCTGAGGACCTCAGAAAAAGCGTTGTTGATGCTCATCAGGCTGGAAAAGGTTACAAAACCATCTCTAAAGAGTTTGGACTCCACCAATCCACAGTCAGACAGATTGTGTACAAATGGAGGAAATCCAAGACCATTGTTACCCTCCCCAGGAGTGGTCGACCAACAAAGATCACTCCAAGAGCAAGGCGTGTAACATTCGGTGAGGTCACAAAGGACCCCAGGGTAACTTCTAAGCAACTGAAGGCCTCTCTCACATTGGCTAATGTTAATGTTCATGAGTCCACCATCAGGAGAACACTGAACAACAATGGTGTGCATGGCAGGGTTGAAAGGAGAAAGCCACTGCTCTCCAAAAAGAACATTGCTGCTCGTCTGTGGTTTGCTAAAGATCATGTGGACAAGCCAGAAGGCTATTGGAAAAATGTTTTGTGGATGGATGAGACCAAAATAGAACTTTTTTGGTTTAAATGAGAAGCATTATGTTTGGAGAAAAGAAAACACTGCATTCCAGCATAAGAACCTTATCCCATCTGTGAAACATGGTGGTGGTAGTATCATGGTTTGGGCCTGTTTTGCTGCGTTTAGGCCAGGATGGCTTGCCACCCTTGATAGAACAATGAATTCTGAATTATACCAGCGAATTCTAAAGGAAAATGTCAGGACATCTGTCCCTGAACTGAATCTCAAGAGAAGGTGGGTCATGCAGCAAGACAACGACCCTAAGCACACAAGTCGTTCTACCAAAGAATGGTTAGAGAAGAATAAAGTTAATGTTTTGGAATGGCCAAGTCAAAGTCCTGACCTTAATCCAATCAAAATGTTGTGGAAGGACCTGAAGTGAGTAGTTCATGTGAGGAAACCCACCAACATCCCAGAGTTGAAGCTGTTCTGTATGGAGGAACGGGCTAAAATTCCTCCAAGCCGGTGTGCAGGACTGATCAACAGTTACCGCAAACGTTTAGTTGCAGTTATTGCTGCACAAGGGGGTCACACCAGATACTGAAAGCAAAGGTTCATATACTTTTGCCACTCACAGATATGTAATATTGGATCATTTTCCTCAATAAATAAATGACCAAGTATAATATTTTTGTCTCATTTGTTTAACTGGGTTCTCTTTATCTACTTTTAGGACTTGTGTGAAAATCTGATGATGTTTTAGGTCATATTTATGCAGAAATATAGACAATTCTAAAGGGTTCACAAACTTTCAAGCACCACTGTATATTTTGTTCTCTGACTTTAATAGTGAGGGAAATAAGTATTCCAAAACTTTTGATTTTGTTATTTAATATACTTGCAGTCTATCAAAAGCCACAGCAAAGACATTAAACATCAGTGTCTGTAGAACTGTACCGATAGTACGGTACACAGGTGGAAAGTTCATGGAAACACAACTGTCCCCAAACAGGTGTGACACACAGGATTTCATAACATGCTCTAAGACTAATAATAATAATAATAATAATAATAATAATAATGAAGGTAAGAGAGGAGACAGCAGTCAGTGGAAAAGACTTGCATGGTGATCTGAAAGCAGCAGAAACAACAGTTACACAGAGAACACTTACTTGTACTTGTATTAGAGAAGCTCTTGGATATGGCTGCCCACCATCAAAACTGGTCACATTCCGCAGCATGCCCCCCCCCCCCCCCCCCCCCCCCCCAGCTCTCTTGTCTATAGCCATGACTTTGCCTTGCTCATGTCAGATGCTGGTGCAGCCGGTCACTAACTCCAAGTCCTTCTCAACGCACCTCAACCAAGTAACTCGTTGTGCTCCAACTAAGCGGTGACCATGCCGTGGCGTCCACTCTAGTAGATACTTTAGTAGGTGTGAGTTGTTCATCCGAACAACATGCCCATACCATCTCAACCATCTCACTGCCAGGTGACTTCAGATTGGGTTTTGACTGGTTCTCTGTAGCACTTCAATGTTGCTTACTCGATGGAAGAATCAAACACAGAGAACAATACACAATAGATTCCAATGTAATCATCTCCTACACCTCTCACAAAACTCCTCTGCTAAATAAGAAGCACAGAGATGTGCATCTAAAAGCATTAAGACAAATTAGAACCCGTTCTGTACAATGTGATCACTCAAAACAAAAATAGAAGACTTTGGCAATAATTCAGCTCACCATGTTTAGAAAAATAAGGGCTACATGCATGATCCCAAGAACATCATACCCACAGTGAAGCATGGTGGTGGGAGTAGCATGAAATGGGGATGCTTCTCTGAAGTACTGGAACATTTCATATCATCAAAAGAAACATGAATAGGCTGATATACTGACATTGGCCAAAAAAATGAATCTGGGGAGAAGATACAGTTAGGTCCATAAATATTTGGACAGAAACAACATTTTTCTAATTTTGGTTCTGTACATAACCACAATGGGGCGGCACGGTGGTGTAGTGGTTAGCGCTGTCACCTCACAGCAAGAAGGTCTGGGTTCGAGCCCCGTGGCCGGCGAGGGCCTTTCTGTGCGGAGTTTGCATGTTCTCCCCGTGTCCGCGTGGGTTTCCTCCGGGTGCTCCGGTTTCCCCCACAGTCCAAAGACATGCAGGTTAGGTTAACTGGTGACTCTAAATTGAGCGTAGGTGTGAATGTGAGCGTGAATGGTTGTCTGTGTCTATGTGTCAGCCCTGTGATGACCTGGCGACTTGTCCAGGGTGAACCCTGCCTTTCACCCGTAGTCAGCTGGGATAGGATCCAGCTCGCCTGCAACCCTGTAGAACAGGATAAAGCGGCTAGAGATAATGAGATGAGATATAGCCACAAATTTGAACAAAACAATTCAGATGCAGTTGAAGTTCAGACTTTCAGCTTTAATTCAGTGGGTTGAACAAAATGATTGCATAAAAATGTGAGGAACTAAAGCATTTTTTAAACACAATCCCTTCATTTCAGGGGCTCAAAAGTAATTGGACAAATTAAATAATTGTAAATAAAATGTTCATTTCTAATACTTGGTTGAAAACCCTTTGTTGGCAATGACTGCCTGAAGTCTTGAACTCATGGACATCACCAGACGCTGTGTTTCCTCCTTTTTAATGCTCTGCCAGGCCTTTACTGCAGCGGTTTTCAGTTGCTGTTTGTTTGTGGGCCTTTCTGTCTGAAGTTTAGTCTTTAACAAGTGAAATGCTGCTCAATTGGGTTGAGATCAGGTGACTGACTTGGCCATTCAAGAATATTCCACTTCTTTGCTTTAATAAACTCCTGGGTTGCTTTGGCTTTATGTTTTGGGTCATTGTCCATCTGTATTATGAAACGCCGACCAATCAGTTTGGCTGGATTTGAGCACACAGTATGTCTCTGAATACCTCAGAATTCATCCGGCTGCTTCTGTCCTGTGTCACATCATCAATAAACACTAGTGACCCAGTGCCACTGGCAGCCATGCATGCCCAAGCCATCACACTGCCTCCGCCATGTTTTACAGATGATGTGGTATGCTTTGGATCATGAGCTGTACCACACCTTCGCCATACTTTTTTCTTTCCATCATTCTGGTAGAGGTTGATCTTGGTTTCATCTGTCCAAAGAACGTTCTTCCAGAACTGTGCTGGCTTTTTTAGATGTTTTTTAGCAAAGTCCAATCTAGCCTTTTTATTCTTGAGGCTTATGAGTGGCTCGCACCGTGCAGTGAACCCTCTGTATTTACTTTCATGCAGTCTTCTCTTTATGGTTGATTTGGATACTGATACGCCTACCTCCTGGAGAGTGTTGTTCACTTGGTTGGCTGTTGTGAAGGGGTTTCTCTTCACCATGGAAATTATTCTGCAATCATCCACCACAGTTGTCTTTTGTGGGCGCCCAGGTCTTTTTGCATTGATGAGTTCACCAGTGCTTTCTTTCTTTCTCAGGGTGTACCAAACTGTAGATTTTGCCACTCCTAATATTGTAGCAATTTCTCGGATGGGTTTTTTCTGTTTTCGCAGCTTAAGGATGGCTTGTTTCACCTGCATGGAGAGCTCCTTTGACCGCATGTTTTCTTCACAGCAAAATCTTCCAAATGCAAGCACCACACCTCAAATCAACTCCAGGCCTTTTATCTGCTTAATTGAGAATGACATAACGAAGGAATTGCCCACACCTGCCCATGAAATAGCCTTTGAATCAATTGTCCAATTACTTTTGGTCCCTTTAAAAACAGGGTGGCACATGTTAAGGAGCTGAAACTCCTAAACCCTTCATCCAGTTTTAATGTGGATTCCCTCAAATGAAAGCTGAAAGTCTGGACTTTATGTCCATGTCCATTATATAACTATAACCGGAATATGTTTCAGTAAACAGGTAAAAAAAAACAAAATTTGTGTCAGTGTCCAAATATATATGGACCTCACTGTAGCTGTTTCAACAAGCCAGTTACGCCAAACATCCAGCCAAAATAATTCAAGAGTTTTTTTTTTTTTAACAGTTGTGTAAGAAGGCTGTGCATGGCCTCACCAATTTCCTGAATCCCACTGAACATGTTGAAATTACAAGTCCATCAGCAGGACCCTTGTAACCTTGGAGGATTTCAGATAATCTGATGAATGGGCCAAACCTGAACCACAATGCTACAAGAAAGCTAATTATTTCTTACTGTAAGCATATTGAAGTTGTGTTTACCAACAACAGCTTTGGACCAACATACTACTATTAATTTTTGTTTTCTATCACAGAAGACACTTTTGGAAACCCCAGGCCAGTGTCTCCGAAGTCAAATCTCAACAAGAAAGACATTTAATGAATGTGCATTCAGTTCTCCTGTTAACGACTCAGTAAAAGCCTGCTGGTTTTCCACAAAGCAGACCTCAAGACTCCATGAAGCCACAAGGAAAAAAAGTTCTATTAATTACATGCCTATTTTATTACATGCCTATTTTATTACATGCCTATTTTATTACATGCCTATTTTATTACATGTCGTAAGCTTTGTTGGATCGTATAGCAATAGGGATTCATTTTCCCAAAAGCAGGAAATCAGATCTAAGATAATGCTCTGACCGTGATCACCTTGATAATTGCCTGAATATGTCTTAAATGATAGCTGAGATCATTCATATTGGATATGAGCACTGAGCTGTTTTTTAAAGATACCTCAAGGTCAGTCATGGAAAATGATATCATTCATCATGAAATAGTGCTGACATGTTACAGAAAAAATACATGGGGTGTGTGGTGGGGAGTTGAGGGCTGTTTCTGCACACAGTATGATTTATGAGCCCTAAGAATAATGCTGTAAATCAAAGTTGTGCTATCAATCTGACCTGCATTATATTCGTGATACTGTTTTTTTGAGTCCTAGTGACATTCATTGCATTTTAAAACAGATGATTTGCACATTCGACTCAATGTAAGTCTTGCAATAAGGGCTAATTTATGGCTGCCATATTTTCAGGCTGCTTCATGTTTTCTCAAATGCTCAGTTAATTATCTGCACACTCATTCTACCATATGAAAATTGTTCTGAATTTACATAAACTTTACTTTAGCGCAGTATTTAACGCAGCCTGAAGACTGGAGTAATTGGAATGCTCTGAATGATGATGATGATGATGATGATGATGATACTGACAGCTTTTGGCTATGCATTTAGATGATGGTTGAAGTGTTGCAGGAAAGGGTGTTTGTCTGCATCTGTGCAGAAAAGAATTGAGAAATAGAAGTTTCTGTCGTTCATGAGGTTTGCCATGTACAGAGTCCACTTTGTGCAGGGTATAAATATTAGAAAATGTTGGTTTGATCATGAAAATAATAATGCTTGTCTTTTTTTTATACTAAGGATAATTTTGCTCAGGAACTTAACACCAGAACCTTCAGCCAAGGAACTTTAAGCCCAGGAACTGTAGCCCCAGGACTTTTTGTCCAACAACAACAACAACAACAACTGTAAGCTCAGGACCTTTATGGCCCTTTTCCACTACCCTTTTTCAGCTCACTTCAGCTCGCTTCAGCTCACTTCAGCTCATTTCGACTACCTCAAAACAGCACGACTCAGCTCGCTTCAGCCCTGCTTAGCACCCAAAACTCGCACGGTTTTGGAGTGGGGCTGAAACGAGCCAAACCGAGCCGAGTGAGGCTGGGGGCGTGAGGAGACACTCCCCTGTGCACTGATTGGTGAGGAGGAGTGTCCTCACATGCCCACACACGCCCCGCGAGCACGCTGGGATCTGTAAACACCGTAAACCCGGAAGAAGAAGAATTACGAATTACGAGAATTTCTGAAGCCTTATGCACCTCGCCTCATCTATACGCTCTTGCCATTATCTGTTGGCATTGTCGGTGACAACAAGCCACAGCACCAAGACCAGCAACACTAACGACTCCATGTCCTCCATGTTTATTGTTTACTATCCGGGTCATGAGACTACCGCTTAAAAGGTCACTGATGTCACTGTTTGCGCCGCCTAACGACATCACGTGATGTCCACCCACTTTCGCTAACTCCACCCAATGTGTCCACCCACTTCCAGCCAGCACGGTTCAGCGCGGTTGTAGTCGAAATGCAACTCCAATAGCCCCGCTCAGCTCGACTCAGCACGGCACAGCTCAGCCCGACTCAGCCACGTTTGTAGTGGAAAAGCAGCATTAGTCTTGGAATCTAAGGGGGAAGGGAAACAACTATTTAAGCCTGTGTACTTTAGCCTTGGACCATAAATCAAGAACCAAGGAGATTACATCCAGGAAACAAAGAAAGAGTATTTCAGCTCAGGAACTTTAGCCATGGAAACAAAACCAAGGAACTTAACCTCTCGAATGTAGGCCTGAGAACTTTAGCCTTGTCACTTAAACCCTGGAATATAAAATTGGGAAATTAAGCCCAGGAACTTTAAACATAGAATCTAAGCTCAGGAACGTAAGCCAAGGAACTTCAAACCAATAAA
Organism: Neoarius graeffei; assembly: GCF_027579695.1. NCBI lineage: Eukaryota > Metazoa > Chordata > Actinopteri > Siluriformes > Ariidae > Neoarius > Neoarius graeffei. The sequence goes on from NC_083577.1 coordinate 1,601,004, forward strand.
CAAAGACCAAGAATTTCAGCTCAGAAACTTAAATCCAAGAAACTAAGGCAAGGAATTTACAAGTGGGGATTTTAGTCTGGTAATGTTAACCCAGGAACTTAAAACCTGGAATCTAAGGCTGGGACCTTAAACCCAAGAACATCAAGCAAGGGACCTACAACTGGGAATACTCAGGAACTTAAGCTCAGGAGCCGAAGTCCAGTAATTTAAGACTAGGACCTTTATGTCACGAACTTAAACTTGTGAATTTAAGCCCAGGAACTTAAGATCGGTAACTATCAATTCAGCCCAGGAATTTAAGACCTGTTTCTGGTTTTCTCTGTTCATTTATGCTTGGGATACTCCAGAAAATCTCTCCCATGAGTCTTCTTTTTGATTTTTAATGCTGACAGGTCGTGAGCAAAGGACATGGAGTTTTATCAATCTGAGTAAACAGAGCATCATTAGCCATAGTAATGACTCACTGACTTGTGTAATCACCAGCGCATGGAGTTTTGGCCCACACTATTGACAAGGCTCATTGTGATGCTTGAGTTTCTAATGAAACCAAGTTCAAGATCCTAACCCCATCCAAACCAAGTTCAAGCACCAGCTTTAGTCCACAGTGGACTTGGGAGCTTATTACGAGTTATTGTTATGGCTGGGTTCTTGCCTGCACTGATAATTGCATCATCAGTTTTTCTTTGGCTAATCAGACACAAGGTACGCCACCACACTTGCCGGAACAGTTGGGGGTTAGGTGCCTTGCTCAAGGGCACTTTCAGGGAATCAAGCCAGCAACCTTTTGGTCCCAAAGCTGTTTCTCTAACCATTTGGCCATGGCTTCCCCATCGTTTTAGTTTAGTTCATACTCATGTCCAACACATACTAACACTTTTACCATAACTATTTTTTTTTTTGTCTGGTTAGAATGTGGAAGTAGCTTAAACAGTCCTCCAGACAGGTTTGAGGAACAAAAGCAAAAAGTATTTTTCTAGGAATTAAAACACAATTGAAAATATAATCAACTTTACCCACTTTGGAACAGAAAACTTTTGTTGCCAGTTATTAATTTATAAAGCTTGATTTTAGTTCCAGGTAGCTGATTGGCTTATAATGTATTTCTTACCACATGCTCCTTCATGGATAGTAAAGACTGGAGATTTTGTTGGAGAAATATAATTCAACCCAATGGTAATATTTATTAGTCTAAACAAGCCTTTTCTGCACGTCCTAGTCTGTGACATTGAACATGATTTCAAAAACAAACAAACAAACAAACAAACAAACAAACAAACACTGCAGTAATAATTAACCCAAATTTCACTGAATATGATGAGTGTATTTCCTGTTCTATTTGCAGTTTTGCCTGAACAAGAATAATCCTCTTATATGGTATTATGGCTTTCATTAGTCACTACATAGCTGGAACTAAGAGAATTTTATAATTTTCCAAGTAATGCATTTCCTTGTTTATATGCCTTTTTATCTTACTGTCCTCCCCAGTGTAATCAGAATGGAATACACATGGAGGTGAAGAGTGAATGTGTTATGACGTTATTATAAGGGTAAGGCCATGCTAGCATGACTGAAGTTTCCTTTTTCAGTCATGTGGAAATTCCCATGATTGGACTTGATGGATAATGGTTGGTGTTTGTGAAGGCAGATTAGCAGCTATAACTCATCCTGGGTCAACAGCTAACACACATAATCTCTGAGTCAGCAGGCACGCCTGTTTCTCATGAACTTGTACACTTTTTATGTTAATCACTACAGATGTCCAGTGGTGTATTAAAACAGAAGCCCATATATCATCAACTTTAGGTATGTTTATTTTAACTCATTCATTATAAAAATATCCCTTTTAACAAATTAATTTTGTGTGTGGTATGATTTAAAAAAGGACAACAGTTTTCTGTGCAGTTCTAATTAGAAATACAAGGCAAAGGAGAAAAAAAAACTTCACTACTTCACTATCACAAACATTCCTAGAAGCTTTTTATCCCAAAGCGACTGGCAAGTGAAGAAGCATTAAACTGAATAATTGGATGAACCCTTTATTTATCAAGCACACAGTGAAATGTAACCTCTGTATTTAACCCATCTGAAGCAGTGAACACACACATGCAATCACAACTGAGCACTGAACACACACACATACCCAGAGCAGTGGGCAGCAATGCTACAGCGCCTGAGGAGCAGTTGGGGGTTAGGGGCCTCGCTCAAGGGCACTTCAGCCCAACCTCAGGCCCTGACTGCACCATGTTAACCTAACCGCATGCGTTTGGACTGTGGGGGAAACCAGAGCACCTGGAGGAAACCCACACAGACACGGGGAGAGAGCATGCAAACTCCACACAGAAAGGCCCCTATCGGCCACGGGGCTCAAACCCAGAACCTTCTTGCTGTGAGGCGGCAGCGCTGACCACTACACCACCGTGCCGCTCCACCAGTTAAGTGTTGCTTAAGTATCCAACAGTGGCTCTCTGATAGTCCTAGGATTTGAACCCACAACCTTCTGGTCACTTGAACCTTATCAAGTGAGCCTCAATTCACTGAACATGTTTGCTGCTGCTACTTCATGGTTCAAAGTGAAAAAGAGACACTGATTTGAAGTCAAATTGAAATGTTCTCAGGTACGGCTCTGTAAAGTGACAAATCCAAACGACTGGCTCAGATGATTCCTTGTAATAAATCCTATGGTGCCTCATCTCATCTCATCTCATTATCTGTAGCCGCTTTATCCTGTTCTACAGGGTCGCAGGCGAGCTGGATCCTATCCCAGCTGACTACGGGCGAAAGGCGGGGTTCACCCTGGACAAGTCGCCAGGTCATCACAGGGCTGACACATAGACACAGACAACCATTCACACTCACATTCACACCTACGCTCAATTTAGAGTCACCAGTTAACCTAACCTGCATGTCTTTGGACTGTGGGGGAAACCGGAGCACCCGGAGGAAACCCACGCGGACACGGGGAGAACATGCAAACTCCACACAGAAAGGCCCTCACCGGCCACGGGGCTCGAACCCAGGACCTTCTTGCTGTGAGGCGACAGCACTAACCACTACACCACCGTGCCGCCTGTGGTGCAATATTTTTTTCCCCAGTTCCCCACTCACAACTTTACTTCCTACCTGCATTAAAGGAGTCATTACACAAACACGAGATAAACTAATAATGACACAAAACAGACTTCCTGTTCAACTATAATGAATTTCCTGGTTCCACAGTTGCACTCTGTGACTCTATAGGACACACTTACAGAAGTGAGTTATTTATAATCACGCTATCTGTTATCACCCAGACGAGGATGGGTTCCTTTTAGAGTCTGGTTCCTCTCGATGTTCCTTCCTTATGGAATCTCAGGGAGTTTTTCCTTGCCACTGTCACCTCAGGCTTCATCATCAGGGATAAATAAAATTATTCGGGATAATACGAGCTCATACATTTAAAGTATTTATTTTTCTCTTAAGCTGCTTTGTGACGATGTGTGCTGTTAAAAACGCTATACAAATAAAGTAACTTGACTTATGACTTGCTGTTGTGAATGAAGAAAAAGCCATGAGTTTGATCTCCTTGTGTCTATTTTTAACAAGTTCTAAAAGATGTCAGTCTCAGCAAAACATTATTATCATTAATAAAAGAGATAAGAAGAAATTGTGTTCTTCATCATTCTATTGTTAGTTAGAGGCCCCTCCCCTCCCATACCACCCCATCTAACCTTACACTTATTGTCAACATTTTTTTTAAATGGTTGACGTATTTTTTTGCACAAAATAGCATGTTTTTGCCTCCAGTAAAGCACATTATCAATCCTCTTTCTGTCCTGAATCCCCCTTTTTATTGCATGTTGGAGTCACATTTGTTCTCTGTGTACTTTGTTTTGACATGTGCCTTTGTTTTGCTCCTGTTCCTGTCTCCATCTGTGTCCTCCCATTGGTTGATGAATCTAATCTATTGTGTTTACCTTTTCTGTATTTCACCTTAATGAATTTGTCGACTTATACCCTACAATGTCCATTTCTCATTGCAAAGTCTTGCCAATTAATTGAACCATGCAGCTCTAAAGGTGATGACACACGGGGTAACAACATTTTGGGTGATGTTGCCAACAACGGGCAACCAGGTGAGACACAGGGCAACTAATTAGGGCAACAGACAATTGGCAACAACCAATCAGATATGAGCAAATTCATTGCTAGGGAGACAGACACTGCAAAGATGGACACTGAAACATTTGCAGCGTCACTTTTGTCTCGGCTTCAGTCTTTATTTTACTCAAGTAAGTATCATTTCTGGAACAAAATTGAATAGATCCTCTGGTCAAAAGATAATTTATCATTATTTTAACATTTATAAGTCAAAATAACTGCATTATTCTATTAATAATAAACACTTTTTAAATCTCCTTTTTAAAAAAAAATGCAACTCGCCTCAATCACATCTGCTATAACTAATAACTGACACATACATCACAAAAACATCATCGTTTAATTCTCATCTCAGCAAAAAAGACAAAAGGACATGGAGCAGGAGATGCTGCTGAGGAGGAAAAGGGTGTGGCAGAGCTCCTGAAAGGCTTTTTTTCTTTTTTAGATCCCAAAGTTTGTACTGTTTCACCCTTGGGTTCCACAAGTAGTCGTGCTCTGGATGTGAATTAGATCAGACCATAAGTTACACAATCTCTATTACAACTCACAAAAAAAAACCAATCATGAGCTGTCCATCACTTTTAACTTGACCCAAGAGAGCTAACGTTATCCCGACATAGCCTTCGCCAGAAGTTGGGCCTGGCTGATCTCTTCTTGGAGATCAGATACAGGTGCCTTCGATGGTTTGGCCACGTCCATCGCAGCTCCCAAACCATCAAAGACATCACAAACCTGCAAGTGGCTGGGAAACGGAAGAAGGGTCGACCGAGAAAGTCATGGAAGGAGTTAGTGGTTGCCGATTTGAAGGACGGGGGCCTTTTGGCCAGTAACGCTCTAGATAGAGAATATTGGAGGAGGAGGCTACAAACTCACATGCACCGTCTGATGCACTAGTAGTGTTTAAACAGACGTAAAAAGGATAAGAAGAATAAGAAGGAGCTAGCGATAACTTTCAGCTAACTATGTTAGCAAAAACCACCACTAGTTAGCTAAATCCCATTCAGTCTCTATGGAGTGGTGGTTAGCTAACGTCAGTTTACACAGCTGAAAAAAAAATGTCTTAATTCCAACCTGAGCATAAAAATAGATGTTTGTTGGTTTTCTAAGCGTTTATTGAGGTAATCAGAATCAGAAGCACTTTATTGCCAGGTATGTTACACACACGAGGAATTTGACTCCGGTTTGACTTAGCTTTCATAGTACAGACAGAAAAAAGTATAGAGAAAAAAACACACACACACACAGAGTCTCACTGCAGTGAACTCCAGGGGGAGAATTGCGTTTCTACAGCGACAGCCTTCTTTTTCGCCTAACCCGCTTGTCCATTCTGGCCACCAAAATGATCCATTTCTCTTTGCAAAGCCATCAACTTCTCCATGATGTTATCCATGTTGCGATTCAAGTTCTGAATAGCTACAGTCTGAGCGTTAACAGCTCTGCCCACCGCTTCGATCATATCGGGCAGCTTTGTGGGGCTTCGAACAGCTGCCACTATTAACTGATTTCCTCGATACACCAGGGCAATGCCAAGTCCAATCAGCAAAAATCCTGTGATCATGGTTCCGAATAGGTAAATATCCTCAATGTCCTCCACGGAAAGAATCGCCAAGCACACCACACGCCACTTCTCCCAGGCATCCATGGTGTTTCCGGCTGCAAACGTTCCGGCAGGACAAACAGGTTCCCCCGAACCCAGACTTCGAGTCGAGAAGATTGTGTCAATTGTGTGAAGTGACCAGCAGAGGTGGAAAGAGTACTAAAATATTATACTCAAGTACAAGTACTGTTACTCTGATGAAATTTTACTTAAGTACAAGTAAAGTTACCAGACAAAAAATCTACTCAAGTAAAAGTAAAAAGTAGATCATTTAAAATGTACTTTGAGTAAAAGTAAAACGTTACTTTTAACAATGGGTGTTTTCTGCCTCCATTGTGTTGTGCAAAAATGAAAAAGAAGAGGAAACAAGGATATATGTACATCTCAACCCAGATGTTTTATTTAAAGGAAGTGTATCAAATTGAATGCTTAGGATAATGCTGCATTAAAACTGAGACAAACAAAAAAGGTCAATACACACAGTCATGTCGTTTACATCGCCCTGACCACACACAAAGCATTGTACACGAAATATGAAAGTGAAATGTTGCACCGAAATCTCGTAGCTTGCCTGTGTGCACTGTGTGTTATTGAACAATTCAATTCAAACATTATTTGTTTTGCTTAGTATTCCTTTCTGGCCTGTTGGATGTAGAATGGTAGGAGGACTGATCACGTCAGGTTGGCGAGCTAACTTGCTTGCATGATTAGCCAACCGAATAACAGACTAGTTACCGTTATGTTACAGTACCAACAGGTTGGTACTTCAACATTAGCAATGCCATCCACTATTTTTGGAATATAACCAGCCTATTGTCGGTTTTACTATGGAAAGGAAACATTATGATCAGGGGCGCAGATACGTTTTTTGAACTGGGGGGGACAAAAAACTGGGGGTGACAAAGCTGCCAGAAAACCAACCCCAACCCCGATATGCCTGTCAAACTTGTTGTGGGTAACCATAGCAACCAAGCTCGAGCTCGCAACCGGTGCAGTCTGCGCAGCTCAACCAACCGAATATCAGTCTTTGTTTTGTTTTATGTGAGTTGTTGCAACTATGTATACACTGCTGTGCACCTCAATAAACCGAATGGTAATTAGTCTTCTGATTTTTCCGTGAGGTTTGCCTTATGCAAAGAAAGACAGCATAGACGTTTTTTCCTCCCTATAAGTGTGTGGGGGGGGGGACCGAACGAGGTGAATTTAAATCTGGGTGGGACGAATCCACCATAGGTTCCTCGGTCTCCTCCATGTCCGCAGGGGCGCTTTATCAACACCCGTGGCCCAGGGGCTAGGCCCCTCATAGGCTACCTGTCAACCCTACCCTTACCATTGGCCAGGAAAACACTCTTATTTTATTTGCAATACGTGTCAAGCATTTACAGTGTAAGCGCGTAATTAGCCTAGAAGCCTACGATAGGTTACGTTTGGCTCAGCGTAGCTGCGCAAGGCCCACGCTCACATCACTCAACACATCCGACCACAGAGGGAGAGAAGAACGCGCGCATTATCATTACAGAGCCGGTTCTGATTATTACCACGGACAGGACAGTGATACTGCGCAACTTTCACGCAGGGGCATGGCCAGAGATAACCACACAAGCGCGCGTGCGCTATAATGTAGACCTACGTGTTGTAAATGCAAAACACACACACCTACAGACAAGTCCTTTTAAAAAATAAAATACATAAAAATAGCTCGGCGGCATGAAAACAAACATTCACTGCAAGTCAAGGTACTTGGCTCGGCGGCCACATGAAACGTAAACACCATGGACAGCGGCCAAACTCATAACTCTACAGACCGAAATGCACGAAACCGAGTCCTACTAGGGTCTATTTTACCGATCTATGTTCAAGCATCTTGCAAGTCTTCCTTCTCCTTGAATAAGACCGTGCATTCAACTGCCTTTTTGACATGACTGCATCGAAATACCACTTGCAACAATATTTCACGCACTCCATCAAGAAAAAAGTTAAACATGATGAACACGGGCATACTGTTTTGAGCATACGATTTTTTAAAAAGAAACTAGCTACATCAAAGTCCTTCAATAAACCCATCCTTTAGCGCAAATGAGCTTAACCTAGTTCAAAGCATGACGCTAGCAGTAGCTGCATAAGGCAAAATCATGTGGGCCTTTCGTCAACAACAAGCCACGGCGGGCAAACATTAATAATCAAGCGTCCTTACCTTAAAGCGTTGTCTTGACCACAGAACTTCTCAAGTATTTCACTTAAATCCACACGGGTTAACAACACACCCAACACAGCTAGCGAGAAATGTGGATCTGCGCTAGCTTTGTATTGCTATTCCCCTCAGTATGCTTACTCTGTCTGCTGCCCGAACTGTGAAAATTATAGGCTACAATCTTTTCATCAATTTCTTCAGTAGATGCCGTTTTAGACATTTTATTATCCCCATCGAAATATGCTATTATACTAACAGGATTATAACTCAAATCACACGACACGTATTCAAATCACAACTGATTTATTTTACTGTTGGACAGATCATAGCATATCTAGCCTAGCTGCACAGAGCCTAGCTGCTGGTAGGCTGATAACTGATAAGTAGCTGATATTCTGAACAGATTGGTGATCCTTACCTTAAAAAAGTCTGTGACTTTAGGCAGCGATTCTATCATTACCTGCATCTCTCTCTTTTTTTCCTTTTATGCGCCCCGCTAACATGTGAACGCTTCATCTTTCAAAGCCTCTAAATTTGTGTCTCAGTAGTCTGCAGTCTTTGGCGCGCTTTCGTGCGTGACATTACATTTTGTTCCATTTTATTCTGGTCCAGTTGTGGGTGTTCGTTTCGCGAACCACATCCACCATGTCTCTTACAGCAGGCTACTGTGCGCTCATTTATTTCTAACCTTATTTCTATCCGTACATTAATGTAGGCCCACGATTCCGACAGTTTATTATTTTATTAATATTACAAGGCCCCTGATTGGCTGTGGCCCAGGGGCTTGAGCCCCCCGAAGGCCCCCCCCCAAAGCGCCAGTGCATGTCCGCCATCGTCTGTGTGAGACTCGCGCGCGCGACAACTGTCCTTCCCGTGATTCATTTCCAGAACGCATTTCCCCTTCTCCGTTTTAGCCTTTTTTTTATTTTTTATTTATTTTTTTTACTCAGTAACAGTTGTGATGTAAAATGTACCAAAGTACACTACTTAAAAGAAAACATACTTAAGTAAAAGTAAAAGTACACTCTTTAAAAATTACTTGAAAAAGTATAAGTACACAAAAAAGCTACTCAAGTACAGTAACGTGAGTAATGCAATTCATTACTTTCCACCTCTGGTGACCAGTTGATCAGATCCATAATTTCGATTCGGAGAGCAGTGCAGGAAGGGTCTCTCAGACAAGACGAGTCCACAGAAGCAAAGCAGGAGAGAGGCTTGTCAGGAAGGGAGAGGCTGAGAAAATGAGAGATGAGAGGAAAAAAACCTCTCATTTATTCACTTATAAATTTGGGTTTGACACACAACAACTTACCGCCATAAAAAGATAAGTTGTCTCCTTTTCTTTGCTCCACTGCCATTGAGACGCCGCCATCTTTGTTGAAAATTTCAGAAGCTCTCAGGTGGTCATGTGATTTGCTGCTAGCACTCTGATTGGATGATCTTAAAAAGTTGCCCAAAAGGATCAAAATGGTTCAGATATAAATTACGTTGCCCCAATCTCAATGGGAAAGTGTCGAAGCGTGATTGCCCGGCAATATTACCCTAAGAGTTGCCCTGTGTATCATCACCTTAAGTGTTATTTCTCTGTTTTTTATTTGTTATTTCTCAGAATCATTTTTGATTGTGTAATTTTCTCTTGTAGTTTATATTAACTCTTGCTATATGTAACAATATATGCCTTGCAAGAGTAAAAACACAGGCAGGAAGAAACAAACTACGATATCCCACTGGAAACTAGAACCAGGCTGAGAACTTAATGAGATGATAAGATAATGAAACACCACAGCTTTATATACACAAGCTAACCGAGGGAGGAACTGAAAACATAAAACCCAAAACAAAACACACAGAAACACAGTGAAATTCAACAATACAACACATGGACTGGACTGTGCTGGAATGGAATGGAATGGAATGGACTGGACTGAACTGGAATGGACTGGACTGGACTGGAAGGGACTGGACTGGACTGGACTGGACTGGAATGGAATGGAATGGACTGGACTGGAATGGAATGGAATGGACTGGAAGGGACTGGACTGGACTGGACTGGACTGGACTGGAATGGACTGGACTGGACTGAACTGGAATGGACTGGACTGGAATGGACTGGACTGACAGTATCACATAAAGTAAAATAAACATTAAACCCAGGTGCAGTGCCGCTCGTGCCGGGAGCCGTGATGTTCGCCGGGAACTGAGGCACGATGCGAGGGGGAATTGGTCTCACGATGGATAATGACTGAGTCTATGATTCTTGGATTGTTTGTATAAAAAGCATGTTGAGTTGATGCACTCGTCTCCTGTCGTGTCAGAGTTACACTGTCGATTGAAGAGGAAATTCATTCCGGTTGTACTCAGTTGTTCGTCTGAGATACGTGCGTGCACAAAACATACTCTACCTGTCAGCAGCTTTGATAAGAAATTACCTGTGGATTTGTCTTCACTTGTATATCAACAACACACAGAGAGAGAGAGAGAGAAATCCGTTAAATGTTGGCATGTGTGGGAAGCTATCAATTTTTTTTTCTAAAAGTGAAAAACCTGATAATTTCACTTTATCATAAAAGCAGCAGATAAATACACAATGGATTTTACAAAAATAGATGGGACTCGTATATTCGTTCTGGGAACAGTAATTGACATGACCGTTTAACGAACTGAAGCATCGTGTTCTACCTGTTCAAAATGCTTTGATGGGTTTAAAGTGCACTTCACGAACATCTCTCTCTCTCTCTCTCTCTCTCTCTCTCTCTCATTCGGTCATCAATACAGCCATTTGTCTGTCACAAAGTGAATCAGATAGCCATTAAATTCAGTGATTGTTTTGATGTTTTGTAATTAAAATAGTTAATGTGATTTCACACTAGACTTGTGCATTAGGACTGGGATTTTGAAAAAAAAAAATCCCACAACAAAAAAAAAAAGTAATATGAGAAAGCAGGTTTGAGTCTTATACAGGCAAATGTGGGACTTTTTGAGTCTCGTCCCTCTCAAGGATTTTTTTTTTCTCAAAAATGCCGCCTCTTAATTGTTGATTAGGAACCTAAACCTATCTGGATTTTTTTTTTGTGACAGTGTGCTTTCTTTCCTTTCTTCCTTCCTTCCTAGTCAGCAGCTTGTGGGTCAAATCTCCTGACCACACTGCTTCTCGAGTCGTCTCTGTCCATCGCACAACGATACAGCTCGTCTATGCTGAGGCCGATGAGTTCTTGCATGTTTTTGATGTTGGTTAGTCGAGGTCTTCCTCTCCGATTACAGCCATGCGTTGTTGTATATAAAGCATAGTGATGTATTGTTTATTTATTTATTTAAAGATTTAGTTATCAGGGACAATGCACATTAATAAAACATTTAAACAAATGTAAATATGCCAGAATTAGCCAGAAGGCTATTTTGCATCTGCTGTCCCTGGACTGATGTTAAAACAGTCACCCTAAAAGAACAAAAATTTAAATATAATCAAATAAAACACTGCCAAATAAAAAAAAAAAAACTAAATCTGAATAAAAATTAAAAAATCTCATCTCATCTCATTATCTGTAGCCGCTTTATCCTGTTCTACAGGGTCACAGGCGAGCTGGATCCTATCCCAGCTGACTACGGGCGAAAGGCGGGGTACACCCTGGACAAGTCGCCAGGTCATCACAGGGCTGACACATAGACACAGACAACCATTCACACTCACATTCACACCTACGCTCAATTTAGAGTCACCAGTTAACCTAACCTGCATGTCTTTGGTCTGTGGGGGAAACCGGAGCACCCGGAGGAAACCCACGCGGACACGGGGAGAACATGCAAACTCCACACAGAAAGGCCCTCGCCGGCCCCGGGGCTCGAACCCAGGACCTTCTTGCTGTGAGGTGACAGCGCTAACCACTACACCACCGTGCCGCCTGGAGAAAAATTAAGCACTAAAATTTAATGTTGACAGCCTTGACCACTAATTAACAACTTTAAAAAAAAAAAAATTAAAGAAGCATAATTTGATTGATTTCTAATGTCAGTTGGACTGGAATTCCACTCACGAGCAGCCCTGATTGAAAATGCACACTGGCTAAAAGCACTTTTTCGAAACTGGACCACACAATCTCCTCGAGCTGCGCTCCGTGTAGATGTTGATACTACCTTTATAAACTGGGTCAGTACAGGAGGAGCAAGTCCATGAATGATTTTATACATTAAACATGAGTGTGAATATTTAATAAGATTTTCCAGATGTAGCAATTAAAAATTACAGTGTCGTCTGCATACATTATGGTGTTTGAATTAGGGCATACAATTGGCAAATCATTCACATATAAAGAAAATAAAAGTGGACCCAAAATGGATCTCTGCGGAACACCTGCAGCTAAAGAAATAGCATCGGACTGATGATTCTTTATGAGAACAAACTGAAACCTATTTGTTAAATATGACTGTATCCAGTTAATGGTGCCTAATGAAAAGTTAAACGTGGAACGTTTACCAAGAAGTACGCCATGATTGATAGTACCAAAGGCCTTCTTCAGATCTAGAAATGCAGCACCAATCACACCACCTTTATCTAGCATTAACTTAATTTTTTCAATGAAATAGCAATTGGCAGTTTCAGTGGAATGAGTAGTGCGAAAACCAAATTGGTTTGGATGCAAAAAGCTAGTGTTTAAATAATTTATAATTTGTTCAGCAACAAGTTTTTCAGCCACTTTGGAAACCACAGGCAAAACACTAATAGGTCTATAGTTGCTGATGGATTGTTGATCACCACCTTTAAATATGGGTGAAACAGCAACTAATTTCCACACATCTGGGAAAGTTTCCTGAGGTATTGAAAGATTTACAATTTTTGTAATAGGGCATACTAAGGATGCAGAGAGCTCCTTAAGCATAACCGTGTTCATACGGTACCAATAACATCTATAGCTTTGGAAGACCGAAGAGATCCAATTACTCTCTGGACGTCTGAATCTATAATAGTTTCTAAATCGAAAGCTGGTTCAATATGTCTACTTTGGCTGGGTACAATATGCACAGAGGAAAAACACTTAATAATGTCAGCTACTGAATCAATGAAATGGTGATTAAGAGCCGCTGCTACTTCAGCTGGGTTGCTCAAAAGTGTTCCATTAGCATAGATTGCAATTGAGTTGGTATTATTAAAATTTTGCCCCATTAGTTGTCTTAGTCGGTTCCAAATATTTTTTGTATCACCTCTTGCTTTTTCTATTACGTTTAGAAAATAGTTTGCCTTTGATGTCCTAAGCTCTTTGACAACCTTATTGCAAAGCATATTAAAAGTACATCTGTCACTGCTTAACTTGGACTTAAGAGCAATCTTTCGAGCCATGTCACGTCTTTTCATTAAATTTAAGACAGTGGTGTTCATCCAAGGAATTATGTTATTTTTTTCCTACATCTTTGTCAGAGGTGGAAAGTAACGAATTGCATTACTCGCGTTACTGTACTTGAGTAGCTTTTTTGTGTACTTATACTTTTTCAAGTAATTTTTAAAGAGTGTACTTTTACTTAAGTATATTTTCTTTTAAGTAGTGTACTTCGGTACATTTTACATCACAACCGTTACTGAGTAAAAAAAATAATAAATAAAAAATAAAAAAAGGCTAAAACGGAGAAGGGGAAATGCGTTCTGGAAATGAATCACGGGAAGGACAGTTGTCGCGCGCGCGAGTCTCACACAGATGATGGCGGACATGCACCGGCACTTTAAGGGGGGGGGGCTTCGGGGGGCTCAAGCCCCTGGGCCACAGCCAATCAGGGGCCTTGTAATATTCATCTCATCTCATTATCTCTAGCCGCTTTATCCTTCTGCAGGGTCGCAGGCGAGCTGGATCCTATCCCAGCTGACTACGGGCGAAAGGCGGGGTTCACCCTGGACAAGTCGCCAGGTCATCACAGGGCTGACACATAGACACAGACAACCACTCACATTCACATTCACACCTACGCTCAATTTAGAGTCACCAGTTAACCTAACCTGCATGTCTTTGGACTGTGGGGGAAACCGGAGCACCCGGAGGAAACCCACGCAGACACGGGGAGAACATGCAAACTCCGCACAGAAAGGCCCTCGCCGGCCACGGGGCTCGAACCCGGACCTTCTTGCTGTGAGGTGACAGCGCTAACCACTACACCACCATGCCGCCCCCTTGTAATATTAATAAAATAATAAACTGTCGGAATCGTGGGCCTACATTAATGTACGGATAGAAATAAGGTTAGAAATAAATGAGCGCACAGTAGCCTGCTGTAAGAGACATGGTGGATGTGGTTCGCGAAACGAACACCCACAACTGGACCAGAATAAAATAGAACAAAATGTAACGTCACGCACAAAAGCGCGCCAAAGACTGCAGACTACTGAGACACAAATTTAGAGGCTTTGAAAGATGAAGCGTTCACATGTTAGCGGGGCGCATAAAAGGAAAAAAGAGAGAGAGATGCAGGTAATGATAGAATCGTTGCCTAAAGTCACAGACTTTTTTAAGGTAAGGATCACCAATCTGTTCAGAATATCAGCTACTTATCAGTTATCAGCCTACCAGCAGCTAGGCTATGTGCAGCTAGGCTAGATATGCTATGATCTGTCCAACAGTAAAATAAATCAGTTGTGATTTGAATACGTGTCGTGTGATTTGAGTTATAATCCTGTTAGTATAATAGCATATTTCGATGGGGATAATAAAATGTCTAAAACGGCATCTACTGAAGAAATTGATGAAAAGATTGTAGCCTATAATGTTCACAGTTCGGGCAGCAGACAGAGTAAGCACACTGAGGGGAATAGCAATACAAAGCTAGTGCAGATCCACATTTCCCGCTAGCTGTGTTGGGTGTGTTGTTAACCCGTGTGGATTTAAGTGAAATACTTGAGAAGTTCTGTGGTCAAGACAGCGTTTTAAGGTAAGGACACTTGATTATTAATGTTTGCCCGCCGTGGCTTGTTGTTGACGAAAGGCCCACATGATTTTGCCTCATGCAGCTACTGCTAGCGTCATGCTTTGAACTAGGTTAAGCTCATTTGCGCTAAAGGATGGGTTTATTGAAGGACTTTGATGTAGCTAGTTTCTTTTTAAAAAATCGTATGCTCAAAACAGTATGCCTGTGTTCATCATGTTTAACTTTTTTCTTGATGGAGTGCGTGAAATATTGTTGCAAGTGGTATTTCGATGCAGTCATGTCAAAAAGGCAGTTGAATGCACGGTCTTATTCAAGGAGAAGGAAGACTTGCATGATGCTTGAACATAGATCGGTAAAACAGACCCTAGTAGGACTCGGTTTCATGCATTTCGGTCTGTAGAGTTATGAGTTTGGCCGCTGTCCATGGTGTTTACGTTTCATGTGGCCGCCGAGCCAAGTACCTTGACTTGCAGTGAATGTTTGTTTTCATGCCGCCGAGCTATTTTTATGTATTTTATTTTTTAAAAGGACTTGTCTGTAGGTGTGTGTGTTTTACGTTTACAACACATAGGTCTACATTATAGCGCACGCGCGCTTGTGTGGTTATCTCTGGCCATGCCCCTGTGTGAAAGTTGCGCAGTATCACTGTCCTGTCCGTGGTAATAATCAGAACCGGCTCTGTAATGATAATGCGCGCATTCTTCTCTCCCTCTGTGGTCAGATGTGTTGAGCGATGTGAGCGTGGGCCTTGCGCAGCTACGCTGAGCCAAAAGTAACCTATCGTAGGCTTCTAGGCTAATTACGCGGTTACACTGTAAATGCTTGACACGTATTGCAAATAAAATAAGAGTGTTTTCCTGGCCAACGGTAAGGGTAGGGTTGACAGGTAGCCTATGAGGGGCCTAATCCCTGGGCCACGGGTGTTGATAAAGCGCCCCTGCGGACATGGAGGAGACCGAAGAACCTGTGGTGGATTCGTCCCACCCAGATTTAAATTCACCTCATTCGGTCCCCCCCACTTATAGGGAGGAAAAAACGTCTATGCTGTCTTTCTTTGCATAAGGCAAACCTCACGGAAAAATCAAAAGACTAATTACCATTGGGTTTATTGAGGTGCACAGCAGTGTATACATAGTTGCAACAACTCACATAAAACAAAACAAAGACTGATATTCGGTTGGTTGAGCTGCGCAGACTGCACAGGTTGCGAGCTCGAGCTTGGTTGCTATGGTTACCCACAACAAGTTTGACAGGCATATCGGGGTTGGGGTTGGTTTGCTGGCAGCTTTGTCCCCCCCCCCCCCCAGTTTTTTGTCCCCCCCAGTTCAAAAAACGTATCTGCGCCCCTGATCATAATGTTTCCTTTCCATAGTAAAACCGACAATAGGCTGGTTATATTCCAAAAATAGTGGATGGCATTGCTAATAGGGGTGTGCAAAAATATCGATATGGCGATATATCGTGATACTTTTTCTTCCGATTCAATATCGATACTCAAAATTTGAATATCGATATTTTTTCAAATAATAAATCATGTTTCAGACGGGTTGTAAATCCAGTACGACTTCCGCACCTCCGCTCCGCGAGGTGTCGCTGTGCCGCTCCCTCACTGCAAGGCACTCTTCGTCTTCTCTTTTTTCCCCGGCGGTGGCAGTGAGGAAAAAAACAAGCAAGCATGGCTGTTAACGTAAACCTAGAGACGCCGCTGAACTTTAAGGCAGATGTTTGGAGGCACTTTGGATTCCAAAGGAAAGGAGAAAAAAACAGTGAGCCGGACAAAGAGTACGCACTCTGCAAAACCTGTTTCGCTCCAATTAGATATTCAGGTAACACAACAAACTTGCGAACTTACTTAGCACGACACCACCCCGACATATTAGCTCAGCCGGAGCCACCGAAACCCGACCCGAAGCAAACTACACTGGACAGCGCCAAAGTCCTCCCGTCTACTTCAGTGATGTGTGACTTACTGTAACTGTGAACTTAATTTTGTCATTTAAGGCCAAAGGCAAGAAGCTGCACTTTATCTTGCATTTTCAATTTTAGTGTGTGAGAGACACTGCATTTCATTTTGAGTATTTACTAAGTTCAGAAGAAACATGATTCACTGAGGTTTCAGTTCAGTTTCAGTGTGTGGACACTGACCCACACTGCACTTTGTTTCATAATTGTGCTCAGGGAGACTAAGATGCCCACTGCACTTTTCAATGTGTTTCAGACAGTGTGCTGTTCCTGCAAAATAAGCACAAGTTAAATGTTCTCAGGTATATGTTCTCAAGTTTACAAAGAACAAATTGATATTAGTGTTGGCACTGAAATGTATGTGCAGTCTGCAGTGCAAGTTTTAAGTTTTCATAAAACAATTTGATTCTGCTTGTTAAGCAGCACTGATGTGCCCATGCTTACAGAAAAGTTGAGAATACTAGCACAGAAATGGGAATTTTCTGTATGTTGTAGTGAAGCAACTCTTGGTTTTGCCAGCAGTGGAATAGAGACAAATATATGTCTGGCAGGAGTGTGTAGTTATGTATGTGAAATGTAATTTTACAGTGGTCAATAAATTCTGATTTTCTTCAGTGACACAGATATCGTGATGTGGTTGAAATTTCTTGCAATATATCGATTATCGCAGAATCGCTGTACCGTGATATTATCGTTATCGTGGGCAAAATATCGCCATAGTATTGTATTGTGAGGTATCTGGTGATACCCAGCCCTAATTGCTAATGTTGAAGTAGCAACCTGTTGGTACTGTAACATAACGGTAACTAGTCTGTTATTCGGTTGGCTAATCATGCAAGCAAGTTAGCTCGCCAACCTGACGTGATCAGTCCTCCTACCATTCTACATCCAACAGGCCAGAAAGGAATACTAAGCAAAACAAATAATGTTTGAATTGAATTGTTCAATAACACACAGTGCACACAGGCAAGCTACGAGATTTCGGTGCAACATTTCACTTTCATATTTCGTGTACAATGCTTTGTGTGTGGTCAGGGCGATGTAAACGACATGACTGTGTGTATTGACCTTTTTTGTTTGTTTCAGTTTTAATGCAGCATTATCCTAAGCATTCAATTTGATACACTTCCTTTAAATAAAACATCTGGGTTGAGATGTACATATATCCTTGTTTCCTCTTCTTTTTCATTTTTGCAGAAAACACCCATTGTTAAAAGTAACGTTTTACTTTTACTCAAAGTACATTTTAAATGATCTACTTTTTACTTTTACTTGAGTAGATTTTTTGTCTGGTAACTTTACTTGTACTTAAGTAAAATTTCATCAGAGTAACAGTACTTGTACTTGAGTATAATATTTTAGTACTCTTTCCACCTCTGGTCTTTGTTTACATGTAAAGTCACTAATTGTACTCTGTAGTTTTTGCATTAATGTTTGACTCTTGTTTTCCAAAGAATTTCCCACCAGTACGGCCTCCCAATCAATGTTCTGAACAGCACTTTTAAATCTATCCTGCACATTTTTAGGAATGACCAAAGATTCCCCTTCTTGGACAAATGCAGCAAAACACTTTTTAGTTAGCTTCCTAGCTATCAGAATCAAGTTGTGATCCGATAGTCCAGTCAGCATGTTAAAGGATTTATTGATTCGTTTTGGCCTATTGCTAAAAATAAGATCAATTTTTGTGCTAGTAGTTTTTGTAATTCTTGTGGGACCATTGTGTAAGATCAAAACAATCCATGATCTGTTTTAAAGATTTTCTTGAAGATTTCATTTCCCAGGGGTGGCACGGTGGTGTAGAGGTTAGCGCTGTCGCCTCACAGCAAGAAGGTTCTGGGTTTGAGCCCCGTGGCCGGCGAGGGCCTTTCTGTGCGGAGTTTGCATGTTCTCCCCGTATCCGCATGGGTTTCCTCCGGGTGCTCCGGTTTCCCCCACAGTCCAAAGACATGCAGGTTAGGTTAACTGGTGACTCTAAATTGAGCGTAGGTGTGAATGTGAGTGTGAATGGTTGTCTGTGTCTATGTGTCAGCCCTGTGATGACCTGGCGACTTGTCCAGGGTGTACCCCGCCTTTCGCCCGTAGTCAGCTGGGATAGGATCCAGCTTGCCTGCGACCCTGTAGAAGGATAAAGCGGCTACAGATAATGAGATGAGATGAGATTTCATTTCCCAGTTGACATTAAAGTCACCCGTGACAATCACCTCCTTATTAAAATTACACTCCTTTAACATATTCTCAAAATGTTCATAGAAGCTATTATTGGAAGAGTGGGGGGGGGGGCGATATAATACAATAAGCGAAAAAGACATAGATGTGGATAAAGTCACATTAAGACCGGTACACTCAAGTTCATTGCAAGACCACTGTATTTCGTGACATTGAAAACGCTCTTTCACAAAAATTAAAACTCCACCACCCTTTGAGCCTACGCTGTCTTTTCTATAAATGTTATACCCAGAAACATGTAATATTGATGACGGTGAATTTTCATTAAGCCATGTCTCCGATAAACACAGAAAATCTAGATTAGAGTCCAACAATAGCTGATGAATTTGATCACTTTTAGATTTAGATTTAAAGCTTCTCATATTTAAGTGTCCTCCTAAAATGCCCCTTGGTTTTAATTTTGGATCCCAGATGATTCTTGAGAGGTTGACAGTCTGAAATAAGTTCAATTTCCGGTTCTTTGAGATCACTATATTTAGAACCTTATTTTTTACAGTGTATGGCATGTTGACTGGCATGGAGTTAGCAGAATTTCCAAACTTCATTTTTACAGCGTTTCCAGTTTGATCCAGTGACAGCTTAGATACAGTTTGTTGTGGTAACAGAGTAGATAGACCGGTTGATAATTCACAGGCCCTATCTGTATAAAGGGCATGTTGAATGGAGCAATAATTACCTCTGTTCCTTACAAAAGGAGAAAAATCCACACCTAACCCCGCGGCTCCGATGTTGGATGCGCCCGCGGCCCGAATCACCCCACCGCCACATCACTGGTCCGCTGGCACAAGGCATCCACCACTCCGGTGGTCCCTCAGTGACTCACTCGGCGCACCCTCCAGGCACAGCCCTGGATCCCGAGCAGGCAGGTCAAACTCAGGAGCACGCAAAACAGCCAGAAAAACAGCTAACATGCGTCTTTTATCCACAGCACAAGCCGGGCCTGTTTCCCCTCGCGGGCCAGGACATGGATGGACATCTCCAGACAGCAACAAACAGATTGTAACAAGCAGAGCATTGCCCCGCTGTATGCTGACCTTAGAGCCATATTTCTTTGTCTGTCGATGCATCTGAGGAAAAATGAAAGTCAATGCCAGGGTATGTTTGCCGAATCCAAAATTCGGTGTGGTGATATGGCTTGTTTGTTTGCTCTTTGTTTGATCAATCTCATTACTGTCGGTGTAAAAAACTATATGTAGGTGAAAATTGTCAACCAGTTTCATTGACAAATTAATATCGGGCAATTTTAGCATGGTTAAAATTACTCCATACAATAAAAACGCCAGCACTGCACCTGTCCTACCTACACCTGGCCTGGCTACATCCGCCATGATGCCGGATGTAGCATGGTTGATTCAGTTGGTGTTCTAAGCCAATGTCTGAGGGTGTGTAACTGTCTTTCTATGAGTATTTCTACAAGATTTCTCCTTTTGGTGGTAGCCAGGACATATTTGTTGGTAATTCTATCAGTTCGCTTGAAGTTTAACAGAATACGATAACAGCTGATGGCAAACGAGCTCAGTTGATTCTTCATGGTCTGATTGTCCATGATTCTCAAGCTTCGACTGTTTGACTCCTTGACACTTCATCATCCTTTACGGGGCAGAATCATGAACAGTATGCATTATTAAAAACATTTTATAACAATGAAGCTGAATTAAAATGTAATTTTTGTTGGGTTAAAAAGACAATAGATAAAAATAATTTACTACAACAATCAATAAGTTAATCACAGCCTTTTCTTCCTAACAATTTTATTGAGCTAAATATGCCCCGTTACCCTACGTTCACACCAAACAAATGTTGGTGCTCTGGTTGCTCTGCCAATGATGCTGGTAAGTCCATGGATGCTCTGTGATGTAGATGAAACCAGTGGTTACAAGGTTGTTCAGAATGCTTCATCTTACAAGCTTTATTTAAAAGAATCGCAAAGCAAACATGTCACCCAATACATTATATCTTAATAAAAATATATGAATAATAATTTTAAAAATACAATAATTAAAATAATTAAAATAATAAAGCCCCATTAGGGAGACTGGGTAGATGTAACGACAATCCTTAAGGAGCTTCACTGGCTCCCTGTGGACTGTAGTGTAAAGTTTAAAATTCTGATCCTGACCTACAAGACCCTTCATGACATGGCTCCTGACTACCTTAAGAATCTAATTCCTCCTTACAAGCCGTCATGTTCCCTCCGTTCCTCCAGTAGGAATCTCTTAAAGAAACCTTCCTTCAATCTAAAGACATGGAAGTCATGCTTTTTGTATTTCTGCTCCTGAACTGTGGAACAACTTACCAGAAGACATCAAGAACTGGACTAATATCGACTGCTTTAAACGAAAACTCTCGAAGTCAACACTCTTTTGCATGCTATGGTGTGAGTTAGTGTGCAGTTCCCTCATATTGTCACAAAATATATGATGCACTTCACTAACTCACTTGAAACACCTCCAGTTTCTGACACATTGGTCCATGCTTCATTTTTTTGATGTCCTTCTAAGGAAAGAGGTACACATTATAAATAACAGAGAAACCCACCACCACGATTATCAATTTCTCCTCCATGGTAGGTTACTTGGCAACGGTTTTAAGAGAACCAAAATTTACATGACTGTGTTCTCTAGGATTCTTTAGAGTAGAGTATTTCTAAATTCCAATTGGTTGCCACCAAACCATGTCATAGCTAATTAGCATAAAGTTACCTGGACTTCAACTTTATCCTAATACCCCACCCCCCAAGACACACCATCATTGATCTTGCCACCGAGAGACGCTGGCTCACATAGAAAATGAATGATTTCTAGCCAT
Source organism: Neoarius graeffei (assembly GCF_027579695.1). Taxonomy (NCBI): domain Eukaryota; kingdom Metazoa; phylum Chordata; class Actinopteri; order Siluriformes; family Ariidae; genus Neoarius; species Neoarius graeffei. Next base: position 1,622,828 of record NC_083577.1, read on the forward strand.
GTGGACGCTCTTGCCACATTTGGTGTGAATGTAGGGTTGGTCTGTGATCACCTCAAAGTCCATCCTGTGCCAGGACCTGGTCTTCCCAGGCAGTCTCCTGTCCCAGTACTAACCACACTGCAAAAACAGATTTTTAAGAAAGTAAAAAAAGGCTTTTTTCTAGAAAATTTGTCCTATTTTTAGTCTAACAAGAAGAAGAATCTTGACAAGCATTTTTCACATAAGAAAAATAGTCTTATTTTGAGAAAATATATCTAACTTTTTCTTAATAAGATTTACCAGTTAAGATCAAGCTCAATTTAACTAGTAACAAGGTATGGACATCTTTTGCAAATTATCCAAGCAAAGGATGAAGATTATGTTCCTTATTTTAAGATTAAGACCACTTGCACAACTTCTCAATTTAAGAATTTTAAGAAATGACAGCAATTTTTTTAAAAACAATTCATTTATTGTCAAACAAGACAAACATGCAATACAGTTGACTGATTTAGAAAAAGCTATTAACCAGTTCTGTGTTGCCCACTAAATGAATTTTATAACATTTCAATAACTTTTTGCCAAATTTCCATGACTGAATATGAGCCACAGCTAATAGCAGAATAACAGTGTGCCTTTTATACATCAGATGAGGCTTTGTGTAGCCCAATCACATCTCCGAGGTAATATTTCATTGGGACAAAGACCATATCCTTGTGAGTAAAGCTGTAATACGGAGTGAAATCTACAAGGTTATTGACAGATATCAGTTCAGTTGCTTGTGCCAAGTTTGGGATCTCTAATTGATATGCCATATAATCTCTATTATAACAAATGGTGTTGTACTGCATGAACTCAAAACAAAACAATGATGAATTAATCACATAGATATGTCTTAAAAGTCCAAATTCTGGCAGATCAGAATTAACATCACTCACAATTAATGACTTTTCCCGTATGTATTTGTTGCCATTTAGATTAATCCATTTTACAGACACTGCATGGTTTACCTCATCATTTCCAAGAAAGGCTCTCATTTTTTCTTTTAAGTATGACATGTTGCTTATTTCTGATATCGGTCCCAATGTAGCCTACTCTGATTTTTCCACCAGGGTTCCATGCCGGTTCACATAATAAAGAAAGAAATGCTAAAAACAAGATGCTTCTGGTGCCTTAATTTGAGACGAATTAGCTTATTTTTATTGTGCTGTTTTAAGATATTGTGTCTTGTTTTAAACTTTTTTGGCTAGTTATTAAAATAATTTCAAGGTATTAATTCTTAAAGTCAGCTCAATTAATATAATAAAATGCTTATTTTAAGAATATTTTGGCTGGTTGTTAATCTTATTTCAAGATATAAATTCTAACAGTCAGCTAATTAAGAGACTAAATTTCTCATTTTAAGTTACTTTGTCTTAAATAAATATGATTGTATTGCTTGTAATAAGCTCAGTTTGCTCAAATTCTAGCCTTTTTGTCTAGTTTTATGTCACATTATGATTTTCCAGTGGCTAGGCTTTTTTTGCTAGTTTTAAGAATTCTAACCTAGTAAATTTTGCTTACCCCATTGGCAGATTTTTTTTGCTCAATACAAGATAATTTGGCTAGATTTAGGAATATTAGGCTTATTTCTAGAAGGGCCTTTTTTGCAGTGCAGGCCCTTAAGGCACATTGGGCAGCACCGATCTCCACTTCTGTCGCCCTCAACCTCTCATACAGCTAGGGTTACAGTCTCTGGTAACCACAAGAGTTTGACTCCCCACTCACATCTGTATTGCAGTGTGCCTTGCCAGATGGCAACAGATACACTACCATTCAAAAGTTTGGGGTCACCCAGACAATTTTGTGTTTTCCATGAAAAGTCACACTTTTATTTACCACCATAAGTTGTAAAATGAATAGAAAATATAGTCGAGACATTTTTCTGGCCATTTTGAGCATTTAATCGACCCCACAAATGTGATGCTCCAGAAACTCAATCTGCTCAAAGGAAGGTCAGTTTTATAGTTTCTCTAAAGAGCTCAACTGTTTTCAGCTGTGCTAACATGATTGTACAAGGGTTTTCTAATCATCCATTAGCCTTCTGAGGCAATGAGCAAACACACTGTACCATTAGAACACTGGAGTGAGAGTTGCTGGAAATGGGCCTCTATACACCTATGGAGATATTGCACCAAAAACCAGACATTTGCAGCTAGAATAGTCATTTACCACATTAGCAATGTATAGAGTGGATTTCTGATTAGTTTAAAGTGATCTTCATTGAAAAGAACGGTGCTTCTCATCTCATTATCTGTAGCCGCTTTATCCTGTTCTACAGGGTCGCAGGCGAGCTGGAGCCTATCCCAGCTGACTACAGGTGAAAGGCGGGGTTCACCCTGGACAAGTCGCCAGGTCATCACAGGGCTGACACATAGACACAGACAACCATTCACACTCACATTCACACCTACGCTCAATTTAGAGTCACCAGTTAACCTAACCTGCATGTCTTTGGACTGTGGGGGAAACTGGAGCACCCGGAGGAAACCCACACGGACACGGGGAGAACATGCAAACTCCGCACAGAAAGGCCCTCGCCGGCCACAGGGCTCGAACCCGGACCTTCTTGCTGTGAGGCGACAGTGCTAACCACTACACCACTGTGCCACCCAGAACAGTGTTTTTCTTTCAAAAATAAGGAAATTTCAAAGTGACCCCAAACTTTTGAACGGTAGTGTACCATTTTTATGACAGTTTTTGGTATGACCCAACCACAAGTAGAACTCATGAGCTCAAGAAGCAGACACACTAACCACTAGGCCAACTCACAGTTTCTGTAACCACCTACAATCTGGAAGGAAGGAAACAAACAAACAAGGGGCAGCACGGTGGTGTAGTGGTTAGCGCTGTTGCCTCACAGCAAGAAGGTTCTGGGTTTGAGCCCCGTGGCCGGCGAGGGCCTTTCTGTGTGGAGTTTGCATGTTCTCCCCGTGTCCGCGTGGGTTTCCTCCGGGTGCGCCGGTTTCCCCCACAGTCCAAAGACATGCAGGTTAGGTTAACTGGTGACTCTAAATTGAGCGTAGGTGTGAGTGTGAATGGTTGTCTGTGTCTATGCGTCAGCCCTGTGATGACCTGGCGACTTGTCCAGGGTGTACCCTGCCTTTTGCCCAAAAATAGGGGATCTAAGACTTTTGCACAGTACTGTACAAACATACATTTTCACTATTGTAGTCCATAACATAGGTCAAAGACCAGGCAGGGGGCGTTAAACAAGAAATATCCATAATAAAAAAAATAGCAACGTGTAAGGTTAAAACCAGAAAACAGAAAATATAGAAACTTTGAAAATGGCCCTAATGAAGTTAAAGAATGATACAAATTTGCAATGAAACACAAAAACAGAAGGGTGTAAATTATTATGGCTAGTTTACCTGCCCAACCTGATAATCACATCCGTAGTTTTTCCTTTGGCTCATCAGACATGAGGTACACCACCAGGCTTGCCCAAGCAGCTGGGGGTTAGGCACCTTACTCAAAGGCACTTCAGCTAGTTCAGGGAATTGAACCAGCAATGTTTTGGGCCTAAAGCTCTTTCTCTAACTATTAGACCATGGTGAACACAATTGGATAACTTACCAATAACAGGACAGAAACCAATACAACAGCAAATAGTCATAAAATTAAAAAAAATTATAAAGTCAAAGCAAATGAGAGCAGCACTGGGAAACATGCCACATGCATGAGAGGGGTAAATTGTTGTGACATTCTATGAATTTAGGATGAAAACAGCTAATTGTGATCGTGACCCCAATTTGTGTACACCTCTATCCTTTCTTCTGCGTCACGTCTAATATTTTCACTCAATAAGGACATCTTTCTCACTGATAATAATAACAAATTACTGTATGTAATTTTATTTGAGAAATACAATTTGCCAAATCTACATATTAATTTTTGAAAATTTCTGATAGCTCTCGATAATGGATTCAGACCTTTTAGACTTTTCAGATCACTTTATTAGTGAATCCAGTGTATTTTCAGAGCTTTTTTCAGCTCTATTTATAAAATACAAACTTCAATATTGTCCATGTGCTGTACTCATTAGGATTGCTGACTAGTGGCAGCGATGTACTTTAATATTGAGCAGGTGTCTCGCATTGTCCTTGTCTGTGTTTATGCACTTCAACTCAAACAATGCCATCGATTCTGAAATTCTGTATGGAATAAATTAGATGGAATGAGATGAACTGCTGCAGTGTGGATGCAGGTGAACTCAGAGTGTATTTCTCACTGGTAATTATACTGAGTGGAAGTGACAAAGCAGCATAAATAAAACTTGGCTCTGATTTAGATTCACTTCCAAGAAACCAGTGCCTTTGTTCTCAAGTATAGGACCTTCACAGATACACCAATCAGTTTAGAGAAAACCACAGCCATCAAAAAATCACGCACAAAAAAATGAGACTATCCTGCACTTCATCTGTGGCAGTTAACCAATAGCAATACAACGTAGTAGTAGTCAGATTTCAGGGTAAATGTCTAGAACCAAGAAGCTTGACCACATTGGATTAGTTTTATTCACTTTATACTGGTTTTGGGTGGCACAGTGGTGCAATGGTTAGCACTGTTGCCTCACAGCAAGAAGGTTATGGGTTTGAGCCCAGCAGCTGCCAGGGGGCCTTTCTGTGTGGAGTTTGTATGTTCTCCCGATGTCTGTGTGGGTTTCCCCCACGGTCCAAAGACATCCAATTAGGTTAACTGGGTACTCTAAGTTGTCCAAAGGTGCGAATGGATAAAACCTTGATAATAATCTAGTTGAAGGCAACAGGAAACCACTACTGTAATTCTTCTTGAGAAACTCTGATGGATGTCAGAGCTGGACCTGCCATCAGGCAGAACACTGAAGAAGACGCTGGTTTCCTGCTTTGCCCTGAAGTTGAGACAATACATGGTTTTAATATACTGATGAGATAATACATGGTTTACTACCATGGTATTTAACTGAACTTTCTATAATTCTCTTTGTTTAAAAGTTGCAGGATGCTGGGTTGTTAGTTTAGGTCAGGGGTCTTCAGTCATATCTGCAAAAGGCCAGTGTCACTGCAGGTTTTCATTTCAGCCAAATTGGAGGCACAATTAATAGTTGATGGGAAATTAAGATTAACTAATTAAACAAGTGAAAGGCTCCTGCTTGGTTGGAAAGAAAGCCCTCAGCCTCCCTGGCACTTTCTGGTTGACTAAAGACCCTTGGTTTTCAGGTTTTCAAACCTTTTGCATCTACGGAGCCTTTCTTAAATGTAAAGCAATCATGGACCAGGATACAGATTCCAGCTCTTCCTGGGGAATCCTTGGATGTTCTCAGGCCAACTGTGAAATATAATATCCCTAGTAGGTACTGGGTTTGACCCTGGGTCTCTGTCAAGTAGAATGTTCCTGATACAGTTGTAGTGGAAGCCAAGTAACAGGCACCTTTATAATTAGCCCGACCCACCTCAGTTGGCTCCTCTATTCAGAAGATCTCCCAGTTTTCCATGCTCCTCACCCTATCATAGTCAGTAAGCCCAGCAATTCTGCAAGGGAACCTCATTTCCATCACCTGTATGTGCAACCTTATTCTTTCAGTCACTACCCACATCTCAGGACCATAAATGAGAATATAGACATAGATTAACAGGTAAACTGAGTTCCTGCTTCACCACCACAGACCAGTGCTATATGACAAACATTTGAAGTCAAAAGGTCTATTTTGGATGATTCCAAGAGAACAACATCATTTGGAATTAACATGGATGTTATCTCTAGTCCTCCATAATGGACACATCCCAAACCTTGCCTGCATCTTGATATGCTTTCCATGGAAATCACAAACAGGAGTGGAGACAAGACACCCTTGATAGAGTCCAACACCATATAAAGTTTTGACTTAACACCAACAATGCAAACAGAACTCTTGCTGCACCCATATAGAGACCGGATGGTGCAAAGTAGTGACGTCAGTCCCCCACTTGCTTGCTCACTTGAGTTTGTTGACAGTGTAGTGGCTGCTGCTTTATGTCCCGGGGCCCCTCATGCCTGTGTTACCTTCTGGCTCTCCCCTTTTAGTTATGGTGTCATAGTTAGTTGCCGGAGTCCCTGCTTGCACTCAGCAAAATATGTATACTGTTCCTACTTATTCAGGTGACATTGGGCATACCTAACAACATGTGTTTTCTCTCTCTTACCACCCCCTGTCTGTCCCTCTGAGTTACATGTCAATCCTGAGATTGAGATCCTGAATGTCTTCTGCTCCTCAGACCTGCCTGATCCATCCTGATGCCCTACATCTGGCTGGAGTCTCATCACATCGCTCCTGTGGAGGACGGCCCCATATGGACAGTTGAAAGTCACACTTGGAAGACGCTCTGGACTCTTACAGTAATGCTTTTATGGCTGAGGACTACAGTTGACTTGCTAACTTTAGGACTGCGGTTGTCATGAACAGTTTTGCACTCAAGTTTCCATCAAATGAAGAGTTTACGGGGGCGTCGTGGCTCGGGTGGATAAGGCGCCATACCATAAATCCGGGGACCCGGGTTCGATTCCGACCCGAGGTCATTTCCCGATCCCTCCCCGTCTTTCTCTCCCACTCATTTCCTGTCTCTAACACTGTCCTATCCAATAAAGGTGGAAAAAGCCCAAAAAACATCTTTAAAAAAAAAAAAGTGAAGAGTTTATAACATCAATGAAACTGACTTCATGTTAAAACTGTTAATGTTATAGTCATGCTGTCTGTTGTTGCCCAAATGAGGATGGGTTCCCTTTTGAGTCTGGTTCCTCTCGAGGTTTCTTCCTCATGTCGTCTGAGGGAGTTTTTTCTTGCCACCGTTGCCACAGGCTTGCTCACTGGGGATAGATTAGGGATAAAATTAGCTCATGTCTTAGGTCATTCAAATTCTGTAAAGCTGCTTTGCAACAATGTCTATTGTTAAAAGTGCTATAGAAATAAACTTGACTTGACTTAGATACCCCATACTCCTGCCATACTTCCCACAACAAATGTCAAGATGCAAATCATAGGCCTTCTCTAAATCAAAGCATGCATTGACTGGATTAGCATCATGGACTTTTCCTGAGTGTGATACCTATATAATTAGACACATCCACTACTCCTCCCCCCCCCCCCCCCTTTTTTTAAGAATAGGGACCAGCAGCCAAAAGTCACCAGTTTGCAAGTCCAAAGGCACTACCCCAGGTCCCCAAGCTCCACTGAAGAGGTGTGTTAACCACACCAGCCCAGTCCAGTACCTTCAAGGTACCTTCAACTTTTGCCCAGTACCTTAAAGATCCTTGGCCATCTCATCAACCTCTGCTGCTTCGCCACCACAAAGGTTTCTAACCACTATAGCAGGGCTTTTCAAAGTGTGGGGCGTGCCTCCCCTAGGGGGCGCCAGAGTTCTTCGGGGGGGGGGGGGCGTAACGCGAGAAAAAATAAACCAGAATAAGTTACTATTGCAGACATTTAGCGAACTTCAGCTAGCCTTTACCAGAGACAAAATGGATCGATTTTTAGTACCTAAAGCTACAGTGAGTGAGGAGACAGAGTCTGGGCCAAGCAAAAAAAGAAGGAAGTATGAGCACGAGTATTTAAAGTTTGGATTTTCATGGACTGGATCTGAAGATGCTCCACTGCCACAGTGTGTTGTCTGCCAAGAGGTGCTAGCTAACAATGCTATGAGATGTTTAAAATGTGTAAAACAAGATGTTTTTTTTTTAAAGCACAGATGTTTAAAATGTGTAAAAAAAAGATGCTTTCAAAAAGCACAGATGTTTAAAACGTGTAAAAGAAAAAAATAAAAATGTGTACAACAGCCATTTTTTTAAAATACGAATGGAACATTAAGTATAGCAACAACAAAAATTGTAGGGGGGGCGCTGTTGTTTATTTGCTCTCTGAGGGGGGGCGGACTCTCCCACACTTTGAAAACCTCTGGCCTCAGCTATAGAGATAGACTCTAAAACACAAGAAATTTATGGACTTGCCTGCACTGGCATGTCCACTGGGATAAAGAGCTCCTCAGAATGCTCCTTCCGTCTCTCAGAAATATCTGGAGTAAAGGCCAACACTCACCCATGCTTGCTCAGCAAAGGAGCATCAGGGAGTCAGTAGGAGGTTCCTCCACTTTCTCAAACTTCTCCAAGCAATATGAATACTCAGAACTAATATTTGGTGCATAAACACAAACAAAGAAGATTTCTTTCCTGAGACACAAAATCTCACTGATGCAACCCTCTTGTCCACTTCCCTATCTCTAACACACACACACACACACACACACACACACACACACACACACACACACACACACACACACACACACACAATCATATCACACTGTCTAAAACAAAAATGTGCATGAAGCTCCTATTAGTCTCTCCCAACATTTCAATACATTTTGTTTATGGGGACCAGGGCCCTCATTTGTATAAATATGTGCCTAAATTGTGTGAACTTTTCGACACAAAATGTGACATCTGCTTAGTTTTGTTCATATATAGTGACCATGCATATGGACATCACCTATCAGTGTAAAATAAAGCCAATGACAAATAGCTTGATAACTCTTCATTTTATTGATCAAAATCAAACTCTATTTCAAAAATGTTTCTTTCTTTGAACTCAGTGGAACTCTACACCAATGACTGTACTTCCAGAAGTGAATTAGTCATGCTTCTCAAGTACACTGACAATACTATTTTGGTTGGCCTGATCTCAAATGGTGATTAGTCTTCATACCACAAAGATATTAGCCAGCTGGTGTCATGGTGTGAAGCCAACAAGATGAATATATGAAAAACTGAGGAGATGGTAATTGGTTATGGATTAAACTACACCCAATTCCTCCCCTTATGTTACTCTGTGGTCAGCAAATTCCTACACATTCATAGAAACAGTCATCCAAGGGGACCTCAAATGGGAGGACAACACTACCACAATGATCAAGAAAGCCTGACAATGCATGTAAGACAGATCAAGAAAAGTGGGCTGCTAAAAATTCTGCAAGTTCAGATTTATACAGCCCTCTAATAGTCATTCATCACATCTCCCTTCTCTATCTGCAAAGCTGCCAACCCTGAAGAGGAATACATAGTTGAGTTGGGTGTGGGTTGAGGGGGTATGAGTAAAAACACAGTAAACAGGGAGAAATGCAGCACTACATTTTCAATATAGTACTTTTAGGAGTGGGACAATTGAGGTATTTCACCTGACATCACAGGGTCACGTGACGCCCCGGTGTCCGCCATTTTGAAGGTCAAGCTAGCTAATGTCAACAACATAGTAGCTAGTATGTTACTGTAGCAATGTTTACGTTCAGTCATTTGGATGACTGTTAAAACCTTTCAGTCTCAAGTTTTTCCTTTACTGTATTTACTAGTTTACTGTAATTATGATCCGGCAGCTATTTACACCGGATCCAGTGTAAATAGCTGCTGGAGCCAACGTCCGAGCTTGCCGGAGCGCGCTAGCTCCCAGCTTGCCGGAGCGCGCTAGCTCCCACCTTGCCGGAGCGCGCTAGCTCCCAGCTTGCCGGAGTGCGCTAGCTCCCAGCCGGAGCGCACTCCGGCAAGCTCGGACGTTGGCTCCGGCAGCTATTTACACTGGGTCCGGTGTAAATAGCTGCCGGATCATAATTACAGTAAACTAGTAAATACAGTAAATGCAGACACAGCACCCTGAGGCATTTATCATCATTTCTGGGGACTTTAATCACGCTACTTTGGACTCTACTTTGGCTGCTTTTTACCAGGCTGTGGATTGTCCAACAAGGAACAACAGGACAATTGACTTGCTGTATGCTAATGTGAGGGATGCATACAGAGTCACACCCCTCCCCCCACTAGGGAAGTCTGACCACAACCTGGTTCTTCTACAGCCGAAGTACACCCCCCTGGTTCAAAGGCAGCCTGCAACAGCTAGCTCCATCAGGAGGTGGTCCCCTGAAATGGAAGATGCCCTCAGAGACTGCTATGACATCACAGACTGGGATGTGCTGCTTAGCCCACACGATGAGGACATAGAGGGGCTGACACACTGTCTGACAGATTACCTCAACTTCTGTGCAGACGTGGTCTCCCCCGCTAAGACTGTACGGTGTTCAGTGTTGGGCACGCTACTTTCAAAAAGTAATTAGTTATAGTTACTAGTTACTTTTCCCAAAAAGTAACTGAGTTAGTAACAGAGTTACTTTGTCATAAAAGTAACTAATTACCAGGGAAAGTAATTATTCCGTTACATTTTCTGTTACACCCCCCCCCAAAAAAAAAACTCTAACTCAATTAGTGTAATCATAATAAAAGTGAATGTTAAATGTGTTTAATGACTGAAATGGACACTTAACAGAACCAATTAGCAATGTTATCTACACTATATTAATATTTTTGTGGGACAATGTGAGATAAGACATCTATCAAATTTAATATATTTTTGTAGTTATTAAAATTGTTATGTTACTAATTACTGGCCACTGACGAGGACAAACGCTTTGTTCCTCGACATAATGTGCATTGCATGTAGACATTTTTGCCTTTTATTTCAAGTAATGAAAAGTAATGGCTGTATTTCCAATGTGAAAGCGCAGTGCTGGGCTGACCGCTCGCCATCGCTGGGTCTTGTGATTGAAAGTGTGCGCAGTAGTGCAGTAGGCGGAGCCTACCTAAGTATGCTGTCCAAATCTACTCTGATTGGCTTACTATGCCGTTGTCTTGCATCTCCCCGCCCCACACTAAAGCAGAGTAAAGAAAGGCTGAACGAGTAGCGTGCCAGATGAGAACAGCTTTAATGAAGTAACGCATAGTATTTTATTGTAAGTAACAGGAACGGCGTTATAACGATGTAAAAAGTCATTAGTTAGATTACTCGTTACTAAAAAAAGTAACGCCGTTAGTAACGCCATTTATTTCTAACACCGTTATTCCCATCACTGACGGTGTTACCCTAATAACAAGCCATGGGTAACACAGGAAGTCAAAGCTGTCCTCAACAGGAAGAAGGCCGCCTTCAGGAGCAGGGATAGGGAGGCAATGAAAGCAGCACAGCAGGAGGTAAAATGCTGCGAGAAGGAAGCTAAGGACAGCTACAGGAGAAAGGTGGAGCAGAAGCTGAAGGAGAACAGCATGAGGGAGGTCTGGGAAGGTGTGAAAACCATCACAGGCCACAATACAAAGACCAGAGTCATTGGGGGACAGTGGAGAGGGCGAATGAGTTGAATGACTTTTTCAATCGGTTCAACCAGCCCATGTCCCCCTCACCCTCTCCTCACTGCAGCCAACTCTCCTTCTTCCCTCAACACACCTCCCCCCAGTCATCACAGCAGCCCCCTCCTCCCCCACCTCAACACCGACTCCTCCATGCATTACTGCAGACCAGGTCAGAGGTCAACTGAGGAAGCTTCACCCCAGGAAAGCAGCAGGCCCAGACAAGGTGTGTCCATGACTACTGAAGACCTGCGCTGCTGAACTGGGTGAACCACTCCAACGCATCTTCAACCTTAGCCTGCAGCTGGGGAGAGCGCCCACCCTCTGGAAGACATCATGTATCGTTCCAGTTCCCAAAAAGAATTGGCCTAGTGAGCTGAACGACTTCCGACTGGTGGCACTCACTTCACATCTGATGAAGACGTTGGAGCGGCTCTTCCTCAGCCTCCTCAGACCCCAGGTACAACATGCCCAGGACTGTCTGCAGTTTGCGTACTGGGCAGGTGTCGGTGTGGAAGATGTCATCCTCTACCTGCTACACCTAGCCCACCCGCATCTGGATAAGGGAAATGGCACAGTGAGGATCTTCTTCTTGGACTTATCGAATGCCTTCAACACCATCCAGCCCCTATTGCTTCAGGACAAACTGAACAGGATGCGAGTGGACCCCTGCCTGGTCACCTGGATCTCCAGCTACCTCACTGACAGGCCGCAGTACATCAGGCTGAGGGACATCATATCTGATACTGTAATTAGCAGCACCGGAGCACCCCAGGGCACGGTGCTGGCCCCTCTTCTCTTCACCCTGTACACCACAGACTTCTGCTACAACTCGGAGCTGTGTCACATTCGGAAGTTTGCCAATGACACAGCCATCGTTACGTGTATCAGTAACGACAGAGAGGAGGAGTATAGGAGCCTGGTGAAGGACTTTGCTGTGTGGCGCAACAGGAACCATCTGCAGCTCAACACCTCGAAGA